>NC_092335.1:30081250-30685000 GCF_046630445.1 Rutidosis leptorrhynchoides
ACTGTTAGTTTCTATATTCTGTAAACTTTCGAGCTTAAAATATGAATGTTATTGAGGTAATGTTGGGAACTGATGCATGAGTTAGTATAATATAATGACACTTGATCAACGTGATTATATTACAGTAAGTCATGCTGAGTTCTAACATTACATGATGGTTCACAGTAGATCATACCACCATCATGTGTCATGTTACATAACTCTTTTATTCTAATTAACTTCTGAACATATCAAGAAAGTATATTCTTGATAGCTCTATTCTCAATGATCCTGGTAATTTGACGAATCAAATCGTGCTATTACGTTCTTTCTTGATTATAACATTAAATTCATTCGAAACTCCATACTTACAAATTCTAGACCGTTACTCGTTTTACTAGAGATCGAGAGGAGATTAAAAAGACGAAGAGCTTCGAAATATAAAGGAAGATATAAAACTCGACAACAACACCGAAATTACAATAATTAAAATTTAAAACATCACGACAATTAAAAATTAAAAGATTACAATCAAACTACTCGTCGTCATCAATTGTCATCTGCAAAGTAGCGTTCACCAGTCATTTCACCATCTGTGAGGTACTCTGGAGACATCGGTATTTCTCTTGATGCCTCAACTGCTGTTTCAGCTGATTCATCGAGGTAACGATAAACCAACGTCTCTTCATCTTCAAGAACCGCATACAAAGAAATGCGTTTACCGCGATCTTCAATGGTATCTTTTATAAAGTACCATTGATCATCAGTACACAGAAAACTTGCCCTACAATCCGCATCATAATCGTCTTTATAAAAGAACACAGACGTGAATTCACACGGAACTTTTTCCTTCAGAAAGGATAGCAAGTCTTGTAAACCAACATCACGAATGTCGATATCTTCAAACGAAATACGGTCGCCCCACTTATATTCCTTCATTTGATTACGGAAATCACCTCCGTAATGAACGTTGAATGAAACAATCATTGGGAGAAGTGTTAACATTTTGCAGTTTGGGAGTGTTTAATTTTGATTTTGAGAAAGGTGGAAATTATAAAAGAAATATATGTTTGAGTGTATAAAATGATGTATATGGTTGGTGTTTTTATAGTGTAAAAGTGACCGTTGGGATAGCCGTTGGAATTTTTTTTATTTTACGAACGGCTAAAAATTTGGGCAAGTTTTTGGGCGAAGGTGGACGATGCCCGTTGGGACCTCTCTCATGATAGTTTCATTCGTGCTCTTCGAATAATCGAATTATTTTTATCCATATTACTCAATGATGATAAAACTCAATTTATCAACTCATATTCGTCATGAAAATATTTTTATTGTTAGCCATGACCATCTCACTCAAATTTCGGGACGAAATTTCTTTAACGGGTAGGTACTGTGATGACCCGGGAATTTCCGACCAAATTTAAAATTAATCTTTATATGAATTCGACCGATAAGCAAAGTTGGAAATGTTGAAGTCTCCTAAGTTTTGAACTGTGTTCATGCATACATTTGACCTTTGAACTATTTTTATAGAATCAATTAACCTTTGGCTATTCCCAACGATTCACGAACAATTGTTGTAAATAAATATATGTGTATAAATAATAATGTGAAATAATAAAATACAAGGTAATCAAAAGAAATAAATATGTAAAATAACGTATAATATTATAAATTGATTATTAAAAAAAAAAAAAAGAATCCATATATGAACATATATGATAACTATACATAATTATTATATATATAAAAGATATAAATATTATGTGTTGAAATTTATAATATCTTTTCCTATTATGAAATAATATAGTAAATAGATATATAATAATTATATATATATATAATATTATTAATGTATTCATATTTACACATATAATATATGATATAACAACAAGTTAAAAATATGATAGTAATGACAACTATATTATACTACCTTCATTATTATTAATATCATTATTAGTAATATTAACAAATGTTAAATATTAAAATCTTAACAAATCTAAGGTTATGATTATCAAAATAAATAATTAAATATAAATATTACTATAAGAATGATTAAAATTATTACTTAGTTGTAATTTAAATATTATTTGATATCATGATTAATATTATTATTATTATTAATCTATTTAATTATTATTTATTAAAATCAGATATGTAAAAATGGTATATGTAGATTTAGCAAATCTAAAGTTGTTGTAAGTCTTTGTCTATCTGTTTGGAGATTGCTTAAAGTCGTATAATCAGATTCCACTTTTTCAGAAAAGCCAAAATCTGTTATTGATCAACATCCATTCTTTCTATTTATTTATTTAGTTATATTTTTTTTACCTGTAAGCACAAACCGAGACACACACTTGTTTATAATCGAATAATTCAGGTAATTACACTCAATCATCCTAATTCCTTTTCATTAACAAAAGCAATTATAACAATTATTATCTGATTTAATCTGTTAATTTAAAACAGGATGTTCATAAACAGCCCGTTTTCTCTGTTTTGTATCATCTAATCAAAAACTTGATTCTCAAATTAATTTCAAAATCTATTAGTGAGGATTTGTTAGGAATCCTCCAAGAAATCTTTCTGCAAAATCTCATGTCCCAATTCTTAAAAACGAACCCAAATTCTTGAGTCAAAGTTTTTAATTTCAAAAGTCAACAAAAATGTTCTTGGGAAATTCGTGTTTAATTTTAGGTTTTTGGATAAATTGATGATCCATAGAGTTTACATAAACGATTTAGAACTTATTTCATGTTATAGTCATAGTCTATAACAATCTCAAAGTCTAAAACAAATTTTTTTTTTATTTATTTGGCAGCGACTTACAGCAGCCTGCTGTTCTTTATTTATTTATTTTTTTTTATTTATTTTTTTTCGTTTTTCTAATTTGCAAATTAATATTGAATATTTATAATTATACTGGAAATTTAAATTATGGATTATATGATTGAAAGAGGGTTTTAAATCGATCAGTGTTTAAGGGTGAAGAAGATGATTGAATAAGATGTGATATAATGAATTGGGGTGAGGTAATCTCAGGAAAAACAGACTTGGCGAAGTGGTTTATGGGTGTGTCGGGATAGCTAAAGGTCCCAGGTTCGAGTCCTGGCAGGAGCTCCCTCTTTTTAGAGGGCCTATTTTTGAGGTAGTGACTTATTATTATTATTATTATTATTATTATTATTATTATTATTATTATTATTATTATTATTATTATTATTATTATTATTATTAATATTGCTAGTGTTATTAGTATTGCTAGTGTTATTTGTTATTGTTAAAAATTGTTATTATTAATTATTACGATTAAGATGATGGATAGATTAATTATTGTTATTACTAACTTAGTATTTTAAAAATTATTATCATTAATGTAAGTAAAATTATTATTATCATTATTATTAAGACTAGTATTAATATTATCATTAGTATTAAAATGATCGATAAAAGTATTGTTATTATTATTACCAACAATAGTATTGTAATTATATTATTATTTTCATTAATAGAAATATTAAGATCATTGTTATATTGATTAAGATTATTATGATTATTATTAACATAAGTATCATTATTAACAATATCACTATAATTTTCATTAACAAGATAGTAACTAAGCTATATATATAAAATATATCAAATAATATATACGTATATATATATGTGTATATATATATATATATATATATATATATATATATATATATATATATATATATATATATTATCATATATAAATCCTAAATAAATTATTAGTATTAATATGTTATGGTGAAAGATAAACACTAGTTAAATAAAATATATAAATTAAATATAACTATATCTATATAACAAATAATTTAACAAGTATATTATAAAAAAAATAATATATATATATTTATTCGATTTCCATTACATGTGTTAATATACATAATTGTATATAGGTTCGTGAATCCGAGGTCAACCCTGCATTGTTCAGTTGTTCAATATAGTCATATGTATTTTTACTACAAAATACATTAGGTGAGTTTCATTTACTCCCTTTTTACTCATTATATTTTTTGGGCTGAGAATACATGCAAATGCTTTATTAACTGTTTTACAATATTTACATGCGTGAGTTTCATTTACTCCCTTTTTACTCATTATATTTTTTGGGCTGAGAATACATGCAAATGCTTTATTAACTGTTTTACAATATTTACATGCGTGAGTTTCATTTACTCCCTTTTTACTCATTATATTTTTTGGGCTGAGAATACATGCAAATGCTTTATTAACTGTTTTACAATATTTACATGCGTGAGTTTCATTACTCCCTTTTTAAATGCTTTCGCAATATATATTTTTGGGACTGAGAATGCATGCGCTGCTTTTATAAATGTTTTTACGAAATGGACACAAGTGATCGAAACTACATTCTATGGTTGGATTATCTAATCGAATATGCCCCTTTTTATATAGTCTGGTAATCTAAGAATTAGGGAACAGAAACCCTAATTGACGCGAACTCTAAAGATAGATCTATCGGGCCCAACAAGCCCCATCCAAAGTACCGGATGCTTTAGTACTTCGAAATTTATATCATGTCCGAAGGAGGATCCCGGAATGATGGGGATATTCTTATATGTATATTGTGAATGTCGGTTACCAGGTGTTCAATCCATATGAATGATATTTTGTCTCTATGCATGGGACGTATGTTTATGAGAAATGGAAATATGAAATCTTGTGGTCTATTAAATTTATGAAATGATTATTTATGTTAAACTAATGAACTCACCAACCTTTTGGTTGATACTTGAAAGCATGTTTATTCTCAGGTATGAAAGAAATCTTCCGCTGTGTATTTGCTTATTTTAAGGATATTATATGGAGTCATTCATGACATATTTCAAAAGACATTGCATTCGAGTCGTCGAGTTCATCAAGATTATTATTAAGTTAATTATAGTTAGATATATTATGAAATGGTATGCATGCCGTCAACTTTCAATGTAAGGAAAGATTGTCTTTTCAAAAACGAATGCAATGTTTGTAAAATGTATCATATAGAGGTTAAGTACCTCGCGATGTAATCAACTATTGTGAATCATTTTTAATCGATATGGACTTCGTCCAGATGGATTAGGACGGGTCCTTTCACATACAATATGGATGAATGTTTCTACAGTATGTATATAAGTGGTTGTACAATATATATGAACGCTTGTACTCTTTTCGTCATAAATCTGTTGTCCTGTTTTGACTTTAGAGATATTGTTTTTCCAACTTTTACCTTAAATAATTTTTTATGTGCTACATATACTTGATGAACATTATACCGTTAGCAATATATTAAAAAACTAATCAATTAATATAAATTCATCAGATAATATACTCACTCCGTCCTATATTAATAGTCCGTAGATAAAAAACACACAGTTTAAGAAAATGTCATAAAAGTATTGTACTTTCTATTACTTTTCAGTTTTACCTTACTTTTTTCTTTCTATTTTAATTCTATTCACATACATTAAGGGCATAATAGAACTTTATCTTATTATTCTTATCCATATATGAAAGTGGACTATAAATTTTAGACAACCCAAAATGAAATATTGAACTATGAATATGGGACGAAGTGAGTATAAGATAAACAAAAATATTTAAAGTCAAATTTGAAAGAAAATAACTCAAAAGTCAAAACATAATAATAAATTTGGGGAATCCACCCTTGTGGTTCAGTGGTTCACCCTTTTGCACTTGTACATTGGGATGGGGGTATGGAGGTCTCAAGTTCGAGTCCCTCCCTTTTAAAAAATTCGTGGGATTTATTTCCTGAAAGCCGAATTGCCCCGGGAAAGATTTACCAATCCGTATACAGGACCCATGTCCGACCGTCTTCCCTTCGGGATGGTATAAGGTTCAGATCCATGTATTGCGGTTCGAATTTCCTGTTCAAAAGCGCGTGCGTGCGTGACAAATGAGAGTATTCGATGCCAACAATTTTACCTTTAAAAAAAGAATAATAATAGTAATAAATTCGGAATGAAGGAAGTACAATGTTAACATAATAAAAATTATGCAATATGCATATTAACTTGGGGAGATGATTCTCACACACCAAGAATTGATCCTTACACACAAAATACTATTATATCCTTACTTTTTAACTATGGAGGTTAAATTCCCTAAATAAATTTAGAGATATAAATGTAAATTTTGTGCATAACAGTGTGTATGAATCAATTCTTGGTGTGTGAGAATCAACTCCCATTAACTTGTATATGATCAAATGAGTATTATAATGCAAGCGTGATATGAGGGACCCACAAATGTATATGCATTAACTCATTCGTTAAATTCATGATGTTAAATCCATGATGAAGATTGGATAACGAATGCCATAACTAAACAGTGCCTATGATGTTAAATGGATTACGAAAGCCAGATAGAATGGTAACAAACTTTAACGATACTATAGGGGTTGGTTTAACTTTTCAAAATTTGTACGGACCAAAAAAGAACTTACTGAAAAGTATGGGATTCTTTACGTAAAATTTCATCCTGAACATTAATCAATCATGGCGATTTTGCATACGAACGCCTTTGCTGCTAACCTAAGCCACGGGTGCGCATATTAGTTAATATCCCTTCGCCCGTACCCTACGCCGATCACCATGCCTTTAAACCTTTTCAAATTCACATCTTCAATTTCCGTACACCATCATCACCACCACCACCACCACCACAAAAGTCATCGTCATAAATGGTTACGCCGCGCAATTATCACCGGGAAACCTAAAATACTGCCTGCGATGTGCTCTGGTTGGTGGAGAATTACACAATTTGCACCGCAACCTCAGGTTTTCAGTTACGACGATAAAATTAATAAATTAGGGTTTCGTGGCTTAAAAAGTTTCAGATATTGTTCTGGTAATATGAATTCGGTAACTGGTGATTATAGAAATGATAAACCGACAACGGAAATTGACCGGAGATCCTCTGTTACGCCTACATTTCCGGCGGTCGACCGCCGGCACTTGAAACCTCCTCCGTCTACCAAATTGTTAACTTTGCCTACGATTTTAACGATTGCTCGTGTTGCTGCCGTTCCGATTCTGATTAGCAGTGCGTCCATTTAATTTATTAATGAAATTTTACATATGTTTGTATGTATATATAGTATATATATTATTTTGGTTATACATACTGCTAATAAAGTTGGTGTTTATGATTTTGGACAATTCTGGTAACAAGTTTGCTGTTGTTGATGTAGCTTTCTATATGGATAGTCGGTTAGGAACAACGGCTACTACCGGAATTTTCATTGCTGCCGCAATAACAGATTGGCTTGATGGTTATTTAGCAAGAAGAGTATGCATTTATATGTTATTGAATTCGAGTTATATAGGAATATGAGGGTTTTTTAGTCTCCAGAAGTAATTAATTCATCTTATGTTGTTTGTTGTAGATGAACTTAGGAACTGCGTTTGGTGCGTTTTTAGACCCTGTAGCTGATAAGGTATGCCTTCGCTTGTCTAGACGCTTACGCATTAAAAGCTGCTAGTTTTTTCATGAAACGCAATAGATATTATATTTTGTAGGTTTACGAGATTGTATGATTGTTTGTGGTTGCAGCTTATGGTTGCTGCTACATTGGTCTTGTTATGCACAAGACCTCCAGAAGCTGCTATGTTTGGGCAACTACCATGGTTATTAACTGTACCAGCAATTGCAATAATTGGCAGAGAGGTAATTCTAACTTCAGCACATCGTTCTTGCAGATGCATGATACTGATCCTTGTTTTGTATATAGTATACCTTATAGTAGGGGATACATCAAGGCATTTGTCATTATTTTGCTATTTTTATGTTTCATGGCTTCTATGGTGATGGGCTGAAGGCATTGGGCAACATAATGTTTTAATACAGGTTGGGTTTGGTGACTGGTGAATGATGCTGATAAAATTATATTGTGCTGCTACCTTTTGCTAGTTATTGTAGTAGTGAATGTGATCTGGATAACTAATATAGTGTCCTTGTTTTGAACCGGGATCAATGATACCAATGGTTTGTGAAAATTAAAGGCTTCAAGATGCTTAGAAAACATTTAGGGTTATTCTTGTTTGTGATTTAATATCTACTTAGGAGAGCGAGTAATACGACCCTATACCAATGGCACCTAGTGTTGAAACATAGAAATATTTGTAGATCCATTCTGCTTTCATAGGCCTTTTACCCTCCTATTAATGGCTATGTGAAATTATTTGAATCTATCACTTCCATTGATAATGATACGTAGTTTATATAGTCACGGTGATTACTGATAACTAGATGTGGAAGTTTCAGTCAGTTTCCTTTTGAATTGGTGTCGTTTTAGTGATTACGTGTGAAATGTGAAAACATATTAAGCTTAGAGTAGAACGTGATTAAACGGGTTGAAATAGGTCAGTTGGGTATTGGTTGCTAGAAGTGTAGATATGATGCACAAACCTTTCTAATTTATTGTCTCAACGGTATACTTCGTAGATTTTTATTTTAATAATATCGATTTTGAAATCCGATTCAGTGCTCTTGTTAATGATAAAATTTCTAAAATTGGTGTTTATGGGCTACATGACCTTTACCCATACAAAAATTGTCTTGTGTCCCAACCTTCCTGCTCTGACCATCTTGCTGTCTTTAGTGATAACATTTAAGGTTTGAGGTTCTAACAATACTGCATGGTTAATTGCAGATAACAATGTCTGCAGTTAGAGAATGGGCTGCTTCTCAAGGGAGTAAACTTTCAGAGGTTTCATTCTGTTTGTTCTCATTTTGCTAAATAATTCTTGCTCCGGTCCTTGTATACTTGAAAGTGATGTATATGATTTTCAGGCTGTTGCTGTAAATAATCTGGGGAAGTGGAAAACAGCCACGCAAATGACTTCATTAACCATTCTTCTATTGATAAGAGATAGCAGGTTAAATCCCTTTCATTTGTTCTAGTTTTTTAGTGTAAGTGTCAGCTTTTTAGCGTTTGTAGTATCCCATTCGTTCTCTAAAAGAGTCCACTTTTTGACTTTAAGTAGGAGTAAAACAAATAATTTAATTATACTATATGTAGAAGCATCACAGTCAGTATAAACAAAAATGGTTATTACTGAGTTATACTGATACGGAATATGTTAATACTGATAAATCTTGACACGTTTTTATCACCTGAAATCGTGCAGTTTTACAGAGGTAGGGTTTCTGGGTGCAACCGGTGTTTCTTTGCTTTATGTATCAGCTTGGCTAGCCGTATGGTCACTGGTTGTGTATATGAAGAAGATATCGAAAGTTATGCTCATGTAGCAACATCAAGAACTTTTCACCTTGTTTATTCGACAACTTACTGCCGACAGACTTCTAATTTTGAAGCCCTTAGCAGCTGAAAGCTCCCTTTTTACCCATTTATATATATTATATATTGTGATCTTTCTTTGCTTCGTCATATGTGCGTAAGTTTAGTTGCTCTTGTGTTGAGGTGTTCTACCAAGGTGAAGAACATGATACACACGAGACCGTTTTGTGGGTCATAGCACATGTTATTGATACATGGCTGGGGAGATCAATACTCATTTTATATGTTTGTAATTGTTAGTTGACTTTGAGGCATAGTATGTTTGTGTACTACAGTAATAAACTAGCACCTTAAATATGTTACTAACATCTTCATTGTCATGTATCTTTTTGGTCAAGTGCCATTTATCCATATTTGAGAAGGTTTGTCCCTAGGCTGAATTACATTCATAAAATGGTGATATTTAATTATGTATCTTCAATCTTATTTATCATCTTGTTACAGGAAGTTATTTATACAAAAGTAGCAAGGTGATATGTATTACAACGACAATAAACATAACTAGGTATTACAATCACTTTAAGCATGTTGCTTCGGTCTCACATATTCTATAGAATTGGATGTAACCATTTTATTGTAGCTATTTTTGACTTTTTTCATGAACTTGAGACAAATTAAAATTATTCATTTTTATCTCTAATTTATGGATCCTTTATACCATGCATATCAGTCGATTACCCACTAAAAGAAGTGATTGGAACTGTGAAAGCTAAAGGGAACCACTATAATTTAAACTTTGATTTGAATTATTTTGATAGCCACTTGTTTTTGACCAACGATCATAGAAATAAAGTTGTGGTCAAAGTCCAAATCCATTTGATCTTCACGGGCAAGTTTGAAATGGACGTGGTAAAACAAGGTTCACAAATAACATTTGAGCTTTAAGTGTGCATATCAGAACCTGTACTGGTAGACTATTGCTGCTTACTCTTGCGATCATTAAATCATATCATAGACGATGTTTGCGTTGAATTTTACAAGTTGCTGTTGCTATTACAAACATCATCACTTTCCCCCACAACCACGTGTTCCCATCAATCTTCCATTTTATCATCATAACAATAACAATAAAAATATATCAATCTCCCTAACATCATTAACATTTCATCACAAAAAGCTTCACAGTAACTTGTTAGCTCTTGCAACAACCATGGCTGCCGGGTAAGTTATAATTCAAGTTTACGCCTTTCAGGCTTTTTATTGATACCCAGAAGAAAATTGTATGATTTTGTTATAAAAGGTTAACAGCTTTGCAATCCTTGATGTTAACTGAATCTCCTCTATGTATCTAATGTTTTGATTTGATTTTATTTTGTTGCAAGTGTGAAAGAGGAACTTCCACCAGCTCTTGATTCTACTTCAGAACCACCTCCAGTTTTTGATGGAACCACTAGGTGAACTTAAAATGCCTAAATGATATTATTGAATTTTTAGGTGGTTCTAATTCTAAGAATAACTAGAATGTATAACTGAATCTGCTCATGTTGCAACTTTATATACAAAATTTATGTTCCATTAATAATGCATATGCACAATCCTTAAGTTAATTATCTGAACTTTGTTGTATTTTCATGGATGGATAGGCTGTACATATCTTACACCTGCCCATATGCGCAGCGCGTGTGGATTACCCGCAACTGCAAGGTCTCTCAGACCATCACTATAACTTTCAAAATTCATTCTAGGCTAATTTACTTATAATTTGAGCTGATCCATAAGCAGAGTTGGATAACAAAACAAATGTTGAACCTCATTGTTAACTTCAAAATATATGGTTTAATAGATTGTTTTTCTAAAGACTTAAATATGTTAGTTGGAAATACTAACTCTCTTCCAACCTCTCATTGATCAGCTCCATCTGATAGTTTCTTGGATCATAAAGTTTAATATTCATCATTACTTTGCTTTTTATTTGGTCACAGGGACTGCAGGAAAAAATTAAAGTGGTTCCGATTGATCTAAAGAACAGGCCTGATTGGTACAAGGAGAAGGTCTATCCACCAAACAAGGTGATTTTTTTCAAAAGTTCACTTTTTAACTATAATTTGTCCCAATTTTATAGCTCTAACAGAGACTTATAAATTAATGAGACGTGCTGTTTATATGTCATAGGTGCCAGCTTTAGAACACAACAATGAAGTTAAGGGAGAAAGCCTTGATTTGATCAAGTATATCGACACCAACTTCGAAGGACCTTCGCTTTATCCTGATGTAAGAATATTCACCTTCAACGATAAAACTTTAATGGAAAAAATATTATATTCATGCAATTGATTCTAACTACGAGTCTAAAATATAGGATCCTGCCAAGAAAGAATTTGGAGATGAGATGCTATCGAATGATGCATTTTATAAATCCATCTCCACCTCTTTAAAAGGGGTCGGAGTTGATGACGCTGGTATTTCAACCGTCATTTTCTCTATATTCATATATATTTAAAAAATTTGACCTTGATATAAGATGGTAATTATAATTGCAACAGCTGCTGCTTTTGATTATATTGAGAAGTCTCTTTCCAAGTTCGATGATGGACCCTTCTTTTTAGGTCAGTTCAGCCTGGTAAGCAAGATAAACCATAAACAAATTGTCACCATTTTTATATCCTGTGTATGTGTAATGTGACGTAATGTACAGGTTGATATAGCGTATGCTCCGTTCATCGAAAGGTATCAACCATACTTGCTAGAAGTGAAGAATTATGATATTAAAGTAGGCAGACCAAGACTTGCAGCATGGATTGAGGTATCAAACTTTGTTTTTACCATTTGTATTATATGCATAATTTGTTGTACTTTTTAAGTATTATGTTGTGGCTTCTACATCTATATTAACTTAACCTGCTTCTCTGTATATCAGTCTACTGAAATTGTTTTCTTGCAGGAAATGAATAAAAATGAGGATTTCAACCAAACGAGACGCGATCCAAAGGAACTTGTAGAGAGCTACAAAAAACGCTTTTTGGTACCAAATACACTATCCTGTCTATGTTTTCACTTTTTTCGCAGGTGTAAATCTTAGTAAATACCAAAATTAAAAAATAACTAGTTGTGCTTTTTATCATGCAGTCTCCAAAATAAGGTTACATTTTGCGATTTGGTCAGGCTGTGGAACCCAGGAAGTTGGTGCTGTTGATTATGAGTTGATGGTAATCCAGTAATAGGAAGTGTTTATCATGTATTTCAACAGATGTAACCATATATTACTTTCTCCTATTCATAAGCACCAAGATTGAAGTTGCAAGCTTTTTTGAAATACAAACCAATATTAAAGTTTCAAGCTTTTGGGAATATAAACCAAGATTAAAGTTTCAAGCTTTTGAAATACAAACCAAGATTAAAGTTTCAAGCTTTTTTGACATGCAAACCAAGATTAAAGTTTCAAGTTTTTTTGAAATACAAATCAAGATTAAAGTTTCAAGCTTTTGGGAATATAAACCAAGATTAATGTTTCAAGCTTTTTTGACATGCAAACCAAGATTAAAGTTTCAAGTTTTTTTGAAATACAAATCAAGATTAAAGTTTCAAGCTTTTTTGAGCAAAACATGAACCAAGGTTTATTTTAACTATCAGTGCATCAAGCTTCAAAGTATATACAAAGATCTGATCACAAACTGTTTACCATATACCACCTTACTTACATAAGAAATCAAAATAAACCCAAACTCTTTACCATTACAAGCAAAAACATAAAGAAAGGAAACAAAATCCACACAAATCTAATAAGTATCAACATCCATTGATCTTCGTCACTAGTGCAATAAGAAGCCTTCATTAGTAAGTGGACTCGAGAGAAGATCAAAAGGCTTCTTCCCGAGTGCATCTTTGAGTATCGTTATCTGACCTTCTTTCATCAATACGTCTTCATCCAAACTCTCTACTTTCTTCTTTAGCATTCCGACTTCAGAACTCAACAGCATGTTATTCTCGCTATACTGTTTCACTTCCTCCCACATCATATCACGTTCTTCAGACACTTTTGGTAAAATCCCATTCACAATCGTCAGTTCCTTTTTGCAATCTTGTAACTCGTTCGTCAAACGATAAACACTCTCATCTTTCTTCATCAACTGTTGGAATACATAAAAAATCACAAATTTTGAATCACAGTTTACATTACAAAGAAATTATTTCATAATTTACAGTAGTATACTAATAGCATTACCTGCATTTCCAAGTCTTTCAATTTGTGAGTTACGCAAGAAAGATTATCCATCGCGTTTTGCACTTCACATCTCAAAATGTCGTTTCCTCTAACAGCTGTCGCCAGCTCAGCCTCTAGTCGCTCGACATCCACCTCTTTCGAATATAGTTTCTCCCTCAGCAAACTTGTCATCAACGCTTCTGCTTTCAAATCAGATTTTACAACACCCTGCACAACAAAAGATTCACAACTCGAGTAAATTATGTATATTAAAATATGTATTGAATAAAGTTGACTTTAAAAGAAAAAAGTCAACTTTACCCCAGAACGGTCATTATCCGGAGTTTCTTTGCAGGACTTTTCACGCAGCACATCAGATACAGTCAGCAAACTTTTCATTAAACTTTCGACTCCCCTCTTAAACCCTTGGAGTTTCATATCAGATTCAACGATAAATTGGCTATCTAAGCCATTCTGCAAAGCTTCATTGTATTCCAATGACGAGTGGGCCCCTCTTTCTTTAATATTTTCAATCAATTTCGAGCATAACTGTACAGTATCATTGATCAAGCACGTTCCTTGATTTTGCAAGCAATGAACACGGCTCCATAGTTCTTGATCGAGCTTAAAGCTTGAAAAGCCGTTGTCTTTTGAACTTCCTTTTAATCGATGTAAAAGGTTTATATTCTCGTGTCTCAAAGAATCAACCTCAAGCCGAAACGATTCTACTTCTTTTCTTAAAGCTTGTTCGACACCCGTTAATCTCAACTGCTCGTTTTGCATCTTTGACTGTTGGTTATGGTCAAAGTTCCTCATTTGTTTGGTCAACCTGTCACGCAGTCCTTCGATTGTTTTTTCTTGATCGTTGCAGGTTCTTAAAAATCGTGTGACAGCTCGATGCAACTCTTTGCATTCCTTATCTTTCTCTTCATAGCTTCTTTTGAACAAATCTCTATCTTCTTCAGCTGCTTTATAACGGTCTTGTATGTCCAAAAGATTCTGATGGATATTCTCGTTCTCTTTGACTAATTCCTCCATCTTTAAAGTCAAATTCTTGACTTGTTGACCCGAATGAACAAGTTTACTTTGATTATCCGATTCTTTCTCTCGAAAGACCGATACTTCACGTTGAAGAGACACGTTTTGTTCCGCAAGCTCCCTTACTCTCTCCCGAAGCCTATGTTCTTCCGTTTGGTATTTTTCAAGCTTCATTGACCATTCGGTTGACCTTCTATCTAACTCCTTCTCGAGTTCCATCTGCAACTCATTTTTTTCTTTTTCCAATTTTCGTGTACGCGAATCGAGTTCATCCCTTAGTAACATAATCTCATCAGTTTCTTCTGTTTCTTCGGTTTCATCATACTCCAAAACTTTACTACAATTATCGTCAAACTCGCAGTTTCTTTCTTCGTAACTCGAAGTTTCTTCAACAAGTCCATCGCGAGGTAAACAATTTAGGGACCCACCATAGAGATCTTCAACTGTGATAGGAATATCATGGTCAATCTCCTTAGGCAAAACACGAGACTGAGAAAGCCTCTCGATGACCTGTTTCGCTAGTTTTCTGGGCGACCCGTTTGCAGCAATACCGTTCTCGACCCAATCTCGAGTAGACATATAGAGTTTGGATTCTCTGTTAGCATCTCTAAATGAATGAGACCTCGGTTTCTGTGTCAAACCACCATCAGATGGTGCTGCATAATGAAACCGTGGTGGTCTTTTTCCTCCACCGTCGGATGGTTGTTGACTTTGACTTCTGGTATTGCAATTCATTTGTTGTCTGCAACCCCTGTCTTGATGTTGTTCACCATCAATGTATCGATCTAAAACCTTAATTGACGAATACGATGAGCTTTCAGATGACAAATTTTCAAGCCCATAAAAAGCCGATTTCTCTGGTCTACATGCTTCATCAAATGTAGCAGTATCTTGAAACCAATTTTCCCTTGAAGGCCTCTCGGGAGTAACAGCTCGACTGAACAGCGATCAACAACAAAAAAATTAAACAATAACAGATCAAAATTTATTGTATTTTGAGATGCATTTGTCGCAATCTTAATAACAAAATGTTTATTGTATAGCCACTGTAATATAAACATTAAGATTATCAAGCTAGCAGTTGCATGTTTGTGCCAATTGATCCTTATCTAAAAGCTATCACAATATTGTAACAGTTTTATTTGTATCAGATGATCAGTAAGTGATGACGTAGGGTTTAGCCCAATTAGGGTCTACACAATTAACTTGGGCCCCAAGTCAATTAACCCTAATTCCCATCCATAAATATGGGGCAAAATCTACATCAAGTTCACAATCTCCCAATCGCATACAACTCTTACTCTCTCAATGAAAGCACCACCTCATACGATCATTCGATCACACCGTAACGCCGCCACCGCAAGTCCGCAACGCACACCGCAGTTATCGCCGGATCTTCTCCACGATCGTCTTCACGATCGCAACTCTAGGGTTTTTACCTACGGGTCTTGTAGGGTTTTTTCTCCCTTTGCCGTCGATAGGGTCCGACTATCGACCGGCGGGCAATTCGTTGGCCACCCTCCCGAGATCATCATCTCGGGTACGGGTTATTCACGGTAACCGGACCGGAGATCAATGACGTTGACGCCTAAAAAAACCCTTTCGCATTGATGTCCGTGTGTAGGTTTTCCCTTGGAAAAAATATGCATGAACAGTAAGGCTGAATTGGTCAGAATGTTTAAAACAATAGCATGATAAGTTCAATTCACAGTCTTATAGGCAGTCAAGTTGACCTTAAAAGTCAACTCCAAAAACAGAAACCTGAATGAAAGAAAGTTAAAGAATGGATTACCGTGAAGACCGAGAAACGGGCTGTTTTTGAGAAACATTACTACTGCTACTACAAGGAGATTCACTTCGAGTTCTTAGCAGCCCACTTTCATGAAGATTACCAGAAGAATACGATCGACTCTTGCTAAGAAGTGGACTGTTTTGACTTTTGCTTTGACTTTGGCTTTGGATTTGAATTTGATCTTCATAAGCAGCCTTTTTAGATCTTGATTTACGACCACGACCTTGAGGTCCATCTCCTGACGAATTCTCTGAATACGATTGCTTTTCTTTCGATTGAGACGATGCTACATTGTTCGTTGCATTACTAGATGTAGACGACGCAAAGAAAAAGAGCTTCTTCATCCTTGCAATTTCTTAATCAATGAACTATCTAATAACTGAAACAATAAAGAAATTGGTTATTAAGATCATCAAATAACAATGAAAAATGCATGACATCTGACTATTTGCATCAACTAAAATGAAAAATTCAAGAAAGATCATTAATTGCATTCTGACATACCCAGATGGAATTCTTACAGAATTGATGAACAAGCTGCACAAAAAACCAAGAACTAACAAAGTTCAAGACTTTAAAACCCTAAGAATCACAATATAAACGGTAACTATAAGTTACTGCATTACATTAGCAAATTACATGCTGACATTGATTAAAAAAAGGCATTTCATATTACCTTTAGAATATTTACATATTTAAAACCCTAAAAGAATCAATCAACATGTATTTCATTCAGAACTGTATATCATGTGTCAGAACCTTTCCTACATGATTACCAATTTACCAAACTTACAAACATATGAGCAAAGACCAAAATACCCCCATCTACTGAATCACATCTAAAACCCTAAATTCTCTAATAATCAAGAAACCCATAAACCTTATATTTGATTTGAATCAGTAATCATCTTTTAATCAAAATCAAAAGGAAACATTAAAATTTTATTGCTTGAAAATAACCCAATAATCAAGATTACAAAAGAACTTACTAGTAGTACTCTGTTCGGAGTTCAAATAACACACAACCGTTGTGTGTATTTCTATATCATCAATCAAGATATAAAAAAGTACATCGAGAATTCAAAAAGGGTTTAATCATTAAAAACTAATTAATACCCACAATTAAAGATATTAAATTTCCTTGAATAAATTACCCAAATTCAAAAATATTGACAAGAATCGTGCAATTATGTATTGACTTAAACATTTCCTTTCAAAATTCAAAATTTAAAACAAAATTAATTATTATAACAGGATTAACAAAATCTTTTTTCTTCAATGCAATATAATTAATTAATTTGAATAATAAACCCCGTAAATTTATAGATATACATTTAGATTATTTAATGCAATGTACTTTAATTGTTACAGAGGTAGAGGGTTACCGTGTACGGCGGTTCCGGAGGACTGGCCGGCGGTGAGGGTTGTAGAGAGAGAAAGTGATGAGTGATATAAGAGAGAAAAAGAAAAGTTTACGTTATGACTCTGTATTTGTGTATATGGCCATCTTTTTTGTTGGGAGTATATCACTATCAGGGACTGGAATGAAAAAGATTAAGAAGTTGAGAGGGTGATTTTGTGAATAAAATAGAATATTTGAAAGTTTTTATACCGCGGAGACGGCGGAGCGTACGTTTTCTTTTTGGGTGTGGTGATCGAGTGTGCATGATTGCAGGGATTATCAGTGCACCTTCATTTTGTGTTTTTCGTTTTCAGTGATATACAAATATAAATATAATTACATTTCATACATGACGTCAATACATGTAAATGCTATACATAAAGTAGGTATAGGTATCATCAAATAATATTAACTATTCTTTTTATTTAGCCTTTTCCTATCAGAAAAATTACGATTTCAGAGAAGAGGAAAAAAAATCCTCCGTCATAGGCGGCCGAGGGTACCTTCCTAGAGGTTTTTAAGTGACGATTATTCAAATGTACAATATATCTATTTATTTTAATAAAAATTAATGATTGTAGTTAAAAAAATAATTATACTTTATTTTGTTATTATTTATATACTGTTTTATATTATATGCTATTATTATATTATTATGATTATAAAATTATGATGATTGTTAATATTTATTAACTAGAGAAGGCAAGAAAATGTGTTGCACATTGTTATGAGAAATGATTTTGGTCTACATCTTAAACACAATTTCAATATTTACATATAATAACAATACGCAAGTTAATGATTTATATATGTACATTTCAATTAATGTGTATCATTATGTATTCATGGATTTGTATGTTTTTTTTTTTGTTTTTTTTTTTTTGGTAAAAAAGGGAAATTGTTTTTTGTTAAAAAATTGTATGAAAAAGAGAAAGAAACATAAATAGCAAATATCTACTATTCATGTACCTTCCCTTTTAATAAACATGTTAATGTTAATGTTAATGGTAATATTAAACATTATTATCTAGATAAAATATAATATAATAAGCGTAACTTTATCAATAAAAATGTATCATAATATTTTTTTAAGAGGGTAGGCGTTGTTAATGATATATTTTTCTTTACATGTAATATTTATATAAAATTAATGTTAAATGAGTCATAATATTGTATTCTCCTTTTTCCGATTTAATTATTAATAGCTAAAAAACAAAAAATAAAGAATATCATTACTACAATTTTATCTATTACTTTTTACCTATACCTTTTTACATGTAAAAATAAAGTAAAAATATAAATGAATTTTACGTCTTTATCATTAGCTATTTATAACAATGAAAAATTAACAACTAATATGAAACACTTGAAAAAGAATATTTACCAGTTAATTTAGGTTTAAGAGATGATTAAAATTACTATATATGTGCATGTTAAATCAAACGTAGCAATAGCATGGTTTGTGGTACTACACTATGTTTATCTTTGGTCATACATCATGATGCACCATTACACGATTTCATCATCCATATGGGTCCATGTATGAGTTTCATCTTACCTTTACACCATACCTTAGACATGAAGCTCTTATTAAATGCTTCTTATCCTCCCCTAATCATGGATTTAAAGCTTAAAGATGTCTACTTTTCAAAATTACAAGTTTAGTCCCTGAACTAAAAACCTTGTGTATAAATGGTCATTTCGATTTTAAGACACGTACGGTTTTATCATGTGTAGCCATTTGGAACGAGAAGAAGTCATTTTCAACTCTCTGAAATTTCATATATATTTCGGTTGATGTAATCATGCATAGATGAAAATACTTATTTAAACATATTGATGTTGATGCGTGGAATGATGTCTTTACATTTGAAATATTCATAACCATTAAAAAACGTTTGAATATTTCATATGATCGGTTGATGTTAACATCAAATAACCAAGGCAATCTTAACAATTTAGAAGTCCTTGGGTGAAAATAAAAATAAGCCTTTAAACATGTTAAAATTTTTAATACGAATAAAAAAAATAAGACAAAAATTTATCAATACTTAAAAAGTTAAATGACAACAACGTAAAAGTGTTTATTCACATGTATTATGCTTATTGATGTTTATGTGTTCATGAAAAATAATCCTCACCCACACTTCATCAGTTATATCATGTTATTATACAAATTATAATGGAGATGAACAAGATACTGTCATCATTTTGAATTTCTTTAATTTCCAGTATATGAGAAGAACATCAAGGCAACAAGGGGAAGTAATATCTATATTGTCAAGAGACGAGCTAACAATTACGCATTATATTTAAAACATCTAATTCAGCACGGATGAGAGTGATTCAGTGAAATGCTCCTGACTAAAGATAATGAGGTCAACAAGCATTCAAGGGCTTACTTTTATATAATATTTAGCAAAGAATACAAAAGAGGGTCTACAGGGTGGCACATTTGATGTCGCTAGTTAATGGCCGGGTTTTGCAAGGTTAGGCCCAATGCAATGGTTCATGATTTTAACACAACTTTTATTCGTCACATCAACTTAACGTCACATCAGCACAAACTATTTAACATTCCTTTCACTAAACCGTCACTATCATACACTCAATTTTAAACTTTAATCAAATTATTATTTAAATATAATAAATAAATACAAATAACATTTTATTAAATAAAATAAAAACATTACATGATTAAAAATAAAACATTACATTCGTTTGTTAAAATTGGACTTCGTTTGGGTTACTGAACGAGGTACGTAAGATTTCTCATAATAGTTAAATACTCATGTGTTATCGGGTTTCTTACAACCCAAAAAACACACACATCCAAGAACTCTAGTTTTCAAATTGATGAAGATGATGATGAATTTAAGCTTTGCATTTCGGATTTCTTACAACTCTAACATCTAGCAACAAGGTTTGTTTCCCTAATTTCGTTTTTGGTTCTTGTTAATTTAAGGTTGCTCAAGTGAAAAATGAAAAACCTTTGCAAATAAAAAAAAACAAAAAAACAAAATCTGTCACAAGGGGGCCCACCAGAGGACCGTTACCCTCGTTGCAGGCCCAACTGGCGGACCTGCTCACGATTTGCTGCCGACAGTGGTGAATAGGTGGCGGATCGTTACCGATGTGGGTGGCGGACCATTGCATCCGACCTTAGTATTTGAAAATTAAAGATCAAAACATGTGAAACCCATAAGTTTGACTTCTTATAGAAGCCTAGAGCGCTAATGAAACATAATATACTGTAGAACCTTCCTTTTATTTACGATATAAAGTATTGAACCAACAAAGAGAACACCAAGCACAGCTAGAATAATACGGAGTATGTGTAGCAAAGTATGATGAGATGGCACTTCATGAGGAGGTTTGTTTGCCGTGCACGTCTAAATTGACCATTCTTACACTAATATATATTAGTATTAGTAGTATTAGACTATTAGTATTAGTACTACAGTAGTATACAAACAACCTTTCATATCCATTTACTTCCAAGTCCAAACAATACACCCATGGGCTATCATATATGGACTTCGTTATTGGACTGAGGGCTGTATAAATAAAGCCATCATATATAGAGCCGGGCTGTCGCTACATTCGGCTATAATAATTTGGGGGAAATTGTTCAAAATACACTTTTTTTAAGGCTTCAAACAAAATACACTTTTTTAAAAAAAAATTGTCTTTTTACACCATTCGGTAGACGAAATTTCTGTCTACCACCTTTATCTGTCGTCTACTACCATTTTTACAAAGTAGTAGACAGTAGCAACAAGGTAGTAGACAGTGAGAACAAAGCAGTAGACAGCCAATTACAAGGTAGCTGACCGTCTACTGCCTTGTTGTTATTGTCTACTACCTTGTTGTAGGTGTCGACACCAATAATACATATCAGTCGACACCTACAACAAGGTAGTAGACAGTAACAACAAGGCAGTAGACGGTCAGCTACCTTGTAATTGGCTGTTTACTGCTTTGTTCTCACTGTCTACTACCTTGTTGTTACTGTCTACTACTTTGTAAAAATGGTAGTAGACGACAGATAAAGGTGGTAGACAGAAATCCCGTCTACCGAATGGTGTAAAAAGGCAATTTTTTTTAAAAAAAGTATATTTTGTTTGAAGTTTTAAAAAAGTGTATTTTCATCAATTTCCCATAATTTTGGTACGTCTATCTAAAAGTCTAATGAAAGCCCATTATAATGACAAAAAATGGCATGTATTCCTATTTCCTACATATATTACACAAAATTATTAGTACCCGGATAACGTCAGCCGACGTCATATTAATATTTTATTAAGTGCGGGCTTTCTAACTCGGTGTAGATAAATAAAAGAAGGTCGACCAGCAATGACATGAAATGCACGTAAAAATTATGAACATTACCTGGATGACGTTGCTGACGTCAAACTAATATCTTATGATGTGCGGGCTTCAGAACTAGTTGTAGACAATTAGAAGAAGGCCGACCATCAATGACATGAAATGCACGACGAGGTGAAAAAATACGAGTTCGTATATTTTTAGATAAATTCTAAACTTTATTGACAAAACCTTTTCAATTGTAACTAATATCTTATTACGAGTATTTTCGACATCTTCAGAAGAAAAGGAGACATTTACCTGTTAAAAAGATGGCGCGATCTGATGTTTATTTATAAAAACTGTCACTTTGAGCCATAATCCATATTATACATATAAATTATACGTTTACTGTTGTTATAATCTATATTTAATTGGTCAAATCATCGTTAGATTAAAATTTTATTTAATATCCAACCGATATCCATTAACCAGCTTATTCCAACGGATAAGAATATAGACGGATTGACAAAATTTAAATGTATATGAATATGAATGACTAAAACGTAAATAGATATGGATGTGAATATGGTATTGTTCGATCCATATCCAATCAATTATTGTCCCTAATACCATTACCATTGACATTGTATTAGATTTTACGAATTTAACTGTCCATTACAGAGTGAGTACCCACAAGTTACGGAGTTTTTCTCATCCATCAACATCCCTATTTTTTATACACTACAAGACTTTCCAAACACATCCAAAAGATGCAACTGTTGTGTATCAATTGCTTGTCAAAATATATTAGATTTTAATAACGTCAAATAGGTTGGAGACACGATTATAATGTTAATTACGTGCGTTCTGTCACTCAACAGACAATATTAAATAAAATATTTAAAAAAATTGTTAGCTAATAAGAAAGCACGCTAGTGCAACTTTCATCATAAACGTAAAGGTTTTGCTAGCGATCGTTTTTAGGAGTTGTCATTAACGTGCATAATTATATTGTATATGTCGGTGATTTTTTGATGGCGGTTATACAAATATATAATGAATTTATACACGTTAACGATGGCTCTTAAAGTTGTAATTAACAAAATACATTAAACCTACTCATATTAACAACCTATTTAATTTATCAGCTTTGTATAGTCCTCGAAGCATCATAAACGCAACCACTAGCTGTAGATCACTAATAACCAAATAAGTTGGAGTGCATTTCGGTTTTTGGTTTTGTTTAATGGACGAAATAGCTCACTTAAAATTAATATATGAAATTGAATTTGGAAAATATGATTAGTTGGTGAAAAAAAGTATTTCAAATTTGATTTATACAATTAAATATATATAAAAGATAAAAGATGTAAGTTTAATACAGTATATTAATTAATATAAATATTTTTTTTTTGTTTTTGGAAAAGCAGATATATATTACTTCGCAAAAAACTTACAGTGATTTACATGTACATCTCGATATGTATTACATTCTCGACACTAACCCTATTACAAATTACATACATTGACTAAGGATGTAAAGATTGCAACCGTGATCAACCCGAACGTGTAAAGGGCTAGGAATCAAACAAAGATGGAAGATGGGTTGTGACACCACCTATGCCAATCGATTTTCATATTTTTGCATCGCTTTGAGATCCATTCGTAACTTTTGATTTGTATCTCATTTAAAGCATTCGGAGGAGTCCAATTCGAGAGTTTAAACACCTTTTGGTTCCGATTTCTCCAAATAAGATACATGCAAACCCACTTGACCGCTTGCCAAACCTTCGCACCGGCTTCGAAATTCACAAGATCAAATATTTTTATATTTACAAGATCAAATAAAACCCATAAACCAAGTGTTTTTTAGGGTGTGCCACGATTCATATATATTTATTTTGGTATTGGTCTAAGTCGAGCAATAAAAACTTACCATAGAAATTATTTATTTTTTCATTTTATAACACAAATCACCTAAAGTCAAAAGTCATTTTAATAGAAGAATCTTAATAAAAATGATAACTTCGTTTGTCATTCATAATAATAACTTTCAACAATATTATCTTTTTATATACATTGAAATGAAATATTAACGCTTAACATTTTTTAGATAAGCGAGGAAACCCTCCTTAGCACATTGGCTCCCTCATAGAAGGTAATACATCGGGTAATCAAGTCCACCGAGCACGAGATCTGGTATCGGGTTAATTGCGCATTAGGCGTACCTTCTAATCACACTCCTTTTTTGAACAATTTGTCATAGCCAGGAATGGAACTCGGGTGGTGTGCTTCATTGGGCAACTCGGTGACTACTCAGGCAAACCTGCGTGATTATATTAACGTGTAACATGGTTATTTTTATATCTTGATCAGGGACTAAATTAATGAAAAGATCCTGAAAACCACGAACAATTATAAGGCTAAAATATATTTTTAACAATGCAAATGTTAAGTGACAATGTGTACGTTTCTATATACATTTGTTGGATATGCAATTTTAGCACGACCCCGGAAAGGTCGAAACGCAAATCGCATGAAAACCAAAACACAAAATTTATATGTGTCTAAATATGAGGATGTATATATCATGGAATATCATGGGGGAAAACTCAATTGAAGCGTAGAAGATGTTTGATGAACGAATATGTATGAAAGGACTTTTCTATTTAGTATGATGAAAGCATTATATGAAGGCGATGCCGATCAAATGATGAATATACATCCCAACTTCAGACACGTAGAAATTCGTGTTTTGGTATAGGTGTGATCCTCGTTTTCACTTTTCGAGAATATTTGAAATTTTTAGATTAGCCTTTTTTGTGTTTGGAACCTCGTGCGTCGTTAGTCGTTTGGTTGTGGTTGTTGGGCTAGAGGTTGGAGAGGTTCTTAGAGTGTAGCTTTGTTTTTTTATTTCTGTTGTCTTGGGCTAGGTCGAGTTACTTCGTAAGTTATGTCTTTTCATGGTCTTATTACTTTACTAGGAAGATGCTAGATATGTTGCCTTTTCATTTACATATATAATTATTCATTTCAAAATAATTGTCTCATTTGATTTTTTGAGTTTTTTGTCTACAATTTTGACTATAATTATTTCGATTTATGTTATATTATACTTATTGAAAGTTACTAGATGTACATGCTCGTGCGTTGCACGTTCTTCATTTTAGTATATAATTTTACTTAGATTGATGGGTCATGATAACTTTGTCTAAATACATAGATTGCGTTTCATATTCTTCTTCTTGTTAAAATGATTACTAGCTATCTATATACAACACACAATATATACTATGTTCTAATACGGAGTTAGAATCATATAATCTTCTTATCATGCAGCTTATACATTGAAATCGTCCAACATCTTTGAGTTATTTTGAGTTCTACTTAAAAAAATAATATTATGAGTTTTAACCTCTAGAACCAAATAGACCAATAAAACATTAAAAATGTACATATTCAAAATGGGTTCATTTGGTACAATGCCAATTAACATAAATGATGCCATCCGCATGTTACGTATTTTATTCTCAACACCAAACAAAAGTGAAGCTACGAAAAACAATTTACGGACAAATGAAAATTAAACAACATTTAATATTCATGAACTCTGTAATATTTATATTAATAAATTAAAAATGATCAAAAATTGAAATGATCAAAAAGTTGCACAATCTAACAGTGTGCATAGAAAATATATATATGTGGCATGAGGGATATGGAATATTATATACTCCATATATTATAAACAATCAATTTCAAATATTACAAATACATAAATATTCAAATCGATGTATAAAAAAATAAAAGTCTCACTTACCTAAGTAAAGTTGTCATCATCTTTTTGTAGTTCTTTTACCCAACTACTAACCATGATGAATAGCAAAGAAACACACACCAAGTATGTGAAAAAAGAAGAGAGTTCGTTTAATTATATATACGCTCGGAAGTAAATGTTTTATTCTATTGTGCTTAATTCTCATTAATTAGTTACATTTAGATTTATATCATGTATTTATTGTATATATTTAGTAAAGCACATGAAAAGGTTGATAACGGCAAGTGAATGAATATGTATAAGTTATCTTAATAAAGATAATGATAATAAATCTATATTGTCATCGCCATATACGCATGTATTTCTGGGTGGTTCAAAAGTGTGTAATTATATAATTTTTTTTTTCTTGAAAGACAAGAATTTCATATAAATGGTAAAACAAGAGTACAAGTAGAATGGGAGCTTAAGTGCCTAAGGCTCCCAATACAACTTACTACACTCGACACAAGTTTGCAAAGGAAGCAAACATACTAGAGAATTAATCTACATTTTGAGGTAAACACTAGGATTATTTAACCAAGATAGCCACTCAATTTTATTCTTTTTCGATCTTTGTGAAATCCACTCGAACGATTTAAGTTGGATTTCATTTAAGGCAACCGGCGCGTTCCATGTTTTTCCCCGAAAGATCTTGTTATTCCGATTCTTCCAAATGTAGTAACCACATACCCATTTCACCTCTTGCCAAACTTTTTTCCCGAAGTACGACGTTTGAGATGTTGTGTTACCACGAAGAATTTCGTTCACACTTAAGTTGTTGAAAGTCCCTAGACCTCACCAAGAGAAAACGCGGTTTCAAATCTCCATAGCGTGTTTGCAAAAAATTAACGAGTGTTCTAGGGATTTGATAGTGCTCTAAATGAACATATATTTAGTATCAATATCCATCCAATATGTAAAGCTTTTAGTTACTATCTGTGACGCCCCGTACTAAATCAACGTGTACGGACCATCAACAACAAGATCATTACAAGGTTAAGTACTATATGCAATTTCAAAAAGAGTTTGCATTCATAATAAAAGTGATGTCTTAACCAACATCAAATGTTTAACAACCCAAAAGTATGCTTCTACGAATAGCAAGCATAAGTAATAGTACGTGACCCATAGGTCGTTACAAATACATCGTTTCAAAAGTATCATGTTTGAATGCAAAATAACATTTCATGCGGTGACATCTCTAATAAGCGCAGCGGGTGTCTACAAAGCATGACTAATACAGCGGAAGCAAGCAAACCTTAAGCACCTGAGAAAAACATGCTTAAAAACGTCAACACAAAGGTTGGTGAGCTATAGTTTAAGTTTAACAGTATGTAAGGTAGGCCACGAGATTTCAGTGCTACAAAGAGCGTTTCAAAACAGTAATTCAAATCAGTATGATAACGTATATGTTTAACCGTGGGCACTCGGTAACTAACTTAACGTTTAATAATATATCACCCCCTGAAAGTACACCTGGCAAGTGTGTATGTTTACGAAGTATTAAACACTCATTAAATGCTAGCGCGACTAGCCCGAGTAGGGATGTCAAACCCTATGGATCCATATCTAAGATTCGCGTTCACGGTTCAAAAACCAATGATTAAACGTTACCAAGCTAAAGGGAATGTTTATGCCGTTGTATAACCCACAAATATATAAAGTTTAAGTACTGGTGCCTAGTATGTAAAACGTAAAATGCGCATGTATTCTCAGTTCCCAAAATAGTTAAAGTAAAAATGGATGCTATAACTCACAGTGATAAAGTAGCGGTAAAGTATGACGGGAAATAAGCAAGTGTGTAGGTCCGGAAAGTCCTCAACCTAAGTCAAATAGTACCGGAAAGTCCTCAACCTAAGTCAAATAGTACTAAGTCAGTAAATCGTCCGAATAGGTTTAAAAAAATGTAAATAAGGTCTTACGGGTCATCATCATTCATCATTAAACAAAAGGTGTAAAGTAAGTTTCGTTCATGAAAGAAGTTTAAAACAAAGGCTGACTTCGGTCAGTCACCACGGCCTCAATACCTACTGAAATAAGATGAGACCAGTGGCCATGGCTCTGTATATGAGTCTTTTAGTTGTGGTAAAAATTACAGAAGCAAACTCGTCTTCGTTTGACCGTGGCGATGGTCTAAGTGCGAGTAGGTCAGAATTTTTCAGCACAACATTAAACGGACATAGTGAAGATCGGAGGGCCATAAATCCTAAACCGTAACTCGGATTAAGACGAGTCCTATATGAAAAGTTATCTACTCGAATAGAGCTATCTTAAAATCATAATTAAAGTAGCCCAGGTCATACTGATCAGACACAGAAACAGTAAAACAGTAGGGTCAGTAGGTTCCGGTGGTTCTTGGTGCTCGATGCTTATCATGGTTCTCATCCTTGATGTATATAGCTTCAAGTGTACAACTCGTTGATGTGTTTGCATCATTTTCACCAAGGTTCAACCATCATAACCAAAGTGTAAGTCTAAGACATGAAGCACAACTCACTTAAGTGTTGCAAGTGATTTGATGAACTAAAGTTACATCAAAGTCTTAGATCTAACACATACATGAAATATAAAAGAAATGTAGAACTTCAAACTTGAAAATAAACTAACTAATCAAGATCTTAAGATGTAGAACATAGTTCTTAGTTTGATCTTAAAGATCCAAGACTCAAAAGTCTAGATCTAACATAAGTGTACTAAGTTATAATTAAAGAAAGCTTACTTACATGTTCTTGAACTTTTAAAGTTAACTTTTGTTCAAGATAAATGAGATCAAAGTTAACTAGTAACACTTGACCAATTTTAACCAACAAACATGAATTTAAAGTGCATAATATAAGGAAATAAACTAAGTAAACTAGTAACTAGTTCATGGGTTGTTCATACTTTAAAGATTCAAACCAAAGTTTGATCTTTAAGAAAGTAAACTTTAAAGTTTACTAACATGAATTACAAGTATGCTTTCACAACACATGAACTTAAATCTTTTTAAAACAACAAGTGTAGAACATAACTAGAAAGTTTATGTTCTTGTATGTCTTGTAAGAACAAGATGATATGAAGAATCAAACTAAAGAGTTTGATTCTTAGTAACTAGTAAGTAACAACAATAAGTAAGTAAATAATAATCAAAGACAAGTAACAACAACAAAAGAATGATGATGATGAAGAGTGTATATGGCCACGGTTTTAAGACAAAGAAAAGAGGAAGAACATTTAGCTTTGTTACTTACAATTTGAGAGAGAAATGAGAGAAAGATGAAAGTATGAAATGAAGTGTGTGTGTAAAAATGAAAGAATGCAAGTAATATGTAACAAGTTTTACAAAAAAAAAAAAAAAGAGAACTCCTCATGCTAGCTAAAGGGGACGGTTTTGGGGTTCCAAGGGGGAAGAGTGTGATGACCCGGAAATTTCTGACCAAATTTAAACTTAATCTTTGTATGATTAACATTTTCGACACGATAAGCAAAGTCTGTAAAACTGAATCTCAAAATTTTTGAACTACTTTCATATATTCAAATACCTTTCGGTTGTTCTTGACAATTCGTGCACAATTATATGTATATAGATACATATATATACTATAACTTGAAAACGTAACAATGTATTAATTGTTTGATATTGTACATTAAACTTATTGGTTTAAATATTTATTTGAATATATATGATAAGTTGGAATATTAATTGTATGAATAATTTGCGACATATATTTAAAACGTGTTTATGAATGTTGAAAATATATATTAACTTGGTCATAAAACGATTTGTTATTATATATATATATATTAACAAATAGCAAGACAATGATTTATAAAAGTAAATGACCAAAACACTCGAAAGTTTAAGATACACTTTGAATGATATAGTTTATTGATAATTTAAGACTATATTTTGACAAAGGTACGAGTCACAAAACGTAAATTGCGAGTTTTCTAAGCGTACAAAAATGCGTTCGAGAAACCGGAACCGGGACATAAGTCGAGTGACAACGTACGAGTCATCGGAACAAAAATTACAAGTCAACTATGCACATGAATTTAATATAATATATAATTAATTATTTAAATTAAATATATTATATATATTATATTTAAATATGTCGACAAACAAAACAAAAAAAAATTATGAGCTGGATTTTGGGGCCATGCGATCGCATGGAAAATAGGCATAAAACCCATGCGATCACATGGGCATCAGATTCCAAAAAGTTACCTATAAAAGTCCAGTTTCTGCTCAAGTTTTGTTTACACATATTACACTCGTATATATTTATATTTATATTATTATTATTATTATTATTATTATTATTATTATTATTATTATTATTATTATTATTATTATTATTATTATTATTATTAAGATTAATATTATTATTATTAATCTTATTATTATTAGTAGTATTAGTACATAAAATACTACGACAAGGCCATGAGCGGGTCATTTTTGAAATGGGTTTTCGAGCGGGATAGAGATAAGGAAATTATGGGTAATATTCGTGGGTATTATTCGCAAGTCAAACCTAGTTTTTATCATATCCGTTGCGTCTACGTACTTTCATACAATATTGAATCTCAATATTGATACGTAAGCACACATATTTTATCTTTTATATATTAATTGTGTATTCATGTCTAGTGCTCGAGTATATATATTTATGCATGCTTGTATGCTAAATTTCATCGTTAAACAGTTTATGATGAATCACGAATTAAATACATATATTACTGGTAAAAGGTATATGATATGCATGTTTTTGGAAAGCTGGCGAAAAATCAATGACTTTTCATTTAGATATCGAATAGTTTCGATGAACGGATTAAGAGATATGATCAACTGAATTATGATTGACGTTAATTGAAATTGCTTTTGAATATGCAATTAAGATTTAAACAACTTATTTACGATATTGATAAAATGGGTTTTTGAATATTACCAACCGAGTAAATGACTCCTTATATAAGGTATGTCTCGTTTTGTTGAACTATTGTCAAAATTGACTTTTTGAAACGACTTTGGATAACTTTTGTATGTCGATCTCGAGCATTAGGATTGTGATACACTATGACCAGACCTAGCTTGATAGACATTTATTGACCAACATATGTTCTCTAGGTTGAGATCTACGGTTATTTGGTAATCCGAGTTTCGGTCATATTTTGGTGAACGACTTTATATGCTGCTAAGGTAAGTTTCATTGCTCCCTTTTTAATTGCTTTTGCAATATATTTTTGGGCTTAGAATACATGCACTCTATTTTAAATACAATGGACACAAGTACATACTAAATTCTACAACGAGTTTGAACCGAAAATCCCTTAGCTTTGGTAACTAGTAACCGTCAGTTATAAGAACTGGTGGGCGCGAGTAGTTGTATATGGATCCATAGGGCTTGACATCCCCGTTCGAGCTATAGCGCTAGCCTTTTAACGGACGTATGCTATTTGAGAAGCGTACACGTTGGTTTGCGTGTATTATTAAGATGATTATACAAAGGGTACAAATTATATATACGTTAAGTTTAGTTACCAGGGTGCTCAATCTTGTAGAATATTTTGATAAACGTTTCTGGATGAAACAACTGAAATCTTGTGATCCACCTTTATGTACAGATTATACAAAACATTAAAACTATGAACTCACCAACCTTTGTGTTGACATTTGTTAGCATTTATTCTCAGGTTCCTAGAAGTCTTCCGCTGTTTGCTTATATGTTAAACAAGCTATGTGCATGGAGTCTTACATGGCATGTTTATCAAGGAAACGTTGCATTCACCAAATCATCACCATGTATCTTATTTTGACTGCATTGTCAATGGAAGTACTATTGTAAACTATTATTTACGGTGATTGTCTATATGTAGAAATCATCAAATGTCGAAAACCTTTGATTTAAATATTCATTTATGGTGTGCCTTTTCAAAAGAATGCAATGTTTACAAAACGTATCATATAGAGGTCAAATACCTCGCAATGAAATCGATGAATGACGTGTTCATCCATATGGATTTGGAGCGATCGTCACAGTTGGTATCAGAGCGTTGGTCCTAGCGAACCAGGTCTTGCATGAGTGTGTCTAACTGATAGTTGTTAGGATGCATAAGTAAGTCTGGACTTCGACCGTGTCTGCATGTTAAAAGTTTTGCTTATCATTTCTTGTCAGAAATTACATGCTTATCATTCTTAAGTCTAGACACATTTTCCTGCATTTATTGCATAAATAGTGTATAGACAAAAATTCATATCTTAGCGTATCTGTTACTGTAAACTTTTCCTGACATCTTCCGAAAATTTCTCCGTGATTTATGGAATTTGGTATTATATATACATATGTAAATTATGTATTGAAGAATACCAAACTAAATTCTATAATCTAATTCATATCAAAAATCATCTCCATAATTATACAAGATGGATCCCGTATCTAGTCCAAATTCATTAAACTCCGACAGCTATTCAGATATGGATATTCACCTGAATTCCGAAGACAGTGTAACAGGAATGGATCAACCAATTAGCCATCACCTATTCTGGATGAATTGGGGATGGGTTCGTAGCCTACTTAATTATTGGAGACAAGAAGAAGGCGATCCCTTCCATCCACCACATTGCCCTCTTGGCGAAGAACCTGAAGCACTTACCGGCGAACCTGTTCGAGACACCATTTTCTCTCTCATTTCCAGAGTATCTCGTCATGATCATATACTCTCTCAAATTCTGGATCTTATTCATCCACTCGTCCGAACCGCCAATCATCCCGGTGTAGTAGAAGAAGTCAACGAGCTTCGCGCTCGGGTAGTGGCTTTGGAGAATATGGTGCAAAGGTTACAAGAACCAGCAGAATCACCGGCATCAACAGTACCATCGACAACAACACCAACAGTACCATTACCACCACCAACAACATCCGCACCGCAAGCCTCAACATTACAATATGTACCTTGAACATCAACGTCATACGCATCGTAGTTACCAAGAAATACTAGCAACAATAACCGATGAAGTATTAACTCATTTCCCCTGAAGAAATTTTATGTATATTTAATATATATGAATTTTGAAATCAAAATAATTCTTTTCGTACTAAGCTATTATGTGTGAATCTTAACTGGTAGGTACTACTCGGTTAGTTCATATTACTAATATGCAATGATGTACATCCTTCCTTAACAACTTAACCATTGTTAACTACAATCTATGTTTCAACTTAATGAATTACATTTCATAATAAACCAAGTGTATTATTCAATTACATAATTGATTTTACATTTTCATTTTCGATGTACTCGAAACTTTCCAGAAAACATCATCTGTGCCTTGTAAGGTTCACAAAAAATTCCACGAGCATCAACATCCTTCAACGAGGAATAAGAATAAATAATGAAGTATCGATTACATTAGCGAAATACTCCGCAAAGATTATGTAATCTTTAATGTTTTAGAGATTAATCATTTCTAAGTCAAGCCGAAAATTAAATGAGCTTAATATGATATTAACTCATTAAATCTGTGTTACATCTAAAGAAAATATACATACATATATTTTCATAAAGACGGTAATAAAAATTCTTTTGTATAAAGTATTAATTGTGAAATCTTTAACGGGTAGGTAATACCCGAGAAATATATAAGTTTTCAATTAATATGTTACACTGTACATTCTTCAACTTTGATTCAAAAATTATTAACAATGCTCACAACGATATACAATCGTTTTCATACAAATTCAATTACATATTCTGATATTGACGGATCAGAATCCAAGCCATAACTCTGAACTGGTGACATCATTCTTAGATCTCTACATCTTTCAAAGCTATACTTTGACTTTAAAACTGTGCAAGATCCTTTAACGTTGTTATTACCGAAAATAATCTTGCAATTCTTTTCAAGATATCAAATTTTCATCACACTTCCAACCAGTCAACTTCGACTTTTCAGATTAACCTTATTATAACCTTGACATATACGTTCTTGTTACTGGGGAACCTTTCATGTTCCACCACATTAGCAGTAAACTTACCAACAACTTCACTGATCTTTGACTTTCTAAAAAATTATTATATTTATCGAAACCTCATCATTTACTCATCTGCATCTTATAACAAGAATTGTCTTGCCAATTACTGGGAATCAGCAATCAGTATTTTGAAATCTCGCAACATGTCTACTCCAACAGTTATATGTGTACATATAACATCTATCTCCTATACTTACGTACTTTGAATGTGAAGTTTCCGAAAAACACCTTAAACCGCGAACTAGTTCTCGAAATTTTGAAAAGTACTGATGAAGCAGCAAAAACTGTAAACGACCTTAATTGTAAAAAGTTTGATGATAAAGAATAGTGTGTTGGCAAAGCTCAGAAAAAGAAAAGGTTTGGAACTGGAAAACGGATTGAGCAAAGTATGAAGGAGGCTGTGGATAAATCACAAGGACGAAACCTGCCTTCCAAGAATCCAAATGATTCAGTATTTGCTGAAGCCATTAACGAATACCTTGATTCCGAATCTAAACCCTTGCGGACAATATTCTTCATCATCATTCGATATTAGAAATTCTAAGATATTATCATATCTTTCATTATAAATATCTTCGATATTTCTGAAGATATCTTCATAACTATTATCATCCGAAATTATTTATCTCTTCACGCTATCTGTGTTACATCATAAAAGAAACTATTTTAGTTTCTAATTTCTAAAAATTTCAAAAAATGGATGTTTTTGAAGTAGTGTTGGGAATTGAAGCATGAGTTAGTATAATATAATGACATTTGATCAACGTGATTATATTACAGTAAGTCATGCTGAGTTTCTAATGGAACGTGGTAAAGGTTCACAGATCATACCCTCGTCATAAACCATGTTACATAACTCTTTTATTCTATTTAACCTCTAAACATATCAAGAAAATATTTTTCTTGATGATTCGGTCTTTTTCGAGGAATTCTGGTAATTTGACATGTCAGATTGTGCCATTACCGTTTCTTTCTTAGAACATTAATTATGTTCATTCCGAAATTCATACCTACGAATTCTGGACCATTATTCGCTTGACTTAAAGTCGGGAAGAGAAAACGAAAGCATGAAGCTCCGAAATATAATGGAAAATATAAAGCTCGAAAACAACCCCGAAATTACAAATCGTGTATATCAATGCGTATACCAATATAAAGACATGGGAGAATGAAAAATAATATAACCCCAAGGTAATAGTAGAAGAAAATAACCTCCTCTGGTGGCAGATGAAAAAGAAGATTGAATGATATGATAGCCAAGAAAATATCAAGAATCAGAACTGGATGAAGGATTTTCACAAATCTTTTGTAAGTATGAAATAAGAAAGAAGATTATAGGAGTGGTGAAAATAAATGAAATGGAAGAGGTCAATTTATAGCAAAATATCAGACATAACAATCGAGGCAGATTACGCATTTAATCAAAGGAAATCCTAATTTCCTTAAATTCCGAAGAATCAAATCTTATTTAAATTATGAAGATTTTCTATTCCTTAAATTCCGGAAATCAATCGTTACTACATCAAGAGATAAGACGAATCTCTATTCTCCTTTTCACTCTATTACGATAACTTCTCTCATACGCTTCGAATAATCGGATTGTTTTATCTATATTATTCAACGGTGATAAAACTATATTTATCAACACATATACGTCATAAAACATTTTTATTGTTAGTCATGACGACCTCACTCAAATTTCGGGACGAAATTTCTTTAACGGGTAGGTACTGTGATAACCCGGAAATTTCTGACCAAATTTAAACTTAATCTTTGTATGATTAACATTTTCGACACGATAAGCAAAGTCTGTAAAACTGAATCTCAAAATTTTTGAACTACTTTCATATATTCAAATACCTTTCGGTTGTTCTTGACAATTCGTGCACAATTATATGTATATAGATACATATATATACTATAACTTGAAAACGTAACAATGTATTAATTGTTTGATATTGTACATTAAACTTATTGGTTTAAATATTTATTTGAATATATATGATAAGTTGGAATATTAATTGTATGAATAATTTGCGACATATATTTAAAACGTGTTTATGAATGTTGAAAATATATATTAACTTGGTCATAAAACGATTTGTTATTATATATATATTAACAAATAGCAAGACAATGATTTATAAAAGTAAATGACCAAAACACTCGAAAGTTTAAGATACACTTTGAATGATATAGTTTATTGATAATTTAAGACTATATTTTGACAAAGGTACGAGTCACAAAACGTAAATTGCGAGTTTTCTAAGCGTACGAAAATGCGTTCGAGAAACCGGAACCGGGACATAAGTCGAGTGACAACGTACGAGTCATCGGAACAAAAATTACAAGTCAACTATGCACATGAATTTAATATAATATATAATTAATTATTTAAATTAAATATATTATATATATTATATTTAAATATGTCGACAAATAAAACAACAAAAAATTGTGAGCTGGATTTTGGGGCCATGCGATCGCATGAAAAATAGGCATAAAACCCATGCGATCGCATGGGCATCAGATTCCAAAAAGTTGCCTATAAAAGTCCAGTTTCTGCTCAAGTTTTGTTTACACATATTACACTCGTATATATTTATATTATTAATATTATTATTATTATTATTATTATTATTATTATTATTATTATTATTATTATTATTATTATTATTATTATTATTATTATTATTATTATTATTATTATTATTATTATTAAGATTAATATTACTATTAGTAATGTTATTATTATTAGTAGTATTAGTACATAAAATACTACGACGAGGCCATGAGCGGGTCATTTTTGAAATGGGTTTTCGAGCGGGATAGAGATAAGGAAATTATGGGTAATATTCGTGGGTATTATTCGCAAGTCAAACCTATTTTTTATCATATCCGTTGCATCTACGTACTTTCATACAATATTGAATCTCAATATTGATACGTAAGCACACATATTTTATCTCTTATATATTAATTGTGTATCCATGTCTAGTGCTCGAGTATATATATTTATGCATGCTTGTATGCTAAATTTCATCGTTAAACAGTTTATGATGAATCACGAATTAAATACATATATTACTGGTAAAAGGTAAATGATATGCATGTTTTTGGAAAGCTGGCAAAAAATCAATGACTTTTCATTTAAATATCGAATAGTTTCGATGAACGGATTAAGAGATATGATCAACTGAATTATGATTGACGTTAATTGAAATTGCTTTTGAATCTGCAATTAAGATTTAAACAACTTGTTTACGAGATTGATAAAATGGGTTTTTGAATATTACCAACCGAGTAAATGACTCCTTATATAAGGTATGTCTCGTTTTGTTGAACTATTGTCAAAATTGACTTTTTGAAACGACTTTGGATAACTTTTGTATGTCGATCTCGAGCATTAGGATTGTGATACACTATGACCAGACCTAGCTTGATAGACATTTATTGACCAACATATGTTCTCTAGGTTGAGATCTACGATTATTTGGTAATCCGAGTTTCGGTCATATTTTGGTGAACGACTTTATATGCTGCTAAGGTGAGTTTCATTGCTCCCTTTTTAATTGCTTTTGCAATATATTTTTGGGCTGAGAATACATGCACTCTATTTTAAACACAATGGACACAAGTACATACTAAATTCTACAACGAGTTTGAACCGAAAATCCCTTAGCTTTGGTAACTAGTAACTGTCAGTTATAAGAACTGGTGGGCGCGAGTAGTTGTATATGGATCCATAGGGCTTGACATCCCCGTTCGAGCTAGAGCGCTAGCCTTTTAACGGACGTATGCTATTTGAGAAGCGTACACGTTGGTTTGCGTGTATTATTAAGATGATTATACAAAGGGCACAAATTATATATACGTTAAGTTTAGTTACCAGGGTGCTCAATCTTGTAGAATATTTTGATAAACGTTTCTGGATGAAACAACTGAAATCTTGTGATCCACCTTTATGTACAGATTATACAAAACATTAAAACTATGAACTCACCAACCTTTGTGTTGACACTTGTTAGCATTTATTCTCAGGTTCCTAGAAGTCTTCCGCTGTTTGCTTATATGTTAGACAAGCTATGTGCATGGAGTCTTACATGGCATGTTTATCAAGGAAACGTTGCATTCACCAAATCATCACCATGTATCTTATTTTGACTGCATTGTCAATGGAAGTACTATTATAAACTATTATTTACGGTGATTGTCTATATGTAGAAATCATCAAATGTCGAAAACCTTTGATTTAAATATTCATTTATGGTGTGCCTTTTCAAAAGAATGCAATGTTTACAAAACGTATCATATAGAGGTCAAATACCTCGCAATGAAATCGATGAATGACGTGTTCGTCCATATGGATTTGGAGCGATCGTCACAAAGAGGAAGATCCACAAGTCTCTTGTATGTTAAAGGCTCAAAAGTTGGTTAATAGAGGTGTTTACATGGGAACTAGTTGTAAGTATCATGTAACTTGATTCTTTATGCACTAAACTAACTAGTTTCATTCTAAAGTGATACTTACATGAATGTTGGGCTAATTAAGTCCATTAATATGGGTAGGGTGGGCTTTTAAGCCCATGTACAATAATAAAGCCCAAGTATGTAAGTAATTCACAAGTTAATCCAATTAAAGCCCAAGTAATTAACTAATAACTTTAGTTAATTAAAATGATTAATAAAAATCAATCATGAATGTAAATAATATCTGAAAATATTATTCATATAATGTACGTGTGTCGCAAAGACGTTTCGGGCATTCAAAAGTTAATCGCGGTAACAAGTAAATGTATATAAACAATACATTCAATAATACACAAGTATTAATAATTATTATTATTATTAATTAGACGCTGGAAAATCCAGGGTCGTTACATTACCCACCTGTTAAAGAAAATTTCGTCCCGAAATTTTGAGGAGTGACCAACAATGGTACCGCATTTAAATAAGAAGGAGCGTATCAAAGTTCCGTGAGACTCGTGGCTCAGAAGTGAGTTATTTACCTTGAAAGGTATTTCGGTGTATGAAAGTAAGAATGGGTACATGCCATTAATTAAGTCTCTTGTCCTAAGAGGTCAACAAATTGATTTCGTTTCTGATTAACATGAGTATGTCATCTGAAAGTATATCCACAAAAGGAAAGATGGTGTGGTTAGCCTTACAGGCACCTTCAATAAGCTGGATGCGTGAAATGCATCATGAATGTTTCTAAGCTCATCTAAAACATCGAGCGCTTATGTCGTAATACAAAGCTGACAGGTAGGATGGAAAATATGGTGATCACAACCATGCGATTTGATGCCTGGATAGTGTTAGCCACGGATTTTACTAACTCCTTGATTTCGGAAGGAGGTCATAGGCATAAGGAATCCGATATTTAAGAACGTTTCATTTGAATAAGTGAATTGAAATTTTAGCTAAAAGTGACCAATCGGACTTGCAAGCCCTAATTATTCATAGTGTCTTCAAAACGGTCTGAACGAACAATGAGGGATATCACCTAGTTTACCATACTGCAGGTGAACCTATCCTTAGATGAAATGAAAGCACCCGTAATGTAACTTCATCCTTTCAGTTACATGTTGAAATAGGGTTAACGTTAACTAGAGCAACATACAGTTGAAACCAATGAAGGAAGGAACGTATAGAGTATCCACATCAGTGTCGTAAATGTTTTAAGCAGTCCCCTCCCAAGAGATAACAAGATTCATAGGTTCTCAAAGTATCTTATATTACATTTCCTAAAGAAAGTCGCACGAAAGGTGTGGTCTTTGAGCGAGAGTGAACTCTTCGAGTGGTTCATTCTGAATTTATCCATGTACTTAAGGGGATGTGTGGATGAGAAGATACGTGAACCCTTGGTCCTAACGAATGGTTTACTCCGAGTGAAAAGAATCTCCAAAAATGATTCTTGTGTCGCAACATACTGATTCATAGAGATGAGGTTTACGAGGGTGTTGTGATTTGCCGTGAAGTATTGAGAACAGTAACCCACCTAGTACCTTTCCTACAATGGGGTGACCAATGAGTGTACCTCAGAAAACTGATTTATCGGCCCACGTTTTTGTCATGTCTAGCTTTAAAAAGAACATTTTATGGTTGCAAAGATTTTCTGACAAATTTTATAAAACCGTCATCCAAAGTGGCTCAAGAGTTTTTAACAAAGATCTTAATAGTAAGTTTCATCTCTAACAGAGGGCGAGGAAAAGTGTGACCCCTACATGGTGTAGTCTAATATGAAAACCTTTAATAAAATCAACTAAGGGAGTTTTGAAAAACAAAACCTTTAACCGTTTGTTGTGACAACGTAAACGGAACAAAGTTCCTAGTAACTTTAGAAGTAGGTAAAACGTGTACCATTTTGCACAAAACTATTTGACTTAAGTTGAATAACTCAGTAAAGGAGTGGTTTTTTTTTTATAAATAATTTGAAGATATAAATTAGTATCAAAATAAGTAAGTATGAATTTATACATATATGATTTTATAAATCGTATAAGTGACAGAAAAGTTTTAGTACTTTCATTGTCTGTAAACCTTGTGAGGACCGCACAATAAACAACGTGTACAAATTTTGATAAATATAGTTTTTCGTATTGCAAAGGTTACGGGTTGGAAAAGATTGAGTGGAAAAGCTTTGAATCATCGGGTGACCAGTTACTAGGTAACGAAAACTAATGACATAAATGTAGTTTTGGTAATTATCAGGACACAAGTCTTTGGGCCAAAAATATTTACGTGCGAAGCCGTTGCTAAAAGTGAGGTACGAAGGATAGAGCACGAGGATGAGAAATTGATTGCTTCTTGAATTTGCAAAGTGCCAAACAGGTTATGACTAGTATTAAAGTCGGAATAATGATGGTATTAATACCACTAAATGAGTATCCCTTGGAATGAGTCAGGACTTAGAGCCATGTAAGAAAGAGCATTGTTCCAACAGGTGTGGTGAAATAAATCCATGGGATAGCGTAATAGTTTTGAATGGTTTAAGTGTTAGCGGATGCCCAAAGGCCTTGCATGACATGGTAGTCAGTGCCTTTATCACATACACATGAATCTCTTGATTCCGACGGTTATAAAGCCTTTATGATGACTTGGATACAAATAACACGAAAAGTTTTATATAATAAGCAACGAAAGTTTTATAGAAATTGTTCATGGTGACAATGTAAGAGAAGAAACGAAGTTCTTAGTAAATTAGGGTTATGTACAACACGTACCGTTCAAAGTATAATATCTTTTAAATGAAAGACTTGGTTTGTAAAAGTGAAGGTAAAGTTTCATATGTATTTGTCAAAAGTAATCATTTACTTTGTTTTATATAACGGGTATGTTTTATATAACTCGGATGATGTCCTAACCGCCTACCATTTTCAGTAGCTTCGTGATGAAATCCATTGTTATTCCTTCCCACTTCCATTGTGGGCTTTCGGGTTGTTGAAGTAGCCCAGGTGGCTTTTGGCTTGCCATTCTCGAGCGGTATACTAAAAATTTTCTCACTATCAATATCCTTCGCTTTCATCCTTGAAAGTCAGTTCGTCCCAACTATTTCATCAAAGCTTCCTAACTTGATGAGTATTAGGTTAATCTTAAAGTTCATTCCAACTATTGCATCCAACATCCCTAATTGATGGGTGTTAGGTTAATCCTAAGGTTCATTCCAACCAATCTTATTATACTGCCGTGAAAAGTTTACCAATCTTCTCAAATAACATATGCCTGTGTGTAGGTAACTAATCCTTTTCAACTACCACATTAAAACTTCCAAGTTTGGTTAATATGAGGTCATCTCCAATGACCCACCTGTTAATCTTAAAGTACTACCTTAAATTATTCCTCTATCTTTCTCAGCTCGCCATTTGCTTGTCCTATAGAATACTTAACCCTCATGGTTGTTATTGGCTTCTTAGTCATAACACTAAGGTTCTTAGGTATAAAGTTTCTATCACTCTAGTATTAAACAACCTTGAGACAATAAAACGTTGTGATGAAACGTACCCTAAATAAAATCCGGATCCTTGCGAGTTTCCATAACTGAGATAACGATTGCTCTAACGCAACTCAGTACAAGGTTTTTTTTTTTTCTTTCTATTTGAGAACTTTTTCCTTAAATATCCAGGGTGTCGACATCTATAACAAATTTTCAGGTTATCAATTCTGCAAAGAAGGCCCCTCTTGTACAGTATCTGGGCTACGTGGTTATTCATTCCCTACCTTTAACAGACTATAATGCGTATGCTCAAGTGATCCCTGCCAAATTTTTTCCTGGATCACCTCATATTCCTCATGTAGTAACATTGGAACTTCTGCATGATTTACTTCAATATAATCACGCTGGCCTGGCGTCATTATATTGTACTAAATCGTACGTTCATTCCAATATCACTTCATATGGTTAATATAACGTGATCACTTCAAGTTCTACTCAATTTCATCTAACGGTGCTTTATCTATGCCATCTCAAAACAGAATCTACATAACTAATCTCACAGTTTCTCGTTGTGGATGCGTAAGTTCCATAGGTCATGCATCAATGCCTAAGTGCTCCGAAATTTCTTCAAAATATTCTGGTTCAAGTAACATCGTTAGATTCCTTTCTAGAAATTCAATTTGGGTCTTGTGCCGAGTTGTACGTGTAGCAAGTAGTAATACGATGTGTTTGAGCATCAGTAGAAGACACTATGACCTCTTTAAAGGGAATGCCTTCCCGACTTCTCTAATGTCTAGGAGTGGTAGGGACCTAAGTCCAGAAGTGTCGTTAGATCGTCGAGCAGTGGTGAAAAATGAAAGAGTTAAGTGACGGTCATGAAAGCGTACAGGGTATGTGTCAACTGAACAATCTTCTAGATTGCGTGAAGTAATGTTTCAATCTCTGAAACGGTGGAACAGTAGTAACGGGTGGATTACACTACTACTTCTTAGGGTTAGACGAGTGAGAAAGTAGTTCAGGAAAACATCTGAACTGGGAAGGATAAGTTCTCCGAGTCGGTATAGCGAATAGTAGGCATGTAGCAAGAGCGTAATTAGGCATATCAACTACAGCAGCCTAGATCATTTACAGTAGTACATAGCATGGCAATAGTGACAGTATCATACCGACGTAACATACTAGAAGCAGATAGTAGCACGCAGTGGCGAGAATAAGCAAATGCATACAGCGAGTTTACATAGCAGTAAAAGGAAACGGTAGCATGCAGTAAGTTCATACAGCAGTAGAAGTAAGCAGTGGCATGCAGTAGTAGTAAACGGTAACACGCAGTAATATTACACAGTAGCATGCAATCGAAAGCAGATAATAGCATGCAGTAGTGGAAGCAAGTAATAGCATATGGCATATAGCAGTAAAAGTAAGCAGCAGCATGCAGTAAGTTTAGCGGAAACAAGTAAACTAGCAAGTTGTAGATTGGTCCTATTAGTGAATCATAATCGGGTCGGTCTTAGACTCACTAATGCAACCTAATTCCCTACAACCAATGCTCTGATACCAAATGTGACGCCCCGTACTAAATCAACGTGTACGGACCATCAACAACAAGATCATTACAAGGTTAAGTACTATATGCAATTTCAAAAAAAGTTTGCATTCATAATAAAAGTGATGTCTTAACCAACATCAAATGTTTAACAACCCAAAAGTATGCTTCTATGAATAGCAAGCATAAGTAATAGTACGTGACCCATAGGTCGTTACAAATACATCGTTTCAAAAGTATCATGTTTGAATGCAAAATAACATTTCATGCGGTGCAATCTCTAATAAGCGCATCGGGTGTCTACAAAGCATGACTAATACAGCGGAAGCAAGCAAACCTTAAGCACCTGAGAAAAACATGCTTAAAAACGTCAACACAAAGGTTGGTGAGCTATAGTTTAAGTTTAACAGTATGTAAGGTAGGCCACGAGATTTCAGTTCTACAAAGAGCGTTTCAAAACAGTAATTCAAATCAGTATGATAACGTATATGTTTAACCGTGGGCACTCGGTAACTAACTTAACATTTAATAATATATCACCCCCTGAAAGTACACTTGGCAAGTGCGTATGTTTACGAAGTATTAAACACTCATTAAATGCTAGCGCGACTAGCCCGAGTGGGGATGTCAAACCCTATGGATCCATATCTAAGATTCGCGTTCACGGTTCAAAAACCAATGATTAAACGTTACCGAGCTAAAGGGAATGTTTATGCAGATGTATAACCCACAAATATATAAAGTTTAAGTACTCATACCTAGTATGTAAAACGTAAAATGCGCATGTATTCTCAGTTCCCAAAATAGTTAAAGTAAAAAGGGATACTATAACTCACAATGATAAAGTAGCGGTAAAGTATGACGGGAAATAAGCAAGTGTGTAGGTCCGGAAAGTCCTCAACCTAAGTCAAATAGTACTAAGTCTGTAAATCCTCCGAATAGGTTTAAAAAATGTAAATAAGGTCTTACGGGTCATCATCATTCATCATTAAACAAAAGGTGTAAAGTAAGTTTCGTTCATGAAAGAAGTTTAAAACAAAGGCTGAATTCGGTCAGTCACCACGGCCTCAATACCTACTGAAATAAGGTGAGACCAGTGGCCATGGCTCCGTATATGAGTCCTTTAGTTGTGGTAAAAATTACAGAAGCAAAATCGTCTTCGTTTGACCGTGGCGATGGTCTAAGTGAGAGTAGGTCAGAATTTTCAGCACAACGTTAAACGGACATAGTGACGATCGGAGGGCCATAAATCCTAAACCGTAACTCAGATTAAGACAAGTCCTATATGAAAAGTTATCTAATCGAACAGAGCTATCTGAAAATCATAATTACAGTTCAGACACAGAAACAGTAAAACAGTAGGGTCAGTAGGTTCCGGTGGTTCTTGGTGCTCGATGCTTATCATGGTTCTCATCCTTGATGCATATAGCTTCAAGTGTACAACTCGTTGAAGTGTTTGCATCATTTTCACCAAGGTTCGACCATCATAACCAAAGTGTAAGTCTAAGACATGAAGCACAACTCACTTAAGTGTTGCAAGTATTTTGATGAACCAAAGTTACATCAAAGTCTTAGATCTAACACATACATGAAATATAAAAGAAATGTAGAACTTCAAACTTGAAAATAAACTAACTAATCAAGATCTTAAGATGTAGAACATAGTTCTTAGTTTGATCTTGAAGATCCAAGACTCAAAAGTCTAGATCTAACATAAGTGTACTAAGTTATAATTAAAGAAAGCTTACTTACATGTTCTTGAACTTTTAAAGTTAACTTTTGTTCAAGATAAATGAGATCAAAGTTAACTAGTAACACTTGACCAATTTTAACCAACAAACATGAATTTTAAGTGCATAATATAAGGAAATAAACTAAGTAAACTAGTAACTAGTTCATGGGTTGTTCATACTTTAAAGATTCAAACCAAAGTTTGATCTTTAAGAAAGTAAACTTTAAAGTTTACTAACATGAATTACAAGTATGCTTTCACAACACATGAACTTAAATCTTTTTAAAACAACAAGTGTAGAACATAACTAGAAAGTTTATGTTCTTGTATGTCTTGTAAGAACAAGATGATATGAAGAATCAAACTAAAGAGTTTGATTCTTAGTAACTAGTAAGTAACAACAATAAGTAAGTAAATAATAATCAAAGACAAGTAACAACAACAAAAGAATGATGATGATGAAGAGTGTATATGGCCACGGTTTTAAGACAAAGAAAAGAGGAAGAACATTTAGCTTTGTTACTTACAATTTGAGAGAGAAATGAGAGAAAGATGAAAGTATGAAATGAAGTGTGTGTGTGTAAAAATGAAAGAATGCAAGTAATATGTAACAAGTTTTACAAAAAAAAAAAGAGAACTCCTCATGCTAGCTAAAGGGGACGGTTTTGGGGTTCCAAGGGGGAAGAGGAAGATCCACAAGTCTCTTGTATGTTAAAGGCTCAAAAGTTAGTTACTAGAGGTGTTTACATGGGAACTAGTTGTAAGTATCATGTAACTTGATTCTTTATGCACTAAACTAACTAGTTTCATTCTAAAGTGATACTTACATGGATGTTGGCTAATTAAGTCCATTAATATGGGTAGGGTGGGCTTTTATGCCCATGTACAATAATAAAGCCCAAGTATGTAAGTAATTCACAAGTTAATCCAATTAAAGCCCAAGTAATTAACTAATAACCTTAGTTAATTAAAATGATTAATAAAAATCAATCATGAATGTAAATAATATCTGAAAATATTATTCGTATAATGTACGTGTGTCGCAAAGACGTTTCGGGCATTCAAAAGTTAATCGTGGTAACAAGTAAATGTATATAAACAATACATTCAATAATACACAAGTATTAATAATAATTATTATTAATTAGACGCTGGAAAACCAGGGTCGTTACACTATCGTTCTATTTTTACGTAATAATCGTTTAAATAAATAAGTGTGAAGACAAAAGAAGAAAATGAAGATTTGAAGACGCAAACGTCCAAAAAGCTCAAATGTACAAGATACAATCCAAGTGGTTCAATTTAATTGATGAGAACCGTCTAAAAATTACAAGAGTACAAGTCGCGGAACGTAAAGTACAAGATATCTAAGCATACGAAAAGGCGTTCGAAAATCCGGAACCGAGACGTAAACCGAGCATCAACGCGCGAGTCAACGGACCTAAAATTACAAGTCAACTATGCACAAGAATATAATATAATATATATAAAATTATATAAAATTATATATATATATATATATATATATATATATATATATATATATATATATATATATATATATATATTAAAAAATTCAGCAGCCCACGTTTAAAGTTCAAGTGTGAGCTGGAAATGGGTGTCTCGCGATCGCGGAGCTCCGAGGGCTAACTACCTCGCGATCGCGGAGCTGGGAATCTCAAAATCTGCCTATAAATACCGAAGCCTTCTGCCGAGTTACCTACACCATCCATCAATCTCTCTATCAATATATATATATATATATATATATATATATATATATATATATATATATATATATATATATATATATATATATAATATATTTATTATTAGTTTAGTTTTATATTAGATTAGTTTAGGTAATGTAACGGTTATATACGGGTTATAAAGTCGAAGTTCTGTCCGTGTAACACTACGCGATAATAACCACTGTAAGCTATGTTCTTTCTTTTTAAATTAAAGTCTCGTAACTAACTTATTATTATACTTATTTGAGCCGAAGTAATCATGATGTTGGACTAAATATTAAGACGGGGTTATTGGGCTTTGGACCATAATTGGGGTTTGAACAAAAGACCGACACTTGTGAAAATTGGACTATGGGCTATTAATGGGCTTTATATTAATTAAATGATATATCGTTAATTTAATATAAAGATTTATAATTTGACGTACTTATATATAACCACATACGCTTGACTAGGTACGGTGGGCGGGATATTTATAAATACTAATAATTATTCATTTGACCGGACACGGGGATGGATTAATAGTCACTGGACTCATTAAAACAGGGGTGGATTACATTCAAGGGTAATTGGTGTAATTGTCAACAAAGTATTAAAACCTTGGATTACACGCAGTCGATAACCTGGTGTATTCATTAAACAAAGTATTAAGACCTCGTTACAGTTTAAATCCCCAATTAGTTGGAATATTTGACTTCGGGTATAAGGTTAATTTGTCGAAGACCCTCGCACTTTATAATTATGATCGATGGACTATTATGGACAAAACCAGATGGACATATCAAATAATCCAGGACAAAGAACAATTAACCCAGGGTAATAAATCAAAATCAAAACGTCAAATATCATGAGTACGGAAGTTTAAATAAGTATAATATATTTTATTTCATATTTCCTCGTACTTTTATTTATTGTTATTTTAATTATTATTATTTATTTTATCATTAGTTAAATATCGTCATTTACTTTACGCTTCGCTTAAAATATAAAATCGACAAACCAGTCATTAAAAGGTAAAACCCCCCTTTTATAATAATAATACTTTTATATATATATATATATATATATATATATATATATATATATATATATATATATATATATATATATACACAAATATAAGTTGTAAAAAAAAATATAGTGTAAAATAAGCCGTCTCCATGTGGAACGAACCGGACTTACTCAAAACTATACTACTCTACGATTAGGTACACTGCCTATAGTGTTGTAGCAGAGTCTAGGTATATCCAATTTGTAAATAAATAATTAAAACTTGTGTAATTTGTATCGTATTTCGTAGTAAAAATATAGTATATTTCGTACACCACTGCTGCACACATCAAGTGTTTGGCGCCGCTGCCGGGGAGCGCTAAAACGCTATATTTTTAGTTTATATTTGTAAAAATATAATATATATATATATATATATATATATATATATATATATATATATATATATATATATAAAGAAAAGAAAAACATATTTTTTTAAGATTTTGTAAAATTATAAAGTATATTTGTTTTTATCTTTAGTTTTTAAAATATAAGTTTATTTTATTTTATATAAATTTTCTCTATATATAAAAACTAAAAAAAAAACGAACGCCTTTAAACCTGCAATGAATTCTGAGTCTGCATAGCTCCGCGATTGCGGAGAAATATAGGTATTAACCCTCACGACCGCGAGGGTAGTCTGACTGGTCAACCCCATCATTAAATGCGAAATTAGGGTAAAAATTTATTTATTATTTATATTTAGGGTTTAATTTTAATATTATTAATATTAGTTTCTACTTTTAATTTATATTATTAAGTTTTATTATTATTATTATTATTAATTATATAGATTAATATTTTTATATAATAATAATATAAAAATAATATTTTTATAAAATTTGTATTTTTATCATTTTAGTTATAATTTATATTTTTATCGTTTATTTCGTAATATTTGTCGTTCGTAATTAGTTTTAAGTTAGTTTTTGCCGTAGTTATTTTTAGATTCCTATATTTTTAGGCTTTGCCGTAAAATCTCTTAAGTGCTTTTTCTTTAGATTAAGATTTAGGCGTTTTAGAATTTTGCGGCATCGTTTTAAGTTTATAGATTTTAGTACTTTTTGAGTAATTGCCGTTTTCCATTTAGAAGTGCATTTAAGCTTTAATACCCTTAGACGCAATTTTTAGTTTTTAGTTTTTAGACTTTTAAGTTTCGACGCTTATTTTTCGACCTTTTGTTTTTCGACGCGCTTTTTATTTTTCATTTCTACGCTCTATTTTTTAGGACATAGAACTTTCTTTAAATTTCTTTAAATTTCGACGAAAAATTATTGTAAGCGATTGAATTAATAGACACCAATTTTCTGGTTCGTAGTAATAGTTGAATTTCTTAGTGGCGAGTTGTGGACTTTCGATTTAAAGGGTCCTAGCTACCTGCTGCATCTATTGGCTATTCGAAACGTGGGAAAAAGCAGAAAAGTCTATTAATTTGATAACTTATATAACTTTTATTTTTATAACTAATAGGATAATTAGTAAATGCACCACATTGTAGCTAAAATTTGATAAAAAGTGTATTATGGAAAATTTCGAGAATATGTTGGAAACTCTTTCTGACATGCAAAATCAATTAAATCAATACTCTCAAACGAGTGTTGATGAAAATTCGTTCGGTCAATCTTGGATCACGAATGATGAAACAATAACTGGTTGTGAAATCTGTGGAGATTATCACTCAACATGGGAATGTTATTATTACGTTCCTATGAAAAATTATGCACCCATGGAACCTGAATGGAATGATTATGAGGAATGCAATTCAAATTGGAATTATTCCCAAGAATATATCCGAACTCAACAACCAGAGGACGAGGAAAATTATGTGTCTGAAAATTTATTAGATTATATGAAAATCAAACTCGAAGAATTTGACGCTCAAAATGAACAAATGAGAGAATTTGCAAATAGGCAAGCTGAAACTCTATCAGACTACACACATGTTGATCTGAGGAGTCGTGTGCAAGAAAATCTCATATCATCGAATTTTGATGAATTCGAGAGCTCCGAAATCACCAATTATCCCGATGATACTTTTTATTCAGTTTTACCAATTTCACAACATATCGGCACATTAGCCTCTACTGACGAAATCATCGATCCATCAATGGATGAAGAAGAAGTAAGGGTGACAAATTGGTACTCTTGGGAAAACGATAACTTTGAAAATTTTACCCTCGAGAACAAAGTGGTAGGACCGATAAGGACCGTTAATGAAGAAGAATTTGCTTCGATCCCGAAATTCACCATTCCACAACCTTCCAACCCAATATTCTCAATAGACGAGTCATCTACCGAAGATGAACTACGAGCTGTAATAGATATTGACACCTCGGATTTCACCCAATTGGGTAATAGAGGTGAAAACTTTGATCCCGAGAATAAACGGAAGGAAATGTTAGGAACTATCCACCCTAAAGAAATATGTATGTCGGTGTATAACGATCCATTTGACCAAGAACCAGAAAAGAGACGCATACATTTACTGAAAGCTACACTTAAAGAAGAATTAATTAGTGACAATCGGGTGGGTCTAAACTTTAAACCCATTGATATATTATATACCACCCGAGAGGTAAATAACTGGCTCACTATTTTAATTCGTGAAACTTATTCTACCGACTTCACATGTCGTCAGCTAAGTGTGGGGAAGTCTAACCCTACTTAACGTTAAATTAGGGGTTCGGGTTAGTGCATAACTCACTAATAAAAATGCATGATAAATTAGGGAAAAGACACATTTTCAAAGTTTAGCAAACAATTCAGAAAAGCAACCATTTTTGAAGAAAAACATGTGTGATAAAATAACGAAAGTAATGAACGATGAGACGTCATCTATCATTCTACGAGCTTTGAAATTACAAACTGGGTATTCTTTTTTTCACTTTTCTACACTAATCACACTCATGAATTTATAATTATAGTCTGATTTCATGCAAATGAGGGCTTTGCATGATCTCAAGTGTGGGGAAAGGTTATAAATTCTCTCGGGTTTTCACTTGGTTTATTTGTCAAATTTTGTGAAAATTTGAAAAATTTTCAACTAAATGAATTCAAAATGATGTTTATACATATTTATGAACTATAAAACTAGGTGTTAATACCGAAATTATCGTTACCTCGAAAAGGACATAAATTGAGAAACAACCTAAAATGCTTGAATTCATTTAAAATGGAAAATAGGAGAATAAAAAGGCAAAGAAATAAATAAATAAATAAATAAAAGCCAAGTGTGGGGAGAATATACCAAGTTATTCAAATAAAAAACCATCTATCACATGTTTCTGTAAAGTTATTGCAGGTGCTTTTATTTTGGACTAAATTAACTGTTTTACCCGGTATATTGTAATAAAGATGAAAGAAAAGATGGATCTACATGATGAATCAATTCCATCATTAAAAGGAAGTAAAGTCTTCCGAAAAAGACACGCGCTTCTTGATTTAGGTCAGGAAGTTGTCGTCCAGACCAGTTGTAGAGTCTACGAAATACCTTGAAAAGTTTTCTCGAAAATCAGCTGGAAATCCACGGACCTCAGCATCAAACAGGGTCGCCAATTGGTCAGACTTATCCTAGCCATGAAAGGACCTGCCTCGTAAAATGGGAAGGGCGCCGTGCAAATTAGCTTGATAAGACTAATGAATCAGACCCCCAGAAAGGATAATCTCCTTAAAGATTAAAAATCAGCTTTTAAGCCTGATATTACTCAATCCTTGAGATTGACCTTAAAGATTGAGAATTACAAACTCATGGAATTCAATGATATCTAAACTCGAGCTTGAACGAGAAAATATTTTGATCAAAATTAAAACTGATTTGTTTTCTGAAAACCTATTTTCAATGCGTTCATTACCATTGAACGTAAAATCCTGAGAATTCACCGGAATTCATTAGGTCACCTGAACCAAATCGGGTGTCAACCGTAAGAACCGTGGTTGCATAGCATGGTCGAAGACAGGACCTTGTGCCAGACCAAAAAATTATAGGGTGATCTTTACTATTTCTCCTACAAAGGATAGTAATTACATCCGACACGTTGTGGACCATGAACAAATGCATGTCATTAGACATTGCCTTAACAGTTGCTTGTTCATCGATTTCCTTTACAACCGGACGGTAGTTTACTGAAAGGTAATATACGGGGCAAGTAAACTGGACGTGTTGCTTTCCTAATACAAGGTTAGCAAGTGGGTGACACAAAACCGCAAGTTTTGAGCTAAAATTTTAAAAATCTGAAACCCACACAACCCACAAAAATATTTTGCAAACACCGATAAAGGGTTAAATCGGAAAACTTGTCTAAGGTAAAAGCTAGCATGAATTTTCAAAAGATCAAAAGTTTTCATAAAGATCCAATTTTCTTAAGGATCTAAATTTTCATATTCATGTGGGACTGTAAACCACATCGTTACTATCATTGTTTATACCGCCGTATCAAAATCACTGATGTATAAAGTATGAGAATAAAAAAGTGATTCGAGTGAAGTGTGATTTAATTTCAAGTTCTGTATTGCTTGAGGACAAGCAACGTTCAAGTGTGGGGATATTTGATAGTGCTCTAAATGAACATATATTTAGTATCAATATCCTTTCAATATGTAAAGATTTTAGTTACTATTGTTCTATTTTTATGTAATAATCGTTTAAATAAATAAGTGCGAAAACAAAAGAAGAAAACGAAGATATGAAGACGCAAACGTCCAAAAAGCTCAAATGTACAAGATACAATCCAAGTGGTTCAATTTAATTGATGAGAAACGTCTAAAAATTACAAGAGTACAAGTCGTGAACGCAAAGTACAAGATATCTAAGCATACGAAAAGGCGTTCGAAAATCCGGAACCGAGACGTAAACCGAGCATCAACGCGCGAGTCAACGGACCTAAAATTACAAGTCAACTATGCACAAGAATATAATATAATATATATATAATTATATAAAATTGTATATATATATATTATATATTAAAAAATTCAGCTGCCCACGTTTAAAATTCAAGTGTGAGATGGAAATGGGTGTCTCGCGATCGCGGAGCTCCGAGGCCTAACTACCTCGCGATCGCGGAGCTAGGAATCTCAGAATCTGCCTATAAATACCGAAGCCTTCTGCCGAGTTATCTACACCATCCATCAATCTCTCTATCAATATATATATATATATATATATATATATATATATATATATATATATATATATATATATATATATATATATATATATATATATATATATATATATATATATATATATATATATATATATATATATATATATATATATATATATATATATATATATATTATTAGTTTAGTATTATATTAGATTAGTTTAGGTAATGTAACGGTTATATACGGGTTATAAAGTCGAAGTTCTGTCCGTGTAACACTACGCAATAATAACCACTGTAAGCTATGTTCTTCCTTTTTAAATTAAAGTCTCGTAACTAAGTTATTATTATGCTTATTTTAGCCGAAGTAATCATGATGTTGGACTAAATATTAAGACGGGGTTATTGGGCTTTGGATCATAATTGGGGTTTGATCAAAAGACCGACACTTGTGGAAATTGGATTATGGACTATTAATGGGCTTTATATTAATTAAATGATATCTCGTTAATTTAATATAAAGATTTATAATTTGATGTATTTATATATAACCACATACGCTTGACTGGGTACGATGGGCTGGATATTTATAAATACTAATAATTATTCATTTGACCGGACACGGGGATGGATTAATAGTCACTGGACTCATTAAAACAGGGGTGGATTACTTTCAAGGGTAATTGGTGTAATTGTTAACAAAGTATTAAAACCTTGGATTACACGCAGTTCATAACCTGGTGTATTCATTAAACATAGTATTAAGACCTCGTTACAGTTTAAGTCCCCAATTAGTTGGAATATTTGACTTCGGGTATAAGGTTAATTTGGCGAAGACCCTCGCACTTTATAATTATGACCGATGGATTATTATGGACAAAACTAGATTGACATATCAAATAATCCAGGACAAAGAACAATTAACCCAGGGTAATAAATCAAAATGTGACGATCGCTCAAAATCCATATGGACGAACACGTCATTCATCAATTTCATTGCGAGGTATTTGACCTCTATATGATACGTTTTGTAAACATTGCATTCTTTTGAAAAGGCACACCATAAATGAATATTTAAATCAAAGGTTTTCGATATCTGATGATTTCTACATATAGACAATCACTGTAAATAATAGTTTACAATAGTACTTTCGTTGACAATGCAGTCAAAATAAGATACATGGTGATGATTTGGTGAATGCAACGTTTCCTTGAAAAATATGCCATGTAAGACTCCATGCACATAGCTTGTCTAACATATAACCAAAAAGCGGAAGACTTCTAGGGAACCTGAGAATAAACATGCTAACAAGTGTCACCTCAAAGGTTGGTGAGTTCATAGTTTTAATGTTTTGCATAATCTGTACATAAAGGTGGATCACAAGATTTTAGTTGTTTCATCCAGAAACGTTTATCAAAATTTTCTACAAGATTGAGCACCCTGGTAACTAAACTTTAACGTCTGTATAATAAGTACCCCTGTTTTAACATACATGCAACCAACATGTACAATACATGCAAACCAACGTGTACTAACCTCAAATAGCATACGTCTGTTTTATAGTTCAGGCTAGGGTTTCTATATCTGAAACAGACGGGGATGTCAAGCCCTATGGATCTATATATAACTATTCACGCCCACCAGTTCTTATAACTGGCAGTTACTAGTTACCAAAGCTAAGGGATTTTCGGTTCAAACTCGGTGTAGAATTTAGTATGTACTTGTATCCATTGCGTTTAAAATAAAGTGCATGTATTCTCAGCCCAAAAATATAGATTGCAAAAGCAATTAAAAAGGGAGCATATGAAACTCACCTTAGCAGCACATAAAGTTGTACACCGAAATGTGATCGAAACTCGGAATACGAAATAACCGTAGATCTCAACCTAGAGAACATATGTTGGTCAATAAATGTCTATTAAGCTAGGCCAGGTCATAGTGTATCACAATCCTAATGCACGAGATCGACATACAAAAGTTATCAAAAGTCATTTCAAAAAGTCAGTCTGACTCAATACAATAGTTGAATGATCATGGCAATCGAAACATTTTAACATTTCACATAGTTTCCCAATACTTGTAAAATTAAACTATAGTTTTTATAAGACTTTAAAATATGATTAAACAATCAATTTGACAATTGTTCAACAAAACGAGACGTGCCTTATGTAAGAATTCATTTACTCGATTAGTAATATTTGAAAATCCAATTTATCAATCTTATAAACAAGTTGTTTAAATATCAATTGCAGATTCAAAAGCAATTCAATTAAAGTAAATCATAATTCAGTTGACCATATTTTTTAATTCGTTTATCGAAATTACGCGATTTCTAAATGAAAAGTTATTGATTTTTCACCAGCTTTCCAAAAACATGCATATCATATACTTTTTATCAGTAGTATATGTATCAAATTCGTGATTCATCATAAACTATATAACGACAAAATTTAGCATACAAGCATGCATAAACATATATGTTCGAGCACTAGACATGGATACACTATTAATATATAAATGATAAGATATGAATGCTCACATATCAATATTGTGATTCAATATTGCAGGAAAGTACGTAGACACAACGGAGATGATAAACACTAGGTTTGATTTGCAAACAATACCCATGAACATTACCCATAACCTCCATAGCTATTACCCATAATTTCCTTAGCTTTAACCCGTTTGAGAACCCATTTTGAAAGTGGCACGCTCATGACCTCGTCGTAATATTTTATGTATAAAATACTGCTACTAATAATAATAAGATTAATAATAATATTATTTTTAATAATAATAATAATAATAATAATAATAATAATAATAATAATACTAATAATAATAATAATAATAATAATAATATAAATAATAATACAGAGTAAGGTTAGATAGATGTGTGTGTTTGTGAAGTAAACTGATCGAGCTTTTATAGATGTCTCCTGAATTCAGACCCCATGCGATCGCATGGGTTCTGTGCCTATATGCCATGCGATCGCATGGCTGCTCCTGCCAGCTCACATTTGTTTTGTTATTTAGCTCGTCGACATAATTAAATATTAATATAATATAAATAATTTAAATTAATTAATTATATATTATATTATATTCCCGTGCATGGTTGATTTGTAATTTTTATTCCGATAAGTCGTACGTCGTTACTCGACTTATGTCCCAGTTCTGGTTTTTCGAACGTTACTTCGTACGCTTAGAAAACTAGCACTATACGTTTAGTGACTCGTACCTTTGTCAAAATATAGACTTAAATTATCCATAAACTATACCACTCGAAATATAACTCATACATTTGAGTATTTTGGTCATTTACTTCTATAAATCATCGTCTCGTAATTTATTAATATAATAGTATTTATCAAACGTTTCATAACCAAGTTAATATCTATTCTCAATATTTATAAACACGTTTTTAAATATACATCGCAAACTATTCATACAATTAATATTCCAACTTATCATAAATAATCAAATAGATATTTAAACCAATAAGTTTAATGCACAGTTCATACAATTAATACTTGTTACGCTTTCAAGTTATAGTATATATATGTATCTTTTTACATATAATTGTTCGCGAATCGTCGAGAACAGTCAATGGGTAATTGAACATATGAAAGTAGTTCAAAAATATTGAGATTCAGTTTTACAGACTTTGATTATCGTGCCGAAAACGTTAATCATACAAAGATTAAGTTTAAATTTGGTCAAAAATTTCTGGGTCATCACAGTACCTACCCGTTAAAGAAATTTCGTCCCGAAATTTGAGTGAGGTCGTCATGGCTAACAATAAAAATGTTTTCATGACGAATATGAGTTGATAAATAGAATTTTATCACCGTTGAATAATATGGATAAAACAATCCGATTACTCGAAGCGTATGAGAGAAATTATCATAAAAGAGTGAAATGGAGATTCGTCTTATCTTTTGACGTAGTAACGATTAATTTCCGGAATTTAAGGAATAGAAAATCTTCATAATCTAAATAAGATTTGATTCTCCGGGAATTAAGGATATTAAGATCTTCTTTAATTAGATGCGGTCACCTGCCTCGATTGCTCTGTCTGTTATTTTGCTATAAATTAACCTCTTCCGTTTCATTTATTTTCACCACTCCTATAATCTTCTTTCTTATTTCATACTTCTTAATAGATTGTGAAAATGCTTAATCTAGTTCTGATTCTTGATATTTTATTGGCTATCGTATCCTTCATTCTTCTTTTTCATCTGCCATCAGAGGAGGTTATTTTCTTCTACTATTACCTTGGGGTTATAGTGTTTTTCATTCTCCCGTGTCTTTATATTGCTATACGCATTGATATACACGGTTTGTAATTTTGGGGTTTTTATCGGGTTTTTTATTCTCCATTATATTTCGGAGCTTTTTGCTTTCGTTTTCTCTTCCCAACCTTAAGTCAAGCAGATAATGGTCCAGAATTCGTAGGTATGAAGTTTTGGATGAACATAAATAATGTTCTAAGAAAGAAATGGTAATAGCATGATATGATTGGTTAAATTATCAGAAATTCACGGAAAAGACCGAATCATCAAGAAAAATATTTTCTTGATATATTTAGAGGTTAAATAGAATGAAAGAGTTATGTAACATGGTTCATGTTGAGGGTTTGATCTGTGAACCTTTATCACGTTCCATTAAAAACTTAGCATGACTTACTGTAATATAATCACGTTGATCAAGTGTCATTATATTATACTAACTCATGCTTCAATTCCCAACACTACTTCAAAAACATCCATTTTTCAAAATTTTCAGGATTTAGAAACTAAAATAGTTTCTTTTATGATGTAATACAGATAGCGTAAAGAGATAAATGATTTCAGATAAGAATAGTTGTGAAAATATCTTCAGAAATATCGAAGATGTTTATAATGAAAGATACGATGATATCTTAGAATATCTAATATTGAAGGATGATGAAGAAGATTTGTTCGTAAAGGTTTAGAGTCAGGAGCAAGGTATTCGTTAATGACTTCAGCAGACACTGAATCATTTAGATTCTTTGAAGGCAGGTTTAGTCGTTGTGATTTGTCCACAGCCTCCTTCATGGTTTGCTCAATTCGTTTTCCAGTACCAAATTTTCTCCTTTTATGTACTTTTCCAACACACTACTCTTTATCATCAAACTTTTGACTGTTTAAAGTCGTTTACAGTTTTTGCTGCTTCATCAATATTTTTCCAAAATTCGGAGAACTAGTTTCGCAGTTTGGGGTGTTTTTCAGAAACTTCACATTCGAAGTAAGTAAGTCTAGGACATAGACATTATATGTATATATATAACTGTTGGCGTAGAATTGCTGTGAAATTCGAAATACTGATTGCTAATTCCCGGTAGTTGGTATGGCAATTATTGTTACAAGATATGGATGAGTACATGATAGGGTTTCAATGAACAATTATAATGGTTTTTTGGAGAGACTTAAACCAAGAAGTTGCTGGTAAGTTTACTGCTAATGTGGTGGAACATGAAAGGTTCCCCGGTAACAAGAACGTATATGTCAATAGTTACAATAAGGCTAATCTGAAAAGTCGAAGTTGACTGGTTGAAAGTGTAATAAATCTGGATACTTTGAAAAGGATTGCAAGATTATTTTCGGTAACAACAATGCTAAAGGATCTTTCACAGTTTTGAAGTCAAAGTATAGCTGTGAAAGATGTAGAGATCTAAGAATGATGTCACTTGTTAAATCTTGAATTGGATTCTGTTCTGTCAGAATATGTAATTGAATTTGAATAAGAATGGTTGTTCAGATTTCTATGAACGAATGTATAGCGTTGTGAAAGTAGTGGGTATAGTCAATAATTTTTTAATCAAAATTGAAGAATGTACAGTGTAACATATTAATTGTGAACTTATATATTTTTCGGGTATTACCTACCCGTTAAAAATTTCACAAGTAATATTTTGTACAGAAGAATTTTACTAAAATCTTTATGAAAATATAGGTATGAATATTTTCTTCAGATGTAATACAGATTTAATGAGTTAATATCATATTGAGCTCATTTAATTTTCGGCTGGATTATAAATGAATAATCTCTAAAACATTAAAGATTTCATAATCTTTGTGGAGTATTTCACTAATGTAATCAATACTTCGTTATTCAGTTTTATTGATATTTCCTCAGTGAATCATGTTGGTGCTTATGGAACTCTTGCTAACTTCGCAAGGTACGAATGATGTTTTCTCGAAAGTTTCAAGTACATCGAAAATGAAAGTATAAAATCAATCATGTATTTGAATAATACATTTGATTTATTATGAAATGGACTCTATTAAGTCGAAGCAGAGATTATAATTAACGATTGTTAAGTCATTAACGAAGGATGTATAGCATATTAGTAACATGAACTAACCGAGTAGCACTTACCAGTTATGATTCACATGTAATAGCTTAGTACGAAAAGATTTATTTTGATTTCAAATTTCACATATATATATATATATATATATATATATATATATATATATATATATATATATATATATATATAAAATATACATATAATTTCTTCTGGGGAAATGAGATAATACTTCATAACTCGTTGATACAATATATGCGTTGTTGATTTGTGATGATGTTGGTGATTATGGAACTGGTGAAAATCGTGATGTTATAGGTGCTGCTAGTGCTTACTATGCTGATAGTACTGACGTGCTGGTGATGCTTGAAGGTTTTTCGTATGCCCGAGAGACATATTAAATTTATGTGGCTAATATGTTATGATCCAAGTCGGGTCATACCCAATAACAAACTTACCTACACCTTATACGTATTTGATCTTAACGATTGGGTCATTAAACAAATACGCGACACTTGGATTTTAGAAAATCGGGTTTCTAAAATATTATCACTTGAGATAAATTATTTGGATAATTTATATATGATATGGATTTAGTTATTTATAGGTTTAAATAACTATATTGTGTTATGTTTTATAAATGGTTTATAAGAATATGAAAGTAGCATAAATATATATATGGTTTATACAAGTTTTATATAAATTGCAACATTTTATATAAACAAAACTTGTGTGGCAGATTTGGGACTCCAAGAGAGTCCACCCATGCTCACTTTTGTTGCTTTCAAGATAGCACAATTACATAGATGCATGCCTCTTGACCAAAGACTTAAGGAACACATGCATACACATTCTCTCAAGTGAAAAACAAACAACAAAATTCAGCTTCCTGCAGCCAATTCTGTCGTGAGTTTTGAGCAGCAAAAAGGGGTTCATTTCTTATTTTTCAAGCTTGTTTTCAAGTGTCATAAAATCCTAACTAAAGGCTAGGGTGTTGGTGATAAGTTTGGGGTATAACAACTTGAGGTTTCATTGTTTTGAGGCTTCATTCGTCATCATCTCTTGTACAGCTGCTGTCCGAATTTATAGTAAAGGAAACAAGTGGGTTTCAAGCTTGGTTAACTAGCTCATTAAGGTTCTAAGGCCTAACCAAATCAAGGGTGTGTTGGTGCATTGTTTCATCATCTTAATCATCTTCTTGTTCTTCAAACTCACCCTCAATTAACTTGAGGAGGTATTACTCTCTTCCTTCTTGATATATATATATATATATATATATATATATATATATATATATATATATATATATATATATATATATATATATATATATATATATATATATATATATATAAGCGTTTATCCATGACTTGATATTAATTTGGGATTTAACAAAATGGCTTTACAAATGCACTTGTTCTTTTAATGCTTCCGCTTGCTTTATCTTTCTTAAAATTGGTTTTATGATTGAATAAACTATATGAACATGTTATTATGGACTTGTTAAATTCCATCAATGGTATCTAGAGCCGAGGTCTATGGATTATGCTTCTTATATTTTCTTTAAACCCACTATATTTGCATTCCAAGTACATGCATGAAAATGGAATACAAAAATTGTCGGGTTTGGGTGGGTATGTATTTTTGGCCGAAAATTTGGAGACCCAAAATGGGTTTTGGGTGCTTCTATTTTTTCATATTTTGTTGTATGTTAATGTTCACAATCAATGCCTTGACCTTGTGTTTGTATGGTTGCATGTTTGATGATTATTTATTATTCATTTGGTTTGTAATAATATTTATTCAATTGGTTTGTAATAATATTACTTTGGTTATGTAATTTATTTTATATTTGGTATATAAAATAGATTAGGTTGTAATTTCATTTTTTAGACAAAATGTATTAGGATATATTTTGTAAAATGATGAAGATAATGAAGACTTGAAGAACACAAGAAGAAGCATTTGGATGCAAGGTTAAGTGGGAGATTTAAAATCTCCTACTTTGTGTTATAACCCGTAACCGGTGGCATTTGTTTTCGGCTAAACAAATGTCTACCATATTGGCTTGATTGTGAACATATTTTTTTTGCATGCATGGTTGTTTATTGTGTTTGTATGTTTGGTTGCTACAAGTAAATCACAAGTTAACAACAAGCAAAATGACAATTTAATTGGTTAAATTAAACATTATTAACGACATGCAAAATGATAATTTAATTGGTTAAATTAAATATGGCTAAAAGGACATTAATAAACGGTTATTAAGAACATGATAAGGATCATATATATAAAATGATTTATATAAAGTAAATGGCTTAATTACAAGACATGAAAATGGTTTTTCATATGTACCATACACTAAATGCATGTTGGTGTATGGCATAAAAGTTTTCTTAAACTAGAAATAATGAAAACTTAAAATCCCTTATTAACAAGGCAAACAAGTTAAACGCCATCCTTTTGTGTGACACTTAAAAATAATTAGGGAACTCATAATGGGATAAAGTTCACCTAACCGTTATGAGAAAACTAATATGATTAGGGTGAATTTCGCACACTTGTGGGATAAAGGTCACCTAACCACTTGTATGTTAAATTTACACGTTTACACAAGTAGGACAACTTGATTTGGGAATCATGAACTTAGGGTCACCGAAGCATGAGGAACAAATAGGCGTTGATGGGATAAATATGCCATGCAAAAGGATTGCATGATCCCATAACTTAGAAGTTTCAAAAGGATTGCAATTATCATATAATGACTATCTAGCTAAATCAAATGACGGGATAAAGGTCACCTAACTGAAATTTGGTTTACCGTTGGATTCTAAAATTTAATAAATATCAATTGGATTTAAAGGGTATTGATTGTTAAATTAATATAGATACTTAAACAACTTTGTTAGATTTTGTAGATGGCCGCCAATAACAACAACATTCCAAACGCACCAATCAACTTTAACAACCTATCGTTGAGGTCAATCCTCGAAAAAGAAAAACTCAACCATACGAACTTCATGGATTGGTTTCGCAATCTAAGAATTATCCTCAAACTAGAGGATAAGGCGTATGTGTTAGAAGACCCCATTCCCGATCAACCGGACGAGGATGATACGGAAGGCATGGCTTATTGGGAGAAATATTGCACCGATTCGGTGCAAGTTTCTTGCCTCATGCTTGGTACTATGATACCAGAACTCCAAAAAGAATTTCGAGCATCATAGTGCATATGACATGATCACACAATTGAAGGAGATGTTCCTTCAACAAGCTCATGTCGAGCGTTTCGAAACGGTTCGAGCGCTTCATGCATGTCGGATGGACGACTCCCAATCCGTTTCATCTTATGTCCTTAAGATGAAAAGCCTTATTGATCAAGTGAACCGTCTAAACTACAACGTGTCTAATGAATTTTCCACTGACCTTATCCTTAATTCCTTGTCAAAGAGATTTGACACATTTGTAATGAATTACAACATGAATGGATGGGATAAGAGCATTGGCAAATTACATGCCATGCTTAAGATGGCCGAAGCGAGCATGGGTAAAAGGGCTTAACCCATGTTTATGATCAATGAAGGCGGGTCCAAAAACAATAACACTTCTAAGCCGAAGGCAGCTAAGAGGAAAGGACCCGCCTACCAAGGCAAGGGAAAGGGAAAGGGGGAGATGGTTACCCCAACCAACAACAAGAAGCAAAAGGTTGCCGGTAAAGCTAACCCCAAGAAAGATCCGTGCTTTGATTGCGGTGAAATGGGTCACTGGAAACGCAACTTCCCGGTCTACCTCAAGGAGTTGAAAGAAAAGAGGGATGCAGGGCAAACCTCAGGTAATGTATATATGGTATACATTGAGCTTAGTATTACTTCTTCTAATACATGGGTATTAGACACATGATGTGGAACTCATATTTGCAATTCTTTGCAGGGGTTCAAAAGAAGTAATCAAGATGCGGGAATAACAGGTCTCTTCATGGGTAATGGAGCAAGGGTGCAAGTGAAAGCTCAAGGAGACTTTGTTTTGAAGCTTCCAAGTGGTTTGGAGCTTATTTTGAAAAATGTTTTGTATGCACCTGATTTATCTCGAAACATTATTTCTATTTCTCGTTTAAGAAAATGTGGTTTTGATTTCAATTTTATTGATGATGATATCCATGTTTCTTTAGATAATGTGTTCTATTTTAAGGCTTCGCCTTTGAATGGTATTTATGAATTGGTTCATGATGACACATCATACAATAGCTCAATATACCATGCAAACACCAAGAAACTCAAAAGGAATTTGAGTGATTCCTACTTATGGCATTGTCGCCTTGGTCACATAAGCAAGAATCGAATGCATACACTTAAAAAGAATGGACTTTTGAAATCAAATGAACTAGACTCGTTTGATGTATGTGAATCTTGTTTACAAGGCAAAATGACTAAAGCACCTTTCAAAGGGACCTATGAAAGGGCTAAAGACTTATTAGGATTAATACATTCGGATGTATGTGGACCCTTTAAGCCCATAGCTAGGAATGGTGAAAGATACTTCGTTACTTTCATTGATGACTTCAGTCGTTTCGGATATGTCTACTTGTTAAGACATAAGGATGAAACTTTCGAGGAATTCAAAGAGTATCAAAACGAAGTACAAAATCAACTCAACAAGACTATCAAGGTACTTCGTACCGATAGAGGAGGTGAATACCTAAGCGATGCTTTTCAGGATCATCTTAGAAGTTGTGGGATTATCTCGCAACTTACTCCACCTGGAATACCCCAACTAAATGAAGTTTCCGAAAGGAGGAACCGAACTCTAATGGATATGGTTCGATCTATGATGGCTAGAAGCTCGTTGCCTCTATCATTTTGGGGTTATTGTCTAAGCTCCGCGGCTCGTATTCTAAATATGGCCCCAACCAAGAAAGTGGAACGAACTCCTCATGAGATGTGGTTTGGAAAACCTCCATCTCTGTCATACTTAAAGGTATGGGGATGTGAAGCTTATCCTAAGCGTTACGTCCCTAATAAGTTAAATGCTCGATCCACGAAGTGTATCTTCATAGGATATCCTAAGGATGATATGGGATATTATTTCTATGATCCATCCGAGCAGAATGTATTTGTTGCTCGAAAGGCTGAATTCCTTGAAACTAAGTTCCTAATGGAAGGAAATAGTGAGGGAAAGATAGATCTTGAAGAGTTTCAAGATCAAGTAGATGATACACAATTGGTTGACACTAGCACTCAACATGAAAATGTTGAGAGTGATCAAATGGATGATCAAAATACACAAGACGTTCGCAGATCTGGTAGAATTAGTAATCCTCCTGAGAGATATGGGTTTCTCATGGATGGTTGCTATGTGGTTGATTTGGATGAACCAACAAACTACCAAGATGCTTTATCAAGGATTGATAAAGATAAATGGTAGGAAGCCATGAACGCTGAGATGCAATCCATGTATGACAACCAAGTTTGGGAACTTGTTGCATAACCTACTGGCTCAAGGCTAGTTGATTGTAAATGGCTTTTCAAAATGAAAACCGACATACATGGAAACTTGGATACATATAAAGCTAGACTTGTAGCAAAAGGTTTCACTCAAACTCAAGAGGTTGACTATGATGAAACTTTTTCGCCTGTGGCAATGCTAAAGTCTATTAGGATATTACTTGCCATTGCTGCTCATTATGATTATGAAATATGGCAAATGGATGTCAAGAACGCTTTCCTAAATGGACATCTTGAGGAAGATGTCTATATGGTTCAGCCTGAAGGTTTTGTTGATCCGAAATATCCTAAAAAGGTATGCAAGTTAAAGAAGTCAATCTACGGATTGAAACAAGCATCTAGAATGTGGAATCATCGTTTTTATGAGGAGGCCAAGAAATTTGGCTTCATTAAAAATGGTGATGAAGCTTGTGTATACAAGAAAGCTAGTGGGAGCACTATCATGTTCCTTGTACTATATGTGGATGATATATTGTTATTTGGAAATGATATTCTGGAAATGCAAAGTGTTAAAACTTGGCTAAGTAAATGCTTCTCCATTAAGGATCTTGGAGAAGAACAATACGTTATGGGGATTGGGATCTACAGGGATAGATCCAAGAAATTAATAGGTTTGAATCAAATTGCATACATTGAAAAGATCTTGAAAAGGTTCAAGATGGAGAACTCTAAGAAAGGTTTGGTACCTATTCAAAGAGGAACAATTCTCAGTTCATCTCAGTGTCCTACCACGAAAGATGAACAAGAAAGAATGAAGAAAGTCCCGTACGCATCTGCTATTGGGTCAATCATGTATGCAATGATATGCATTAGACCGGATGTGTCATGCGCTCTTAGCTTGACAAGTAGATACCAGAATAACCCAGGAAACAGTCATTAGATTGTCGTTAAAAGTATATTGAAATACCTTAGGAGGACTAAGGATATGTTTCTAATATATGGGTCTGGTGATGAGGAACTCGCTGTAAAAGGTTACGTGGACGTGAGTTTCCAAACTGATCGAGATGATTCTCGATCACAATTTGGTTATGTCTTCACATTAAATGGAGGTGCGGTCTCTTGGAAGAGTTCAAAACAGGATGTTGTTGCATTATCCACTACAGATTTAGAGTACATTGCCACCTCATTGGCAGCTCAGGAAGCTGCATGGATGAAGAAATTCATCGACGACTTAGGAGTAGTCCCTTCCATTCATGACCCTCTTGAGATCTTTTGTGACAACGAGGGTGCGATTGCTCAAATCAAGGAACCTCGTGCTCACCAAAAGACCCGTCACATTGAGCGAAGATTCAACTACATAAGGGATGAAGTTGAAAAGGGAAACATATGTATTCGCAAAGTTCACATAGATCTTAACATAGCGGATCCTCTCACGAAGCTCTTACATGGAGCAAAACATGCAGGACATGTTTGTGCATTAGGGCTTCGATATTCTAGTGATTGGTCATGATCTGTTTTAAGTATTGTATTGGAATGAAATTGTTCAAACTCATTAATATAATTATGATATTAATTTATTTTGAGTCAAGTTCCTATTTTGCATATTTAATCCATGAATAAGAAATTATTCTAAATTCCGTAGTCGATCACATTTGTGGGAACAAGTGTGAGGTTTAGACTATTATGAACTTGGATTGGTATACATTCACGAGATGAATGTGGGGCAAGGTTGCAACCAAGGTTCATAGATATTTGTGGGATACAAATATTGGAAGACCCGCCCTCAAGATTTACTAAATGGAGCCTTTGTGGTTGATCACATGTAATCTTGAGTAAATGCGAATATCATTGTATCCTCTGACCTGAGATGCATATTGGGTTCAGATATTTACCAAGTATTGTGCCTTGATTCTTTCCTTCGCTATTCTGAAATATGGTAGTTCATAAGAAAGAGCTCAGGTATAATGCAAGGTATATATTTAGGATGTATGTAGTCAAGATGGAATTTGTCCCTCTTATTTGTTGAGAGTCAGATGTCTAAGGCCTGATAAAGTTAAATCTAGAAGAGAGTGATCACTCTGTGTCTCTTGGATTAACATGACATCTAGGGCAGAAGGAAATAATGAAAAGATTCACCTATTCATATTCGAGATGGGAACTCGAAAGGGATGATGTTATTGAATGGCACAAAGTCATAACATATTAGGGGTGATGGACGGTCGTTAGGTAGTATCCGTCACTTGCATTAATTTCTTATGTTTCTCGTGCAAGTGGGAGATTGAAGGTTTTTCGTATGCCCGAGAGACATATTAAATTTATGTGGCTAATATGTTATGATCCAAGTCGGGTCATACCCAATAACAAACTTACCTACACCTTATACGTATTTGATCTTAACGATTGGGTCATTAAACAAATACGCGACACTTGGATTTTAGAAAATCGGGTTTCTAAAATATTATCACTTGAGATAAATTATTTGGATAATTTATATATGATATGGATTTAGTTATTTATAGGTTTAAATAACTATATTGTGTTATGTTTTATAAATGGTTTATAAGAATATGAAAGTAGCATAAATATATATATGGTTTATACAAGTTTTATATAAATTGCAACATTTTATATAAACAAAACTTGTGTGGTAGATTTGGGACTCCAAGAGAGTCCACCCATGCTCACTTTTGTTGCTTTCAACATAGCACAATTACATAGATGCATGCCTCTTGACCAAAGACTTAAGGAACACATGCATACACATTCTCTCAAGTGAAAAACAAACAACAAAATTCAGCTTCCTGCAGCCAATTCTGTCGTGAGTTTTGAGCAGCAAAAAGGGGTTCATTTCTTATTTTGCAAGCTTGTTTTCAAGTGTCATAAAATCCTAACTAAAGGCTAGGGTGTTGGTGATAAGTTTGGGGTATAACAACTTGAGGTTTCATTGTTTTGAGGCTTCATTCATCATCATCTCTTGTGCAGCTACTGTCCGAATTTATAGTAAAGGAAACAAGTGGGTTTCAAGCTTGGTTAACTAGCTCATTAAGGTTCTAAGGCCTAACCAAATCAAGGGTGTGTTGGTGCATTGTTTCATCATCTTAATCATCTTCTTGTTCTTCAAACTCACCCTCAATTAACTTGAAGAGGTATTACTCTCTTCCTTCTTGATATATATATATGTAAGCATTTATCCATGACTTGATATTAATTTGGGATTTAACAAAATGGCTTTACAAATGCACTTGTTCTTTTAATGCTTCCGCTTGTTTTATCTTTCTTAAAATTGGTTTTATGATTGAATAAACTATATGAACATGTTATTATGGACTTGTTAAATTCCATCAATGCTGACGGTACTGTTGATGCTGCTTGTATAACAAGTCTGGCTTGTAAATCGTACACTATTCCTGTCAGGGTTTCACTTTATTATTTCTATCCGCCCACTTCTAATTTACAATATGCATTAGAATATATAATCTCTAAAACTTTTAGAAACTACATATTCTCTACAGAATATTTCTCCGATGAAGTTATGAATCAATACTTCATCGTTTATTGTTGTTGATATTCCTTGGTATCTATAGGGAGTATGACGTTGATGCTTGTGGGACAGATTGTGAAGTTGAGGTTTGCGATGCGGTTGTTATTGGTGGTGGTAATGGTACTGTTGGTGTTATTGTCGGTGGTACTGTTGATGCCAGTGATGCTGCTGGTGCTTGTAACCTTTGCACCATATTCTCCAAAGCCACTACCCGAGCGCGAAGCTCGTTGACTTCTTCTATTACACCGGGATGATTGTTGGTTCGGACGAGCGGATGAATAAGATTTAGAATTTGAGATATTATATTATCGTGATGAGATACTCTGGAAATGAGAGAGAAAATGGTGTCTCGAACAGGTTCACCGGTAAGTGCTTCAGGTTCTTCGCCAAGAGGGGAATGTGGTGGATGGAAGGGATCACCTTCTTCTTGTCTCCAATAACTAAGCAGGCTACGAACCCATCCCCAATTCATCCAGAATAGGTGATGGCTGATTGGTTGATCCATTCCGGTTACACTGTCTTCGGAATTCAGGTGAATATCCATATCAGAATAGCTGTCGGAGTTTAAGGAATTTGAACTAGATACAGGATCCATCTTGTATAATTAGGGAGATGATTTTTGATATGAATTAGATTATAGAATTTAGTTTGGTATTCTTCAATACATAATTTACATGTGTATATATAATACCAAATTCCATAAATCACGGAGAAATTTTCGGAAGATGTCAGGAAAAGTTTACAGTAACAGATACGCTAAGATATGAATTTTTTTTGTCTATACACTATTTATGCAATAAATGCAGGATAACGTGTCTAGACTTAAGAATGATAAGCATGTAATTTCTGACAAGAAATGATAAGCAAAACTTTTGACATGCAGACACAGTCGAAGTCCAGAATTACTAATGCATCCTAACAACTATCAGTTAGACACACTCATGCTGTAGTGACCCAAACTTTTCCATGTTTATATATATTAATTGAGATTGATATTTACATGATTAAATGTTTCCAACATGTTAAGCAATCAAACTTGTTAAGACTTGATTAATTGAAATATGTTTCATATAGACAATTGACCACCCAAGTTGACCGGTGATTCACGAACGTTAAAACTTGTAAAAACTATATGATGACATATATATGGATATATATATAGTTAACATGATACTATGATAAGTAAATATATCATTAAGTACATTAACAATGAACTACATATGTAAAAACAAGACTACTAACTTAATGATTTTTAAACGAGACATATATGTAACGATTATCGTTGTAAAGACATTTAATGTATATATATATCATATTAAGAGATATTCATACATGATAATATCATGATAATATAATAATTTAAAATCTCATTTGATATTATAAACATTGGGTTAACAACATTTAACAAGATCGTTAACCTAAAGGTTTCAAAACAACACTTACATGTAACGACTAACGATGACTTAACGACTCAGTTAAAATGTATATACATATAGTGTTTTAATATGTATTTATACACTTTTGAAAGACTTCAATACACTTATCAAAATACTTCTACTTAACAAAAATGCTTACAATTACATCCTCGTTCAGTTTCATCAACAATTCTACTCGTATGCACCCGTATTCGTACTCGTACAATACACAGCTTTTAGATGTATGTACTATTGGTATATACACTCCAATGATCAGCTCTTAGCAGCCCATGTGAGTCACCTAACACATGTGGGAACCATCATTTGGCAACTAGCATGAAATATCTCATAAAATTACAAAAATATGAGTAATCATTCATGACTTATTTACATGAAAACAAAATTACATATCCTTTATATCTAATCCATATACCAACGACCAAAAACACCTACAAACACTTTCATTCTTCAATTTTCTTCATCTAATTGATCTCTCTCAAGTTCTATCTTCAAGTTCTAAGTGTTCTTCATAAATTCCAAAAGTTTTAGTTTCATAAAATCAAGAATACTTTCAAGTTTGCTAGCTCACTTCCAATCTTGTAAGGTGATCATCCAACCTCAAGAAATCTTTGTTTCTTACAGTAGGTTATCATTCTAATACAAGGTAATAATCATATTCAAACTTTGGTTCAATTTCTATAACTATAACAATCTTATTTCAAGTGATGATCTTACTTGAACTTGTTTTCGTGTCATGATTCTGCTTCAAGAACTTCGAGCCATCCAGGGATCCATTGAAGCTAGATCCATTTTTCTATTTTCCAGTAGGTTTATCCAAGGAACTTAAGGTAGTAATGATGTTCATAACATCATTCGATTCATACATATAAAGCTATCTTATTCGAAGGTTTAAACTTGTAATCACTAGAACATAGTTTAGTTAATTCTAAACTTGTTCGCAAACAAAAGTTAATCCTTCTAACTTGACTTTTAAAATCAACTAAACACATGTTCTATATATATATATGATATGCTAACTTAATGATTTAAAACCTGGAAACACGAAAAACACCGTAAAACCGGATTTACGCCGTCGTAGTAACACCGCGGGCTGTTTTGGGTTAGTTAATTAAAAACTATGATAAACTTTGATTTAAAAGTTGTTATTCTGAGAAAATGATTTTTATTATGAACATGAAACTATATCCAAAAATTATGGTTAAACTCAAAGTGGAAGTATGTTTTCTAAAATGGTCATCTAGACGTCGTTCTTTCGACTGAAATGACTACCTTTACAAAAACGACTTGTAACTTATTTTTCCGACTATAAACCTATACTTTTTCTGTTTAGATTCATAAAATAGAGTTTAATATGAAACCATAGCAATTTGATTCACTCAAAACGGATTTAAAATGAAGAAGTTATGGGTAAAACAAGATTGGATAATTTTTCTCATTTTAGCTACGTGAAAATTGGTAACAAATCTATTCCAACCATAACTTAATCAACTTGTATTGTATATTATGTAATCTTGAGATACCATAGACACGTATACAATGTTTCGACCTATCATGTCGACACATCTATATATATTTCGGAACAACCATAGACACTCTATATGTGAATGTTGGAGTTAGCTATACAGGGTTGAGGTTGATTCCAAAATATATATAGTTTGAGTCGTGATCAATACTGAGATACGTATACACTGGGTCGTGGATTGATTCAAGATAATATTTATCGATTTATTTCTGTACATCTAACTGTGGACAACTAGTTGTAGGTTACTAACGAGGACAGCTGACTTAATAAACTTAAAACATCAAAATATATTAAAAGTGTTGTAAATATATTTTGAACATACTTTGATATATATGTATATATTGTTATAGGTTCGTGAATCAACCAGTGGCCAAGTCTTACTTCCCGACGAAGTAAAAATCTGTGAAAGTGAGTTATAGTCCCACTTTTAAAATCTAATATTTTTGGGATGAGAATACATGCAGGTTTTATAAATGATTTACAAAATAGACACAAGTACGTGAAACTACATTCTATGGTTGAATTATCGAAATCGAATATGCCCCTTTTTATTAAGTCTGGTAATCTAAGAATTAGGGAACAGACACCCTAATTGACGCGAATCCTAAAGATAGATCTATTGGGCCTTACAAACCCCATCCAAAGTACCGGATGCTTTAGTACTTCGAAATTTATATCATATCCGAAGGGTGTCCCGGAATGATGGGGATATTCTTATATATGCATCTTGTTATTGTCGGTTACCAGGTGTTCACCATATGAATGATTTTTATCTCTATGTATGGGATGTGTATTGAAATATGAAATCTTGTGGTCTATTGTTACGATTTGATATATATAGGTTAAACCTATAACTCACCAACATTTTTGTTGACGTTTAAAGCATGTTTATTCTCAGATGAATATTAAGAGCTTCCGCTGTTGCATACTAAAATAAGGACAAGATTTGGAGTCCATGTTTGTATGATATTGTGTAAAAACTGCATTCAAGAAACTGATTTCGATGTAACATATTTGTATTGTAAACCATTATGTAATGGTCGTGTGTAAACAGGATATTTTAGATTATCATTATTTGATAATCTACGTAAAGCTTTTTAAACCTTTATTTATGAAATAAAGGTTATGGTTTGTTTTAAAAATGAATGCAGTCTTTGAAAAACGTCTCATATAGAGGTCAAAACCTCGCAACGAAATCAATTAATATGGAACGTTTTTAATCAATAAGAACGGGACATTTCAGTTGGTATCCGAGCGTTGGTCTTAGAGAACCAGAAAATTTGCATTAGTGTGTCTTATCGAGTTTGTTAGGATGCATTAGTGAGTCTGGACTTCGACCGTGTTTTCTTTAAAAATGATTGCTTAACATTTTTGTTGGAAACTATATATTTTTAACATATGAATATTATGTGATATATTAATCTCTTAACGTGTTTGATATTATGTGATAGATGTCTACCTCTAAAACAAGTCCCATTGACTCACCTAATAATAATGAAGAGTCAAATGTAAATTGGAATGATTTGTGGACTGATTCACTAGTTCCCGAAGAGGAACCGGAAGAAGAGTCGGAACCGGAAGAAGAATCGGAACCGGAAGAAGAATCGGAACCGGATGAAGAAATAGAACCGGTGGGGGAAATAATAAAACGGTTAAGTAAAAGAAAATCCTCAACCAACCGACCAAAGTTAATTATGGTCAATGGTGTTTCCGCCAAGGAAGCAAAATATTGGGAGGATTACCAATTCTCTGATGAATCGGATTCCGACGAGAATTCCGATGATGTTATAGAAATTACCCCAACTGAATTTAAAAAGGCAAAAGAAAATAATAAGGGAAAGGGCATAAAAATAGAGAAATCTAATTCCAACCCCGATGAACTTTATATGTATCGTCAACCCCCGAAGTCCTTAAGTTGTAACAATGACCCGGGAACCTCTAAACCACCAGGTTTTTCTAAACCAATGTGGACAACGACGGCTCGTATTAGGGGAACATCATATATCCCTAGAAACTTGGCAAAACGAACCAAAACCGAAGAAGAAGAAACGAGCGAGTCAGAATAAGATAGTTGTATTCGTGTGGTGTAATATATGTAATATAGTGTTCTTATGCTTTATGATATATGTAAAAATTGCTTGTATTAATAAGTATTTTTTTATGAATCTAACTCTTGTCTATTTTACAGTTTAAAAACACAAAATGGATAGACAACCCAATATTTTAAGAGACCTACCCGGAGACATGATTGATGAAATCTTGTCTAGAGTCGGCCAGAATTCTTCGGCACAACTATTTAAGGCGAGATCAGTTTGTAAGACATTCGAAGAACGTTCCAAGAATGTCTTGGTTTATAAGAGACTTTCGTTTGAAAGATGGGAGATATCACATTGGGAAACCCATAAGTTACGATGTGTTTACTTTGACGCATATATTGCGGGGAACCCAAATGCTATTTTACGCAACGGGTTAAGAAATTATTTTGACTCAATATATCCGAATATTGGACTTCGTGATTTAGAAAAAGCGGCTAACATGCAACATAAAGAAGCATGTTATGCTTACGGATTAGTAATGTTCGCTTCTCACCAAAGTGAGAACAAGAACATCGGGCTACAACTATTAAACAAAACGTTTCCACAAGTGACGGAGTCGGTAATTGGGGTAAGAAATGAGGTTTTTAGATTATTACGGGACTGTTGGACATTACGTAACCCTCGTCCCTTTGATGACGTTACAACACGCTATCTTATCAACGGCCATAACGGTTATGTTGCACAAGACCAAGGATGGGAAGTAGTCCTAGTAAAACCAGAATGCATGACTTGTTTCTGGACGTAAGAATTACGTGTCTTTATTGCCTTTGCTGAACGACTTGTGTACTAGCTAGAATTGTCTTCACAACTATCTTGTATCAAAGTTATTGTGTGCTATATTTCATGCTTTATGTAAAATAAGCGGTATTGTAAGTTTGTAAAATATTGTATAAAAGTTTGAACGCGAAATATTATTATAATCAGTTTTTCATATAGAATTGTAGTAGTTGAATTGTATATTAGCTACTAAGTATGAACTTAACGGGTAGGTACTACCCGAATTTAAACTTATAAAACGCTAATATGAAGAAAAAGCTTTTATAAATGAGTTCATATTATGCTACGAAATACTATTAACTACTCTTAATATTCTGTATGATTAACTTGTTCCATTTAACTATTTTGAAGGAAATGGCACCGACTACTCGACACACCGTGAATATGAATGAAGAGGAATTCCGTACATTTCTAGCTTCAAACATAGCTGCAGTACAGGCTGCGCTACATACCAACAATAACCTTGGATCTAGCAGTACAGGAAATCGTGTAGGATGCACCTACAAAGAATTCACTGCCTGCAAACCTTTGGAATTTGATGGAACCGAAGGACCGATCGGATTGAAACGGTGGACCGAGAAGGTTGAATCGGTGTTTGCCATAAGTAAGTGTACTGAAGAGGACAAAGTGAAGTACGCTACGCATACCTTCACAGGTTCTGCGTTAACATGGTGGAATACCTATCTAGAGCAAGTGGGACAAGATGATGCGTACGCACTACCGTGGTCAGTATTCAAGCACTTGATGAACGAGAAGTACCGTCCCAGAACCGAGGTCAATAAGCTCAAGACAGAACTTAGATGGTTACGAACCCAAGGATTTGATATTACCACGTACGAAAGACGATTCACAGAATTGTGCCTATTGTGTCCGAGAGCATTCGAAGATGAGGAAGAGAAGATCGACGCGTTTGTGAAAGGATTACCGGAAAGAATCCAAGAAGATATAAGTTCACATGAGCCCGCCTCCATACAACAGGCATGTAGAATGGCTCACAAACTAGTGAACCAGATTGAAGAAAGAATTAAAGAACAGACTGCTGAAGAGGCCAATGTGAAGCAAGTCAAAAGAAAGTGGGAGGAAAACGGTGATAAGAATCACCAATACAACAACAACAGCAATTACAACAATAATCGCAACAATTATCCCAACAATCGCAACATCAATCGCAACTACAACAAACGGCCCAACAACAACAACAACAACAACAACAGCAACTACAACAATCATCCCAACAATAATAATAACCGCAACAACAATCAGAAGCAGCTATGCCAAAGGTGTGAAAAGAATCACTCGGGGTTCTGCACCAAATTTTGCAACAAGTGTAAAAGAAATGGTCATAGCGCGGCGAAGTGTGAGGTCTACGGACCAGGGTTAATAGAACGAAATGAACAAATGGTGTCGGAACGAGTAATGGCAGAGCAAGTAGTGTCGGAGCAAGTTATGCCAATGTAGTTTGTTATAAATGTGGAAAACCGGGCCACATTATTAGAAATTGCCCGAACCAGGAGAACACAAATGGACAAGGCCGTGGAAGAGTTTTCAATATTAATGCGGCAGAGGCACAGGAAGACCCGGAGCTTGTTACGGGTACGTTTCTTATTGACAATAAATCTGCTTACGTTTTATTTGATTCGGGTGCGGATAGAAGCTATATGAGTAGAGATTTTTGTGCTAAATTAAGTTGTCCATTGACGCCTTTGGATAGTAAATTTTTACTCGAATTAGCAAATGGTAAATTAATTTCAGCAGATAATATATGTCGGAATCGAGAAATTAAACTGGTTAGCGAAACATTTAAGATTGATTTGATACCAGTAGAGTTAGGGAGTTTTGATGTGATAATCGGTATGGACTGGTTGAAAGAAGTAAAAGCGGAGATCGTTTGTTACAAAAATGCAATTCGCATTATACGAGAAAAAGGAAAACCCTTAATGGTGTACGGAGAAAAGGGCAACACGAAGCTACATCTTATTAGTAATTTGAAGGCACAAAAACTAATAAGAAAAGGTTGCTATGCTGTTCTAGCACACGTTGAGAAAGTACAAACTGAAGAAAAGAGCATCAATGATGTTCCCGTCGCAAAAGAATTTCCTGATGTATTTCCGAAAGAATTACCGGGATTACCCCCACATCGATCCGTTGAATTTCAAATAGATCTTGTACCAGGAGCTGCACCAATAGCTCGTGCTCCTTACAGACTCGCACCCAGCGAGATGAAAGAACTGCAAAGCCAATTACAAGAACTTTTAGAGCGTGGTTTCATTCGACCAAGCACATCACCGTGGGGAGCTCCTGTTTTGTTTGTCAAGAAGAAAGATGGTACATTCAGGTTGTGTATCGACTACCGAGAGTTGAACAAACTTACCATCAAGAACCGCTACCCACTACCGAGAATCGATGACTTATTTGATCAACTACAAGGCTCGTCTGTTTATTCAAAGATTGACTTACGTTCCGGGTATCATCAAATGCGGGTGAAAGAAGATGATATTCCAAAGACTGCTTTCAGAACACGTTACGGTCATTACGAGTTTATGGTTATGCCGTTTGGTTTAACTAATGCACCAGCTGTGTTCATGGACCTTATGAACCGAGTGTGTGGACCATACCTTGACAAGTTTGTCATTGTTTTCATTGATGACATACTTATTTACTCAAAGAATGACCAAGAACACGGTGAACATTTGAGAAAGGTGTTAGAAGTATTGAGGAAGGAAGAATTGTACGCTAAGTTTTCAAAGTGTGCATTTTGGTTGGAAGAAGTTCAATTCCTCGGTCACATAGTGAACAAAGAAGGTATTAAGGTGGATCCGGCAAAGATAGAAACTGTTGAAAAGTGGGAAACCCCGAAAACTCCGAAACACATACGCCAGTTTTTAGGACTAGCTGGTTACTACAGAAGGTTCATCCAAGACTTTTCCAGAATAGCAAAACCCTTGACTGCATTAACGCATAAAGGGAAGAAATTTGAATGGAATGATGAACAAGAGAAAGCGTTTCAGTTATTGAAGAAAAAGCTAACTACGACACCTATATTGTCATTGCCTGAAGGGAATGATGATTTTGTGATTTATTGTGATGCATCAAAGCAAGGTCTCGGTTGTGTATTAATGCAACGAACGAAGGTGATTGCTTATGCGTCTAGACAATTGAAGATTCACGAACAGAATTATACGACGCATGATTTGGAATTAGGCGCGGTTGTTTTTGCATTAAAGACTTGGAGGCACTACTTATATGGGGTCAAAAGTATTATATATACCGACCACAAAAGTCTTCAACACATATTTAATCAGAAACAACTGAATATGAGGCAGCGCAGGTGGATTGAATTATTGAATGATTGCGACTTTGAGATTCGTTACCACCCGGGGAAGGCAAATGTGGTAGCCGATGCCTTGAGCAGGAAGGACAGAGAACCCATTCGAGTAAAATCTATGAATATAATGATTCATAATAACATTACTACTCAAATAAAGGAGGCGCAACAAGGAGTTTTAAAAGAGGGAAATTTAAAGGATGAAATACCCAAAGGATCGGAGAAGCATCTTAATATTCGGGAAGATGGAACCCGGTATAGGGCTGAAAGGATTTGGGTACCAAAATTTGGAGATATGAGAGAAATGGTACTTAGAGAAGCTCATAAAACCAGATACTCAATACATCCTGGAACGGGGAAGATGTACAAGGATCTCAAGAAACATTTTTGGTGGCCGGGTATGAAAGCCGATGTTGCTAAATACGTAGGAGAATGTTTGACGTGTTCTAAGGTCAAAGCTGAGCATCAGAAACCATCAGGTCTACTTCAACAACCCGAAATCCCGGAATGGAAATGGGAAAACATTACCATGGATTTCATCACTAAATTGCCAAGGACTGCAAGTGGTTTTGATACTATTTGGGTAATAGTTGATCGTCTCACCAAATCAGCACACTTCCTGCCAATAAGAGAAGATGACAAGATGGAGAAGTTAGCACGACTGTATTTGAAGGAAGTCGTCTCCAGACATGGAATACCAATCTCTATTATCTCTGATAGGGATGGCAGATTTATTTCAAGATTCTGGCAGACATTACAGCAAGCATTAGGAACTCGTCTAGACATGAGTACTGCCTATCATCCACAAACTGATGGGCAGAGTGAAAGGACGATACAAACGCTTGAAGACATGCTACGAGCATGTGTTATTTGAAATGTCCCGTTCTTATTGATTAAAAACGTTCCATATTAATTGATTTCGTTGCGAGGTTTTGACCTCTATATGAGACGTTTTTCAAAGACTGCATTCATTTTAAAACAAACCATAACCTTTATTTCATCAATAAAGGTTTAAAAAGCTTTACGTAGATTATCAAATAATGATAATCTAAAATATCCTGTTTACACACGACCATTACATAATGGTTTACAATACAAATATGTTACAACAAAATAAGTTTCTTGAATGCAGTTTTTACACAATATCATACAAGCATGGACTCCAAATCTCGTCCTTATTTAAGTATGCGACAGCGGAAGCTCTTAATAATCACCTGAGAATAAACATGCTTAAAACGTCAACAAAAATGTTGGTGAGTTATAGGTTTAACCTATATATATCAAATCATAATAATAGACCACAAGATTTCATATTTCAATACACATCCCATACATAGAGATAAAAATCATTCATATGGTGAACACCTGGTAACCGACAATAACAAGATGCATATATAAGAATATCCCCATCATTCCGGGACACCCTTCGGATATGATATAATTTCGAAGTACTAAAGCATCCGGTACTTTGGATGGGGTTTGTTAGGCCCAATAGATCTATCTTTAGGATTCGCGTCAATTAGGGTGTCTGTTCCCTAATTCTTAGATTACCAGACTTAATAAAAAGGGGCATATTCGATTTCGATAATTCAACCATAGAATATAGTTTCACGTACTTGTGTCTATTTTGTAAATCATTTATAAAACCTGCATGTATTCTCATCCCAAAAATATTAGATTTTAAAAGTGGGACTATAACTCACTTTCACAGATTTTTACTTCGTCGAGAAGTAAGACTTGGCCACTGTTGATTCACGAACCTATAACAATATATACATATATATTAAAGTATGTTCAAAATATATTTACAACACTTTTAATATATTTTGATGTTTTAAGTTTATTAAGTCAGCTGTCCTCGTTAGTAACCTACAACTAGTTGTCCACAGTTAGATGTACAGAAATAAATCAATAAATATTATCTTGAATCAATCCACGACCCAGTGTATACGTATCTCAGTATTGATCACAACTCAAACTATATATATTTTGGAATCAACCTCAACCCTGTATAGCTAACTCCAACATTCACATATAGAGTGTCTATGGTTGTTCCGAAATATATATAGATGTGTCGACATGATAGGTCGAAACATTGTATACGTGTCTATGGTATCTCAAGATTACATAATATACAATACAAGTTGATTAAGTTATGGTTGGAATAGATTTGTTACCAATTTTCACGTAGCTAAAATGATAAAAATTATCCAATCTTGTTTTACCCATAACTTCTTCATTTTAAATCCGTTTTGAATGAATCAAATTGCTATGGTTTCATATTGAACTGTATTTTATGAATCTACACAGAAAAAGTATAGGTTTATAGTCGGAAAAATAAGTTACAAGTCGTTTTTGTAAAGGTAGTCATTTCAGTCGAAAGAACGACGTCTAGATGACCATTTTAGAAAACATACTTCCACTTTGAGTTTAACCATAATTTTTGGATATAGTTTCATGTTCATAATAAAAATCATTTTCTCAGAATAACAAGTTTTAAATCAAAGTTTATCATAGTTTTTAATTAACTAACCCAAAACAGCCCGCGGTGTTACTACGACGGCGTAAATCCGGTTTTACGGTGTTTTTCGTGTTTCCAGGTTTTAAATCATTAAGTTAGCATATCATATAGATATAGAACATGTGTTTAGTTAATTTTAAAAGTCAAGTTAGAAGGATTAACTTTTGTTTGCGAACAAGTTTAGAATTAACTAAACTATGTTCTAGTGATTACGAGTTTAAACCTTCGAATAAGATAGTTTTATATATATGAATCGAATGATGTTATGAACATCATTACTACCTCAAGTTTAGTAGGTAAACCTACTGGAAGTGACAAGAAATGATCTAGCTTCAAAGGATCTTGGATGGCTTGAAAGTTCTTGAAGTAGGATCATGACACAAAAACAAGTTCAAGTAAGATTTTTGCTCGAATTAAGATAGTTTATAGTTATAGAAATTGAATCAAAGTTTGAATATGAATATTACCTTGAATAAGAAAGATAACCTACTGTATATAACAAAGGTTTCTTGATCTTAGATGATTACTTGGAATGGATTAGGAAGCTTGGAAGTAAATTAGTAAACTTGAAGGGATTTTTGAAGTATTCTTGAAGTGTTCTTCCTATGATGATTATAGCTTAATTCTTGAAGTGATTTTTGATGAAGATGATGATTAACTACTGGAAAAATACGTTCATAATAGTGTGGGTGTGTTGAGAGAGAATTAGAAAGAGATTTGGAAGTGAAATGGAGTGAATGATGAGTGTTAATTGGTGAGTGGTGAGTGGGGTTAAAAGGAGTTCTAGTTAGTTGACTAGCTCATGGTAGAAGTTAAAATTGATTAGTCATACATGACATAATCAAGAGTGGAATCCCATGCTAGTTCCTATTGGTATATACCCATAGTAAGTACGTTTTGAAGCTGTGTATAATACGGGTAAGAATACGACTAGAATTCTTGATGAAAGAAAAGAATGGGAAAGTAACTGTAACCATTTTCGTTAAGTATGAGTGTTTTGATATATGTCTTGAAGTCTTCCAAAAGTATTTTAATACATATAAATACACTACATGTATATACATTTTAACGGAGTCGTTAAGTCATCGTTAGTCGTTACATGTAAGTGTTGTTTTGAAACCTTTAAGTTAACGATCTCAATTAATGTTGTTAACCCATTGTTTATTATATCTAATGAGATGTTAAATTATTATATTATCATGATATTATGATATATTAATATATCTTAATATGATATATATACATTTAAATGTCGTTACAACGATAATCGTTACATATATGTCTCGTTTCGAAATCCTTAAGTTAGTAGTCTTGTTTATATGTATATAACTCATTGTTAATATACTTATGGAGATACTTACTTATCATAATCTCATGTTAACCATATGTATATCCATATATATATCGTCAAGTCGTTTTTACAAGTTTTAACGTTCGTGAATCGCCGGTCAACTTGGGTGGTCAATTGTCTACATGAAACATATTTCAATTAATCAAGTCTTAACAAGTTTGATTGCTTAACATGTTGGAAACATTTAATCATGTAAATATCAATCTCAATTAATATATATAAACATGGAAAAGTTCGGGTCACTACAGTACCTACCCGTTAAATAAATTTCGTCCCGAAATTTTAAGCTGTTGAAGGTGTTGATGAATCTTCTGGAAATAGATGCGGGTATTTCTTCTTCATCTGATCTTCACGCTCCCAGGTGAACTCAGGTCCTCTACGAGCATTCCATCGAACCTTAACAATTGGTATCTTGTTTTGCTTAAGTCTTTTAACCTCACGATCCATTATTTCGACGGGTTCTTCGATGAATTGGAGTTTTTCATTGATTTGGATTTCATCTAACGGAATAGTGAGATCTTCTTTAGCAAAACATTTCTTCAAATTCGAGACGTGGAAAGTGTTATGTACAGCCGCGAGTTGTTGAGGTAACTCTAGTCGGTAAGCTACTGGTCCGACACGATCAATAATCTTGAATGGTCCAATATACCTTGGATTTAATTTCCCTCGTTTACCAAATCGAACAACGCCTTTCCAAGGTGCAACTTTAAGCATGACCATCTCTCCAATTTCAAATTCTATATCTTTTCTTTTAATGTCAGCGTAGCTCTTTTGTCGACTTTGGGCAGTTTTCAACCGTTGTTGAATTTGGATGATCTTCTCGGTAGTTTCTTGTATAATCTCCGGACCCGTAATCTGTCTATCCCCCACTTCACTCCAACAAATCGGAGACCTGCACTTTCTACCATAAAGTGCTTCAAACGGCGCCATCTCAATGCTTGAATGGTAGCTGTTGTTGTAGGAAAATTCTGCTAACGGTAGATGTCGATCCCAACTGTTTCCGAAATCAATAACACATGCTCGTAGCATGTCTTCAAGCGTTTGTATCGTCCTTTCGCTCTGCCCATCGGTTTGTGGATGATAGGCAGTACTCATGTCTAGACGAGTTCCTAATGCTTGCTGTAATGTCTGCCAGAATCTTGAAATAAATCTGCCATCCCTATCAGAGATAATAGAGATTGGTATTCCATGTCTGGAGACGACTTCCTTCAAATACAGTCGTGCTAACTTCTCCATCTTGTCATCTTCTCTTATTGGCAGGAAGTGTGCTGATTTGGTGAGACGATCAACTATTACCCAAATAGTATCAAAACCACTTGCAGTCCTTGGCAATTTAGTGATGAAATCCATGGTAATGTTTTCCCATTTCCATTCCGGGATTTCGGGTTGTTGAAGTAGACCTGATGGTTTCTGATGCTCAGCTTTGACCTTAGAACACGTCAAACATTCTCCTACATATTTAGCAACATCGGCTTTCATACCCGGCCACCAAAAATGTTTCTTGAGATCCTTGTACATCTTCCCCGTTCCAGGATGTATTGAGTATCTGGTTTTATGAGCTTCTCTAAGTACCATTTCTCTCATATCTCCAAATCTTGGTACCCAAATCCTTTCAGCCCTATACCGGGTTCCGTCTTCCCGAATATTAAGATGCTTCTCCGATCCTTTGGGTATTTCATCCTTTAAATTTCCCTCTTTTAAAACTCCTTGTTGCGCCTCCTTTATTTGAGTAGTAATGTTATTATGAATCATTATATTCATAGATTTTACTCGAATGGGTTCTCTGTCCTTCCTGCTCAAGGCATCGGCTACCACATTTGCCTTCCCCGGGTGGTAACGAATCTCAAAGTCGTAATCATTCAACAATTCAATCCACCTACGCTGCCTCATATTCAGTTGTTTCTGATTAAATATGTGTTGAAGACTTTTGTGGTCGGTATATATAATACTTTTGACCCCATATAAGTAGTGCCTCCAAGTCTTTAATGCAAAAACAACCGCGCCTAATTCCAAATCATGCGTCGTATAATTTTGTTCGTGAATCTTCAATTGTCTAGACGCATAAGCAATCACCTTCGTTCGTTGCATTAATACACAACCGAGACCTTGCTTTGATGCGTCACAATAAATCACAAAATCATCATTCCCTTCAGGCAATGACAATATAGGTGCCGTAGTTAGCTTTTTCTTCAATAACTGAAACGCTTTCTCTTGTTCATCATTCCATTCAAATTTCTTCCCTTTATGCGTTAATGCAGTCAAGGGTTTTGCTATTCTGGAAAAGTCTTGGATGAACCTTCTGTAGTAACCAGCTAGTCCTAAAAACTGGCGTATGTGTTTCGGAGTTTTCGGGGTTTCCCACTTTTCAACAGTTTCTATCTTTGCCGGATCCACCTTAATACCTTCTTTGTTCACTATGTGACCGAGGAATTGAACTTCTTCCAACCAAAATGCACACTTTGAAAACTTAGCGTACAATTCTTCCTTCCTCAATACTTCTAACACCTTTCTCAAATGTTCACCGTGTTCTTGGTCATTCTTTGAGTAAATAAGTATGTCATCAATGAAAACAATGACAAACTTGTCAAGGTATGGTCCACACACTCGGTTCATAAGGTCCATGAACACAGCTGGTGCATTAGTTAAACCAAACGGCATGACCATAAACTCGTAATGACCGTAACGTGTTCTGAAAGCAGTCTTTGGAATATCATCTTCTTTCACCCGCATTTGATGATACCCGGAACGTAAGTCAATCTTTGAATAAACAGACGAGCCTTGTAGTTGATCAAATAAGTCGTCGATTCTCGGTAGTGGGTAGCGGTTCTTGATGGTAAGTTTGTTCAACTCTCGGTAGTCGATACACAACCTGAATGTACCATCTTTCTTCTTAACAAACAAAACAGGAGCTCCCCACGGTGATGTGCTTGGTCGAATGAAACCACGCTCTAAAAGTTCTTGTAATTGGCTTTGCAGTTCTTTCATCTCGCTGGGTGCGAGTCTGTAAGGAGCACGAGCTATTGGTGCAGCTCCTGGTACAAGATCTATTTGAAATTCAACGGATCGCTGTGGGGGTAATCCCGGTAATTCTTTCGGAAATACATCAGGAAATTCTTTTGCGACGGGAACATCATTGATGCTCTTTTCTTCAGTTTGTACTTTCTCGACGTGTGCTAGAACAGCATAGCAACCTTTTCTTATTAGTTTTTGTGCCTTCAAATTACTAATAAGATGTAGCTTCGTGTTGCCCTTTTCTCCGTACACCATTAAGGGTTTTCCTTTTTCTCGTATAATGCGAATTGCATTTTTGTAACAAACGATCTCCGCTTTCACTTCTTTCAACCAGTCCATACCGATTATCACATCAAAACTCCCTAACTCTACTGGTATCAAATCAATCTTAAATGTTTCGCTAACCAGTTTAATTTCTCGATTCCGACATATATTATCTGCTGAAATTAATTTACCATTTGCTAATTCGAGTAAAAATTTACTATCCAAAGGCGTCAATGGACAACTTAATTTAGCACAAAAATCTCTACTCATATAGCTTCTATCCGCACCCGAATCAAATAAAACGTAAGCAGATTTATTGTCAATAAGAAACGTACCCGTAACAAGCTCCGGGTCTTCCTGTGCCTCTGCCGCATTAATATTGAAAACTCTTCCACGGCCTTGTCCATTCGTGTTCTCCTGGTTCGGGCAATTTCTAATAATGTGGCCCGGTTTTCCACATTTATAACAAACTACATTGGCATAACTTGCTCCGACACTACTTGCTCCACCATTACTCGTTCCGACACCATTTGTTCCTTTCGTTCTATTAACCCCTGGTCCGTAGACCTCACACTTCGCCGCGCTATGACCATTTCTTTTACACTTGTTGCAAAATTTGGTGCAGAACCCCGAGTGATTCTTTTCACACCTTTGGCATAGCTGCTTCTGATTGTTGTTGTTGTTGCGGTTATTATTGTTGTTAGGATGATTGTTGTAGTTGCTGTTGTTGTTGTTGTTGTTGTTGTTGGGCCGTTTGTTGTAGTTGCGATTGTTGGGATAATTGTTGCGATTATTGTTGTAATTGCTGTTGTTGCTGTATTGGCGATTCTTATCACCGTTTTCCTCCCACTTTCTTTTGACTTGCTTCACATTGGCCTCTTCAGCAGTCTGTTCTTTAATTCTTTCTTCAATCTGGTTCACTAGTTTGTGAGCCATTCTACATGCCTGTTGTATGGAGGCGGGCTCGTGTGAACTTATATCTTCTTGGATTCTTTCCGGTAATCCTTTCACAAACGCGTCGATCTTCTCTTCCTCATCTTCGAACGCTCCCGGACACAATAGGCACAATTCTGTGAATCGTCTTTCGTACGTGGTAATATCAAATCCTTGGGTTCGTAACCCTCTAAGTTCTGTCTTGAGCTTATTGACCTCGGTTCTGGGACGGTACTTCTCGTTCATCAAGTGCTTGAATGCTGACCACGGTAGTGCGTACGCATCATCTTGTCCCACTTGCTCTAGATAGGTATTCCACCATGTTAACGCAGAACCTGTGAAGGTATGCGTAGCATACTTCACTTTGTCCTCTTCAGTACACTTACTTATGGCAAACACCGATTCAACCTTCTCGGTCCACCGTTTCAATCCGATCGGTCCTTCGGTTCCATCAAATTCCAAAGGTTTGCAGGCAGTGAATTCTTTGTAGGTGCATCCTACACGATTTCCTGTACTGCCAGATCCAAGGTTATTGTTGGTATATAGCGTAGCCTGTACTGCGGCTATGTTTGAAGCTAGAAAAGTACGGAATTCCTCTTCATTCATATTCACGGTGTGTCGAGTAGTCGGTGCCATTTCCTTCAAAATAGTCAAATGGAACAAGTTAATCATACAGAATATTAAGAGTAGTTAATAGTATTTCGTAGCATAATATGAACTCATTTATAAAAGCTTTTTCTTCATATTAGCGTTTTATAAGTTTAAATTCGGGTAGTACCTACCCGTTAAGTTCATACTTAGTAGCTAATATACAATTCAACTACTACAATTCTATATGAAAAACTGATTATAATAATATTTCGCGTTCAAACTTTTATACAATATTTTACAAACTTACAATACCGCTTATTTTACATAAAGCATGAAATATAGCACACAATAAATTTGATACAAGATGGTTGTGAAGATAATTCTAGCTAGTACACAAGTCGTTCAGCAAAGGCAATAAAGACACGTAATTCATACGTCCAGAAACAAGTCATGCATTCTGGTTTTACTAGGACTACTTCCCATCCTTGGTCTTGTGGAACATAACCGTTATGGCCGTTGATAAGACAGCGTGTTGTAACATCGTCAAAGGGACGAGGGTTACGTAATGACCAACAGTCTCGTAATAACCTAAAAACCTCATTTCTTACCCCAATTACCGACTCCGTCACTTGAGGGAACGTTTTGTTTAATAGTTGTAGCCCGATGTTCTTGTTCTCACTTTGGTGAGAAGCGAACATTACTAACCCGTAAGCATAACATGCTTCTTTATGTTGCATGTTAGCCGCTTTTTCTAAATCACGAAGTCCTATATTTGGATATACTGAGTCAAAATAATTTCTTAACCCGTTGCGTAAAATAGCATTTGGGTTCCCCGCAATATATGCGTCAAAGTAAACACATCGTAACTTATGGATTTCCCAATGTGATATCCCCCATCTTCCGAACGAAAGCCTTTTATAAACCAAATCATTCTTGGAACGTTCTTCGAATGTCTTACAAACTGATCTCGCCTTAAATAGTTGTGCCGAGGAATTCTGACCGACTCTAGACAAGATTTCATCAATCATGTCTCCGGGTAGGTCTCTTAAAATATTGGGTTGTCTATCCATTTTGTGTTTTTATACTGTAAAATAGACAAAAGTTAGATTCATAAAAAAAATACTTATTAATACAAGCAATTTTTACATATATCATAGAGCATAAGCACACTATATTACATATATTACACCACACGAATACAACTATCTTATTCCGACTCGCTTGTTTCTTCTTCTTCGGTTTTGGTTCGTTTTGCCAAGTTTCTAGGGATATATGATGTTCCCCTAATACGAGCCGTAATTTTCCACATTGGTTTAGAAAAACCTGGTGGTTTAGAGGTTCCCGGGTCATTGTTACAACTTAAGGACTTCGGGGGTTGACGATACATATAAAGTTCATCGGGGTTGGAATTAGATTTCTCTATTTTTATGCCCTTTCCCTTATTATTTTCTTTTGCCTTTTTAAATTCAGTTGGGGTAATTTCTATAACATCATCGGAATTCTCGTCGGAATCCGATTCATCGGAGAATTGGTAATCCTCCCAATATTTTGCTTCCTTGGCGGAAACACCATTGACCATAATTAACCTTGGTCGGTTGGTTGAGGATTCTCTTTTACTTAACCGTTTTATTATTTCCCCCACCGGTTCCGATTCTTCTTCCGGTTCCGATTCTTCTTCCGGTTCTGATTCTTCTTCCGGTTCCGACTCTTCTTCCGGTTCCTCTTCGGGAACTTGTGAATCAGTCCACGAATCATTCCAATTTATATTTGACTCTTCATTATTATTAGGTGAGTCAATGGGACTTGTTCTAGAGGTAGACATCTATCACATAATATCAAACACGTTAAGAGATTAATATATCACATAATATTCATATGTTAAAAATATATAGTTTCCAACAAAAATGTTAAGCAATCATTTTTAAAGAAAACACGGTCGAAGTCCAGAATCACTAATGCATCCTAACAAACTCGATAAGACACACTAATGCAAATTTTCTGGTTCTCTAAGACCAACGCTCGGATACCAACTGAAATGTCCCGTTCTTATTGATTAAAAACGTTCCATATTAATTGATTTCGTTGCGAGGTTTTGACCTCTATATGAGACGTTTTTCAAAGACTGCATTCATTTTAAAACAAACCATAACCTTTATTTCATCAATAAAGGTTTAAAAAGCTTTACGTAGATTATCAAATAATGATAATCTAAAATATCCTGTTTACACACGACCATTACATAATGGTTTACAATACAAATATGTTACAACAAAATAAGTTTCTTGAATGCAGTTTTTACACAATATCATACAAGCATGGACTCCAAATCTCGTCCTTATTTAAGTATGCGACAGCGGAAGCTCTTAATAATCACCTGAGAATAAACATGCTTAAAACGTCAACAAAAATGTTGGTGAGTTATAGGTTTAACCTATATATATCAAATCATAATAATAGACCACAAGATTTCATATTTCAATACACATCCCATACATAGAGATAAAAATCATTCATATGGTGAACACCTGGTAACCGACAATAACAAGATGCATATATAAGAATATCCCCATCATTCCGGGACACCCTTCGGATATGATATAATTTCGAAGTACTAAAGCATCCGGTACTTTGGATGGGGTTTGTTAGGCCCAATAGATCTATCTTTAGGATTCGCGTCAATTAGGGTGTCTGTTCCCTAATTCTTAGATTACCAGACTTAATAAAAAGGGGCATATTCGATTTCGATAATTCAACCATAGAATATAGTTTCACGTACTTGTGTCTATTTTGTAAATCATTTATAAAACCTGCATGTATTCTCATCCCAAAAATATTAGATTTTAAAAGTGGGACTATAACTCACTTTCACAGATTTTTACTTCGTCGAGAAGTAAGACTTGGCCACTGTTGATTCACGAACCTATAACAATATATACATATATATTAAAGTATGTTCAAAATATATTTACAACACTTTTAATATATTTTGATGTTTTAAGTTTATTAAGTCAGCTGTCCTCGTTAGTAACCTACAACTAGTTGTCCACAGTTAGATGTACAGAAATAAATCAATAAATATTATCTTGAATCAATCCACGACCCAGTGTATACGTATCTCAGTATTGATCACAACTCAAACTATATATATTTTGGAATCAACCTCAACCCTGTATAGCTAACTCCAACATTCACATATAGAGTGTCTATGGTTGTTCCGAAATATATATAGATGTGTCGACATGATAGGTCGAAACATTGTATACGTGTCTATGGTATCTCAAGATTACATAATATACAATACAAGTTGATTAAGTTATGGTTGGAATAGATTTGTTACCAATTTTCACGTAGCTAAAATGATAAAAATTATCCAATCTTGTTTTACCCATAACTTCTTCATTTTAAATCCGTTTTGAATGAATCAAATTGCTATGGTTTCATATTGAACTGTATTTTATGAATCTACACAGAAAAAGTATAGGTTTATAGTCGGAAAAATAAGTTACAAGTCGTTTTTGTAAAGGTAGTCATTTCAGTCGAAAGAACGACGTCTAGATGACCATTTTAGAAAACATACTTCCACTTTGAGTTCAACCATAATTTTTGGATATAGTTTCATGTTCATAATAAAAATCATTTTCTCAGAATAACAAGTTTTAAATCAAAGTTTATCATAGTTTTTAATTAACTAACCCAAAACAGCCCGCGGTGTTACTACGACGGCGTAAATCCGGTTTTACGGTGTTTTTCGTGTTTCCAGGTTTTAAATCATTAAGTTAGCATATCATATAGATATAGAACATGTGTTTAGTTAATTTTAAAAGTCAAGTTAGAAGGATTAACTTTTGTTTGCGAACAAGTTTAGAATTAACTAAACTATGTTCTAGTGATTACGAGTTTAAACCTTCGAATAAGATAGTTTTATATATATGAATCGAATGATGTTATGAACATCATTACTACCTCAAGTTTAGTAGGTAAACCTACTGGAAGTGACAAGAAATGATCTAGCTTCAAAGGATCTTGGATGGCTTGAAAGTTCTTGAAGTAGGATCATGACACAAAAACAAGTTCAAGTAAGATTTTTGCTCGAATTAAGATAGTTTATAGTTATAGAAATTGAATCAAAGTTTGAATATGAATATTACCTTGAATAAGAAAGATAACCTACTGTATATAACAAAGGTTTCTTGATCTTAGATGATTACTTGGAATGGATTAGGAAGCTTGGAAGTAAATTAGTAAACTTGAAGGGATTTTTGAAGTATTCTTGAAGTGTTCTTCCTATGATGATTATAGCTTAATTCTTGAAGTGATTTTTGATGAAGATGATGATTAACTACTGGAAAAATACGTTCATAATAGTGTGGGTGTGTTGAGAGAGAATTAGAAAGAGATTTGGAAGTGAAATGGAGTGAATGATGAGTGTTAATTGGTGAGTGGTGAGTGGGGTTAAAAGGAGTTCTAGTTAGTTGACTAGCTCATGGTAGAAGTTAAAATTGATTAGTCATACATGACATAATCAAGAGTGGAATCCCATGCTAGTTCCTATTGGTATATACCCATAGTAAGTACGTTTTGAAGCTGTGTATAATACGGGTAAGAATACGACTAGAATTCTTGATGAAAGAAAAGAATGGGAAAGTAACTGTAACCATTTTCGTTAAGTATGAGTGTTTTGATATATGTCTTGAAGTCTTCCAAAAGTATTTTAATACATATAAATACACTACATGTATATACATTTTAACGGAGTCGTTAAGTCATCGTTAGTCGTTACATGTAAGTGTTGTTTTGAAACCTTTAAGTTAACGATCTCAATTAATGTTGTTAACCCATTGTTTATTATATCTAATGAGATGTTAAATTATTATATTATCATGATATTATGATATATTAATATATCTTAATATGATATATATACATTTAAATGTCGTTACAACGATAATCGTTACATATATGTCTCGTTTCGAAATCCTTAAGTTAGTAGTCTTGTTTATATGTATATAACTCATTGTTAATATACTTATGGAGATACTTACTTATCATAATCTCATGTTAACCATATGTATATCCATATATATATCGTCAAGTCGTTTTTACAAGTTTTAACGTTCGTGAATCGCCGGTCAACTTGGGTGGTCAATTGTCTACATGAAACATATTTCAATTAATCAAGTCTTAACAAGTTTGATTGCTTAACATGTTGGAAACATTTAATCATGTAAATATCAATCTCAATTAATATATATAAACATGGAAAAGTTCGGGTCACTACATTATTGATTTCGGAAACAGTTGGGATCGACATCTACCGTTAGCAGAATTTTCCTACAACAACAGCTACCATTCAAGCATTGAGATGGCGCCGTTTGAAGCACTTTAGGGTAGAAAGTGCAGGTCTCCGATTTGTTGGAGTGAAGTGGGGGATAGACAGATTACGGGTCCGGAGATTATACAAGAAACTACCGAGAAGATCATCCAAATTCAACAACGGTTGAAAACCGCCCAAAGTCGACAAAAGAGCTACGCTGACATTAAAAGAAAAGATATAGAATTTGAAATTGGAGAGATGGTCATGCTTAAAGTTGCACCTTGGAAAGGCGTTGTTCGATTTGGTAAACGAGGGAAATTAAATCCAAGGTATATTGGACCATTCAAGATTATTGATCGTGTCGGACCAGTAGCTTACCGACTAGAGTTACCTCAACAACTCGCGGCTGTACATAACACTTTCCACGTCTCGAATTTGAAGAAATGTTTTGCTAAAGAAGATCTCACTATTCCGTTAGATGAAATCCAAATCAACGAAAAACTTCAATTCATCGAAGAACCCGTCGAAATAATGGATCGTGAGGTTAAAAGACTTAAGCAAAACAAGATACCAATTGTTAAGGTTCGATGGAATGCTCGTAGAGGACTCGAGTTCACCTGGGAGCGTGAAGATCAGATGAAGAAGAAATACCCGCATCTATTTCCAGAAGATTCGTCAACACCTTCAACAGCTTAAAATTTCGGGACGAAATTTATTTAACGGGTAGGTACTGTAGTGACCCGAACTTTTCCATGTTTATATATATTAATTGAGATTGATATTTACATGATTAAATGTTTCCAACATGTTAAGCAATCAAACTTGTTAAGACTTGATTAATTGAAATATGTTTCATATAGACAATTGACCACCCAAGTTGACCGGTGATTCACGAACGTTAAAACTTGTAAAAACTATATGATGACATATATATGGATATATATATAGTTAACATGATACTATGATAAGTAAATATATCATTAAGTACATTAACAATGAACTACATATGTAAAAACAAGACTACTAACTTAATGATTTTTAAACGAGACATATATGTAACGATTATCGTTGTAAAGACATTTAATGTATATATATCATATTAAGAGATATTCATACATGATAATATCATGATAATATAATAATTTAAAATCTCATTTGATATTATAAACATTGGGTTAACAACATTTAACAAGATCGTTAACCTAAAGGTTTCAAAACAACACTTACATGTAACGACTAACGAAGACTTAACGACTCAGTTAAAATGTATATACATGTAGTGTTTTAATATGTATTTATACACTTTTGAAAGACTTCAATACACTTATCAAAATACTTCTACTTAACAAAAATGCTTACAATTACATCCTCGTTCAGTTTCATCAACAATTCTACTCGTATGCACCCGTATTCGTACTCGTACAATACACAGCTTTTAGATGTATGTACTATTGGTATATACACTCCAATGATCAGCTATTAGCAGCCCATGTGAGTCACCTAACACATGTGGGAACCATCATTTGGCAACTAGCATGAAATATCTCATAAAATTACAAAAATATGAGTAATCATTCATGACTTATTTACATGAAAACAAAATTACATATCCTTTATATCTAATCCATATACCAACGACCAAAAACACCTACAAACACTTTCATTCTTCAATTTTCTTCATCTAATTGATCTCTCTCAAGTTCTATCTTCAAGTTCTAAGTGTTCTTCATAAATTCCAAAAGTTTTAGTTTCATAAAATCAAGAATACTTTCAAGTTTGCTAGCTCACTTCCAATCTTGTAAGGTGATCATCCAACCTCAAGAAATCTTTGTTTCTTACAGTAGGTTATCATTCTAATACAAGGTAATAATCATATTCAAACTTTGGTTCAATTTCTATAACTATAACAATCTTATTTCAAGTGATGATCTTACTTGAACTTGTTTTCGTGTCATGATTCTGCTTCAAGAACTTCGAGCCATCCAGGGATCCATTGAAGCTAGATCCATTTTTCTATTTTCCAGTAGGTTTATCCAAGGAACTTAAGGTAGTAATGATGTTCATAACATCATTCGATTCATACATATAAAGCTATCTTATTCGAAGTTTTAAACTTGTAATCACTAGAACATAGTTTAGTTAATTCTAAACTTGTTCGCAAACAAAAGTTAATCCTTCTAACTTGACTTTTAAAATCAACTAAACACATGTTCTATATCTATATGATATGCTAACTTAATGATTTAAAACCTGGAAACACGAAAAACACCGTAAAACCGGATTTACGCCGTCGTAGTAACACCGCGGGCTGTTTTGGGTTAGTTAATTAAAAACTATGATAAACTTTGATTTAAAAGTTGTTATTCTGAGAAAATGATTTTTATTATGAACATGAAACTATATCCAAAAATTATGGTTAAACTCAAAGTGGAAGTATGTTTTCTAAAATGGTCATCTAGACGTCGTTCTTTCGACTGAAATGACTACCTTTACAAAAACGACTTGTAACTTATTTTTCCGACTATAAACCTATACTTTTTCTGTTTAGATTCATAAAATAGAGTTCAATATGAAACCATAGCAATTTGATTCACTCAAAACGGATTTAAAATGAAGAAGTTATGGGTAAAACAAGATTGGATAATTTTTCTCATTTTAGCTACGTGAAAATTGGTAACAAATCTATTCCAACCATAACTTAATCAACTTGTATTGTATATTATGTAATCTTGAGATACCATAGACACGTATACAATGTTTCGACCTATCATGTCGACACATCTATATATATTTCGGAACAACCATAGACACTCTATATGTAAATGTTGGAGTTAGCTATACAGGGTTGAGGTTGATTCCAAAATATATATAGTTTGAGTCGTGATCAATACTGAGATACGTATACACTGGGTCGTGGATTGATTCAAGATAATATTTATCGATTTATTTCTGTACATCTAACTGTGGACAACTAGTTGTAGGTTACTAACGAGGACAGCTGACTTAATAAACTTAAAACATCAAAATATATTAAAAGTGTTGTAAATATATTTTGAACATACTTTGATATAAATGTATATATTGTTATAGGTTCGTGAATCAACCAGTGGCCAAGTCTTACTTCCCGACGAAGTAAAAATCTGTGAAAGTGAGTTATAGTCCCACTTTTAAAATCTAATATTTTTGGGATGAGAATACATGCAGGTTTTATAAATGATTTACAAAATAGACACAAGTACGTGAAACTAAATTCTATGGTTGAATTATCGAAATCGAATATGCCCCTTTTTATTAAGTCTGGTAATCTAAGAATTAGGGAACAGACACCCTAATTGACGCGAATCCTAAAGATAGATCTATTGGGCCTAACAAACCCCATCCAAAGTACCGGATGCTTTAGTACTTCGAAATTTATATCATATCCGAAGGGTGTCCCGGAATGATGGGGATATTCTTATATATGCATCTTGTTATTGTCGGTTACCAGGTGTTCACCATATGAATGATTTTTATCTCTATGTATGGGATGTGTATTGAAATATGAAATCTTGTGGTCTATTGTTACGATTTGATATATATAGGTTAAACCTATAACTCACCAACATTTTTGTTGACGTTTAAAGCATGTTTATTCTCAGGTGAATATTAAGAGCTTCCGCTGTTGCATACTAAAATAAGGACAAGATTTGGAGTCCATGATGATATTGTGTAAAAACTGCATTCAAGAAACTGATTTCGATGTAACATATTTGTATTGTAAACCATTATGTAATGGTCGTGTGTAAACAGGATATTTTAGATTATCATTATTTGATAATCTACGTAAAGATTTTTAAACCTTTATTTATGAAATAAAGGTTATGGTTTGTTTTAAAAATGAATGCAGTCTTTGAAAAACGTCTCATATAGAGGTCAAAACCTCGCAACGAAATCAATTAATATGGAACGTTTTTAATCAATAAGAACGGGACATTTCACATGCAAGACCTGGTTCGCTAGGACCAACGCTCTGATACCAACTGTGACGATCGCTCCAAATCCATATGGACGAACACGTCATTCATCGATTTCATTGCGAGGTATTTGACCTCTATATGACACGTTTTGTAAATATTGCATTCTTTTGAAAAGGCACACCATAAATGAATATTTAAATCAAAGGTTTTCGACATCTGATGATTTCTACATATAGACAATCACTGTAAATAATAGTTTACAATAGTACTTCCGTTGACAATGCAGTCAAAATAAGATACATGGTGAAGATTTGGTGAATGCAACGTTTCCTTGAAAAATATGCCATGTAAGACTCCATGCACATAGCTTGTCTAACATATAAGCAAATAGCGGAAGACTTCTAGGGAACCTGAGAATAAACATGCTAACAAGTGATAATACAAAGGTTGGTGAGTTCATAGTTTTAATGTTTTGCATAATCTGTACATAAAGGAGGATCGCAAGATTTCAGTTGTTTCATCCAGAAACGTTTATCAAAATATTCTACAAGATTGAGCACCCTGATAACTAAACTTTAACGTCTGTATAATAAGTACCCCTGTTTTAACATACATGCAACCAACATGTACAATACACGTAAACCAACGTGTACTAACCTCAAATAGCATACGTCTGTTTTATAGTTCAGGCTAGAGTTTCTATACCTGAAACAGACGGGGATGTCAAGCCCTATGGATCCATATACAACTATTCGCGCCCACCAGTTCTTATAACTGGCAGTTATTAGTTAACAAAGCTAATGGATTTTCGGTTCAAACTCGGTGTAGAATTTAGTATGTACTTGTATCCATTGCGTTTAAAATAAAGTGCATGTATTCTCAGCCCAAAAATATAGATTGCAAAAGCAATTAAAAAGGGAGCATATGAAACTCACCTTAGCAGCACATAAAGTTGTTCACCGAAATGTGATCGAAACTTAGAATACCAAATAACCGTAGATCTCAACCTAGAGAACATATGTTGGTCAATAAATGTCTATCAAGCTAGGTCAGGTCCTAGTGTATCACAATCCTAATGCTCGAGATCGACATACAAAAGTTATCAAAAGTCATTTCAAAAAGTCAATCTGACTCAATACAATAGTTGAATGATCATGGCAATCGAAACATTTTAACATTTCACATAGTTTCCCAATACTTGTAAAAATTAAACTATAGTTTTTATAAGACTTTAAAATATGATAAAACAATCAATTTTGACAATTGTTCAACAAAATGAGACGTGCCTTATGTAAGAATTCATTTACTCGATTATTAATATTTGAAAATCCAATTTATCAATCTTATAAACAAGTTATTTAAATATCAATTGCAGATTCAAAAGCAATTCAATTAAAGTCAATCATAATTCAGTTGATCATATCTTTTAATTCGGTTATCGAAATTACGCGATTTCTAAATGAAAAGTTATTGATTTTTCGCCAGCTTTCCAAAAACATGCATATCATATACTTTTTATCAGTAGCATATGTATCAAATTCGTGATTCATCATAAACTATATAACGATAAAATTTAGCATACAAGCATGCATAAACATATATGTTCGAGCACTAGACATGGATACACTATTAATATATAAAAGATAAGATATGAATGCTCACGTATCAATATTGTGATTCAATATTGCAGGAAAGTACGTAGACACAACGGAGATGATAAACACTAGGTTTGACTTGCAAACAATACCCATGAACATTACCCATAACCTCCATAGCTATAACCCATAATTTCCTTAGCTTTAACCCGTTTGAGAACCCATTTTGAAAGTGGCACGCTCATGACCTCGTCGTAGTATTTTATGTATAATAATACTACTACTAATAATAATAAGATTAATAATAATAATATTAATTTTAATAATAATAATAATAATAATAATAATAATAAAAATAAAAATAAAAATAATAATATAAATAATAATACGGAGTAAAGATAGATAGATGTGTGTGTTTGTGAAGTAAAATGATCGAGCTTTTATAGATGTCTCCTGAATTCAGACCCCATGCGATCGCATGGGTTCTGTGCCTATATGCCATGCGATTGCATGGCTGCTCCTGCCAGCTCACATTTGTTTTGTTATTTAGCTCGTCGACATAATTAAATATTAATATAATATATATAATTAAATTAATTAATTATATATTATATTATATTCTCGTGCATGGTTGATTTGTAATTTTTGTTCCGATAAGTCGTACGTCGTTACTCGACTTATGTCCCGGTTTCGGTTTTTCGAACGTTACTTCGTACGCTTAGAAAACTAGCACTATACGTTTAGTGACTCGTACCTTTGTCAAAATATTGACTTAAATTATCCATAAACTATACCACTCGAAATATAACTCATACATTTGAGTGTTTTGGTCATTTACTTCTATAAATCATCGTCTCGTAATTTATTAATATAATAGTATTTATCAAACATTTCATAACCAAGTTAATATCTATTCTCAATATTTATAAACACGTTTTTAAATATACGTCGCAAGCTATTCATACAATTAATATTCCAACTTATAATAAATAATCAAATAGATATTTAAACCAATAAGTTTAATGCACAGTATCATACAATTAATACTTGTTACGCTTTCAAGTTATAGTATATATATGTATCTATTTACATATAATTGTTCGCGAATCGTCGAGAACAGTGAATGGGTAATTGAACATATGAAAGTAGTTCAAAAATATTGAGATTCAGTTTTACAGACTTTGCTTATCGTGTCGGAAACGTTAATCATACAAAGATTAAGTTTAAATTTGGTCAGAAATTTCTGGGTCATCACACAAAATCAAAACGTCAAACATCATGAGTACGGAAGTTTAAATAAGCATATTATATTTTATTTCATATTTCCTCATACTTTTATTTATTGTTATTTTAATTATTGTTATTTATTTTATCGTTAGTTAAATATCGTCATTTACTTTACGTTTCGCTTAAAATATAAAATCGACAAACCAGTCATTAAACGGTAAAACCCCCCTTTTATAATAATAATACTTATATATATATATATATATATATATATATATATATATATATATATATATATATATATATATATATATATATATATATATATATATATATATATATATATATATTTATATATATATATATATACAAATATAAGTTGTAAAAAAAATATAGTGTAAAATAAGCTGTCTCCCTGTGGAACGAACCGGACTTACTAAAAACTATACTACTCTACGATTAGGTACAATGCCTATAGTGTTGTAGCAGAGTTTAGGTATATCCCATTGTAAATAAATAATTAAAACTTGTGTAATTTGTATCGTATTTCGTAGTAAAAATATAGTATATTTCGTACACCACCGCTGCACACATCAGGATTCCACATCATCGTCGCAAAGTGAGCATCTAGTCGTATGTAAGTCAATTCCCGCCACGTGAAAATTTCTAGTCTTTTTGGCACGAGGTTGTTTCTTGCAGTTTCCTCGATCCCTGAACCAATTTGAAGCGTATATTTATCGATTAAGCCTGCAAGCCGCATGACTGTGAAACGGTTGTCGTGTGCCAAAGTCCACGACCACGAATCTGTTTTGTAATCCCCGAACTGAAAGCCCGACAGCAGCTCCATCAGACCCTGTAATTCAGTCATGGTTCTACCTGTTGGCTCTCGACTCCAATCCCACGTTGCAAGTATACCCGAATCGACCTTTTTAACCCGATCTTTTATAACTACATCTTTGGTGTTTTCTAATCTAAACAATCTTGGAAAGGAGGTAGACAGTTTATCATTCCCTATCCAATGCTCGTTCCAAAAAGAAGCTATAGAATTTTCACCAACAACACGCACAAAAGAGGACTTGAAAGCAATCCCGAGGTTGTCCAAAGAGCTTCCTACCAAAACAATATTAGACCAAGTGCTTGTCGATGATGAGTGATGAACATCACTTATCATCTCCAAGCCCCCACACGAACCATAAATGCTACGAATAATTTTCACCCAAAGTGCGTTGGTTTCGGTTTTTAACCTCCACCACCACTTTCCCAAAAGAGCAAGATTTTTACTTTTTAAAGACCCGATATTTAACCCCCCGTCCCCATAAGAAGCAATGACATTATCCCATTTGACCCAAGCAATTTTTGAGTCCGAACCCCCGCCCCAAAAAAAATAACGTCTCACGCTCTCAAGAGCTTTTAGCACACATGGCGGGGCACGAAAGATCGAGAAGTAATACAATGGGAGACTCATGAGAACCAATTTAATAAGTACTAATCTTCCACCGCATGACATCGTTTTCATTTTCCAATTCGCAAGCCTATTTTTGAATTTCTCAATGACCGGGTCCCAATCTTTTAGATTTTTCATTTTCGACCCGATTGGTAAACCAATATATGTGAAAGGAAATTTACCGACTTGGCAACCCACATGTGTAGCAATCGAATTCACATTGTCAAAATTAACCCCTATTCCATAAAGACAACTTTTATGGAAATTAACCTTTAATCCGGATGCAAGCTCGAAGCATTTGAGGAGATTTTGTAAACTGAGAATATTAGCTCAGTTCCATTCCCCTATGAAGATTGTGTCATCCGCATATTGCAAGTGCAAAATAAGAATTTTGTCATTACCCACTTCAACCCCTTTGAAAAGTCCACGTTCAATGGCAGCTTTGGTTAGGATATTTAAACCCTCGGCCGCGATAATGAAAAGGAAGGGGGATAACGGATCGCCTTGACGAACTCCTCTACTCAAAGAGAATTCATTCGTGGGAGACCCGTTAACAAGGATAGAGATAGAGGCAGAGCTAAGACAAGCGTATATCCATTTTCTCCATTTCTCCCCGAATCCCATACACTTCATAACTTCCTTGAGAAATTCCCAATTTAGGCAATCGAAAGCGTTTTCGAAATCCACCTTAAAAAGAAGACCTTTTTGCTTATTGCACTTAAGATAATCAATAGTTTCATTAAAAATTTGTGCACCATCAAGAATGAATCGACCTTTCATAAACGCACTTTGCTCTGGGCCCACAAGAGACAGAATGGTTTTCCGGAGACAGTTTGAGAGAACTTTGGCAATTATTTTATAATAACTACCAATGAGGCTAATGGGATGGAAATCATTTGGACCCGACGTCTCGTTTTTTTTAGGAATTAGAGTAACGAATGTAGCATTGCATCCCCTCGAGAATTCTCCTTTGTTCCAAAACCAAGTGACAGCATCAATCAAGTCATCTTTTAAAATATTCCAAATTTTTTTGAAGAAACGCAAGTTGAAACCATCAGGGCCCGGGGCTTTGGAACTACCACAATCTAAAATAACATCATGAATTTCTCTCTCTTCAAAAGGTGATTCTAGATCGCTTGCCTCGTGAGTCGAAATAGTAGTATAAGTGAGATCTTCTAGACTTGGCCTTTCGAACTCAGACTATTCAAATCTTCGTTTAAAGTGATTGAAAATTTTGGTTTTAATAGCTTTCAGACATTCATTCCAATCTCCGTTAATTGTGAGCCCGTGAATTGAGTTCAGGTTGTTCTTTCTTCGAATCCAAGAGTGAAAGAATTTTGTATTTTCGTCCCCTTCAAGAACCCACTTGATACGTGATTTTTGTTTTAGCATCTCCGTTTTTTATTTTTCTTTTTCAATCCACTTCTTTCGTGCATTTCTCTACATCTCAAATTCGGCATTATTTAGGACAGTGGACTCCGCTTTCAACTCAAGGTGTATAGCTTCATTTTTGTATTTATCAATTTCGATGTCAAGGTTGCTGTATTTTTCACGGCTCCATGATCGAAGTGCATTTTTAACATTTTTTTGGTTTGTTTCTGAAAACACAATCTTTCATATCACTGTTTGGGACTGCCACATTCCATGCTTCTTGAACTAACTCTTCTATGCCATCTTCATCGAGCCAAGTATCAAAAATTTTAAATGGCTTCGGACCAAAGTTTCGTTCTTCGTCTTTTAAGGTAATCGGACAGTGGTCAGACAAATGTCGGTCGAGTATCATAGCTGTTAAATCCACCCAAATATTACAAAATTTATCATTCACCAAAAATCTATCAATTTTATTATATTTGAGCCCTTCGTCACAAACACGAGTAAAATTCCTACCGCAGAATGTGATATCGATTAACCTGGAATTGTGGATGAAGTCATTGAATCTTTTTGCTCTATATTCGATGAATTCACAGTTGAAGCATTCGGATTGATTACGCACTTCATTAAAATCTCCACACAGGAGCCAAGCTTTGTCATCTTTTGAGATTAACCTAGTGAGAGTGCTCCACAAATTAATTTTTTTGGCATCATCGTGTGGTCCGTAAATGTTGAGTATGTTACAACTTAGACCAGAGTGTTTCCATACCCCTTAATCCCAATAATACAATCATCATCCACAACACTAACTGCTTTGAAAGAGTTGATATCCCAAATGAGGAGTTGCCCTTCCGACTTACCAACTTTTTCCTTTTGAACGAATTCACATTCAGTGTTTCCCCACAGATTTTGAATCCAATGGAAGTCAACAAGGTTCAATTTGGTTTCCTGTAATGCCACAAAAGTAGGTTTTTCTGTGGCAATTAGTTTTTTTACCCAACCCGATTTATCGAGCTTGCTCCCAAGCCCAAAACCTCTGATGTTAAGAGACAATATCTTCATCATAAAGAAGGTTTAACAAAGAGAAGAAGAGGATTTCTTCTTCCATTTGAGGCCAAGCTTACAACCATAAACATGCACATCCTCTGAGTGATTGGAATTAGACGTAGTAGATGGAACATTGTTAATCGATTGTGAGCTTGAAGACTTACCTTTATCAGCACAAGAAGTACATTTGGATCGAATTGGGTGTTTGGATTTCCTAGCAGTGCTTTTCAGATTCAACATTCTCGATGAGGATTTCCATTTTCTAACACTCGACCAACAGCAATCCTTGGTAGCTTCAGCCTTTTTCTTTCGAACAATGTTGGGGTTGACCTTCTGTTGAATTTTAGACCCAGGTATGGATTTGTTTTTTCTCAGTGAGTTAGATTGGTTAGTGGAAACATCAGACTCTTCTTGTGAATCTGGTCCAAAGAAGGAGGAAAGGTTTTCATCGATTGCAACAGGAGATTTAGAGTTTAGAGGTGAAAGGTTAAGCGGTGGTGGGGACAGATGAGGGTTGGAATGGTGTTCAGAAGGGGTGTGGTTTAATAGATCAGATTGACGAGGGTGATTTGGATCATGATGGGTAGCAGAGATGGGCTTCGGAGTAACTATGAGTTTACTTGGGCTAGGTGCAAAAGGGATATTTTGTTTTAAGGGTGGGCTAGTGTTAATTGGGCTGGTAGTGGGCTTAGGGGATTTGAGGTGGGGAGTAGTGGGATATGGATCAAGGCAATTGGGTTTCATTGGGCTAGCTTTAAGTGGGTTTGGTGTAGAACTGGATAATGATGGGCTAAAGTTGAAAGGGTAATGGGAAGTGATCCGTTTAGATGGGGTAGGGTTAGAGTAATTTAGGTTAGGCGTGGTAGCAGCATTGGGACTAGGGTTATTACCTGGGTTCACGAAGTTGTAGCCAGAATTTGTTGTATCGAGGGGGTCTTTTGGATTTCCAGTGGAAAGGCCATCATTACTATCTTGGAATGTGTTCCCCTTTCCCATGCAATCGGACCCTTCATCTGCAGTCGAAAATTTGGGAGGGATATCGTTGTCTATCGGAATTTGCATGTTATGCAAATTATCAATCAGATCCTCATCATTCGATTCATATTCCAATTCAATGTCTTCGTCATCCGATCTATCGAAGGTGTCATCAACAAAGTCTTCTTCATCATCATGTTTATCTTCGTTTTGTGGATCACCCTCCTCATCTTCACACGAGATATTTCCAGTTTCCTCCATTAATTGAATAAGCTTGTTTGTATTTTCTTTCACATAATCTTGGAATACATGTTCACCTCTAATAACCGTAGTGCTACCGTTAACATACCCAATGTTTTTTGTAAGGATTAGTACACTCCCAGTAATCAGATTTTGGTTATCACATGTGAAGTTACAGTTTTCTGAGTCTAGAGCTTCACCCCAATTACCTGCGATTTGATTGAATGTATTCTCATTCCAACACACAGGTGGGGCACCACGGATATCAGTCCAAGCTAACCTATTCAGATTCTTCATGGACCTGTCCAGGAATTGTAATTTGTTGCACCATTTATGGACAGCATTATCTTTGTTGTTAAGTACTTTCTCAGCTTCAAAGGTAGAGTAGAAGACGAGGAGTACATTTAAACCTCCCAAGTATTTAACATCACAGTTTGACAATCCTTCAGCTTTGCACAAACCAACAAGATGAGGGATAATCCTCCAGTCTTTTACCTCACCAACAATGGATCGTTTAAGTAAGTGGTTATTGATATTACCTGAGTTGAGAAAGACTTTTGGAATTATTTAACAACCCGTTAAAATCCATTAACGGTGATGTTAACTCTGGTCCCAGTTCTTGGCTTGACTTCTATGTAACAGCAAAGTTTTACAGCGTAGGCAAAAAGTACCTGAGAATAAACATGCTTAAAAAGCCAACACGAGTTTGAGTGAGTTCATAGGTTTGTCATAATTAATGATTTTGATAATAGTAATAGATCACAGGATTTTAGTTTCCATAAATATCCTTACACCACAGCGTAATAAAAAGATTCTATAACCATGGGCACCTGGTAACAGCCTTAATGATAATAATATAATAATTAATACCCCTGATGTCTATAAAGCACCGAATCAAGTGCAAAAAAAATACCCTCGAAGTACTAAACATCCGTTGACTGCGGCGCGACTAGCCCGGATGGGGTTGTCAAACCCGATAGATCTGTCAATAGGATTTGCGCCTACGGTACAGAGACCAATAGATTACGTTACCAAGCTAGGGGAATATTTATGATTCTAACCCACGTAGAATTAAGTTTAGTACTTGTATCTATTTTGTAAAACAGATATAAAACATTGCATGTATTCTCAGCCCAAAAATATATATAAAAAGGGAACTATGAAAACTCACGACACTGTATTTCGTAGTAAATATGTGTATGATGGCACTGAACAAGTGCAGAGTTGTCCTCGGATTCACGAGCCTATATCAAGTAAATATATTAACACATATACTCGTAACCGAACAAGTTTATATATATTATTTCGATTGTTATATATTTCTATAAATATATATATATATATATATATATACTTTTATATTTATATTATATATAAGTATTTATTTGATAAAGTATTGTTAATAAAAATGATACGAATAAAAATGATAACTTTAATAAAAATGATAATTTTACTAAAAATGATGTTTTCAATAAAAAAGATAGTTTTGATAGTAATGATTTACTAATAATAATAATAATAATAATAATAATAATAATAATAATAATAATAATAATAATAATAATAATAATAATAATAATAACTTTATTAATAGTGATAATACTAATAACAAAAATGATAATGATAATTCTTAATATTAATGATAAGAATGTTAATAATTCTATTAGTGATAAAAATAATGATATTAATAATAATACTTGTAATAATATTAATTTTTTCTGTTAATGATAGTTATGATACTGATTTTAGTAATTACATAATAATAATACTCGTGATAATATGAATAATAATACTTATGTTATAAATAACAATTCTATTATTTATAAAAAGATACTAATACTAATATTTATAAAAATAATAATAATTTGTATTATTTTCATAATAATAATAATAATAAACATATTCATCATAATGATAATAATATTAAAGTTATAAAATTAATAATATCATAACTAATACTTATAATAATAATAATAATAATAATAATAATAATAATAATAATAATAATAATAATAATAATAATAATAATAATAATAATAATAATAATAACAATTATGATACTTATAATAATAATTATAATGCTTAATGATAATAATAATAATAATAATAATAGTAATAATAATAATAATAATAATAATAATAATAATAATAATAATAATAGTAATAATAATAATAACAATAATAATAATAATAATAAAAATAAATGGAAACTACCTTATAAGCCTTTTTTTAAAAAATGCCCCAAGCCGGGCTCGAACCCGAGACCTCTCGCTCACCCGCTAACACCCAACACCACTCCTCCGTTTATTCTTATCTGATTTAAATTGCACATTATTTAAACCATACTTACTGACCCTTCTTCTTCTCCATTATAAATCGGCCAAAACTAATAACCATAACACGATTTGATTTTCATTTTTGGTTTAGGAATTGCAATGAGACAGATACGACCAGGATATGGGTGTTTGTATATGGAAAACGATAGAAAAATAAAAATAAAAATAAAAGACCTGCAGTTTATATTCTTCAATAAACTCACACGGCCCGAATCAAATCAATCATAATAATCAAATATCTAAACGGTTTTAGGACCTCCAAATAAATTAGAAACAACCATGATGTAATTTGAATTGGATTATATAACAGAAAAAAATTAAATCGAGCTGCAGCAGTGACAATATCACGAAGAACAACTCAAACATCAAATTTGAATTTGAGATAGTTTTATAAGAAACTTTCTACATGAAATAGGTCCTAATTCGTTCTTAGAAACTTTTTGAATCTTCAATTTCAACAGAAACACTAAAGCAAATACGAATTTCGTGATGAACAAAATTATTGACTTTTGCAAATTAAACTTTGACTCAGAAATTGGAACTCGATAGAAAGAATTAGGTTTTGAAACTTTACAGGTAATTTAAATAAATCAATCCTAACAACTCTGCATTTTTACATTTTGATAATTCATTCGAAATCGAGTTTTGATAAAAAAAAATTAATGAAACAGAGGTATATCGAGCTGTTTTTTTTAAAAAGATAAATAATAATTCAGTTTAATTCGATGGATTGAAGTAATTATGATTGATAATTGATTTGTTATATAGATCAGAAGTAGTCGACATAGTAGCACACAGAAGAAGAAAAAAATTTAAAAGCTCGATCACTAAAAATCAAAAGCAAAACCAGTAGGATAATTAAATATATATCACGATATATATATATAAAAATTAAAAGAAGAGAAAAAATATATATAAGCAGATATGGAAATCATGATCCAGATAAAAAATTAAAAAGACAGATAGTGTATTAACCTAATTTGGTTATCTGCTGCTTTACTTTATATTTAAATAATATTAATAATTAATAAATATATTAATACTAATAATACTAATTAATAATTATTATATTAATAATGATATTAAGAATAATAATACTAATTAATAATAATAATATTAATAATAATAATATTATTATTAAAGATAGTAAAAATAATGATAATAATATTAATATGACAATATTAATAATAACAAAAATGATAATTTTAATTATAATTAATGATAATAAATACTAATAATAATAATAATAATAATAATATTATTAATAATAAGTTGTATTAATAATAATGATATTTATATTAATCTTATCACTTTTAGTAAAAGTGATAATACTAATAATATTAATGATAGTAATAATTATCAATAATAATAATATTGAGAGTAATTATACTTGTAAATGATGATAAATAATAATAATGATATTAATATAACAAATTAATATTAATACATAATTATCTCTAAATAATTGTTTGTGAATCGTCGAAAACAGTCGAAGAATAATTGAATCCATATAAACAGTTCAAAAATTTTGAGATTCAGTTTAACTGACTTTGATTATCGTGTCAGAATCACATAAGGATTAAGTTTAAATTTAGCCGGAAATTTCTGGGTTGTCACAGTACCTACCCATTAAAAGAAATTTCGTCCTGAAATTTGATTGTGGTCATCATGGCTAACAATAAAAATATTTTCGTGACAAATATGAGTTGATAAATAGAGTTTTATCACTACCGAGTAATATAGATAAAACGATTCGATTACAGGAAGAGTATAAACGAAGCTATCGTAAAAGATTGAAATGAAGAAATATCTGTTTGCTTTAACTTTTGACGTAGTCACGATTGATTTCCAGAATTCAAGGAATTAAAGAAATCTTCATAATCTTTATAAGATTTGATTCTCTGATAATTAAGGAAATTAGGATTTTCTTTAATTTAATGCGGTGAATTTGCCTCGATTACTGTGTCTGGAATTTCTATATAAGTTAGCTTCTTTCGTTTCATTATCTTCACCACTTCTATACTTTCTTTCTCGATTCATACTTCTAAAAGATTTTTCAACATGCTTCATCCAGTTCTAATTCTGGATATAGTCCTGACTTTTATATCTATCGTGCTTCTTTTTCATCTGTCGCCGGAAGAGTCAGTTTACTTCTACTATGCTCTTGGATTTATAGTGTTTTTAGTTCTCCCGTGTCTTTATATTGATATACGCATTGATATACACGGTTTGTAATTTCGGTGTCGTTATTGGGCTTTGTATTTTCCATTATATGTCGAAGCTTCATGCCTTTGTAAAGCAAGTAATGGTCCAGAATTCGTAGGTATGAAGTTTCGAATGTTCATAATATACAAAGCATAAAGGAAAGGTAATAGCACGATTTGATTTGTCAAATTACCAGAATATCCGGAAAAGACCGAATCATCAAGAAAAATATTTTCTTGATATGTTTAGAGGTTAAATAGAATGTAAGAGTCGTGTAACATGGCACATGATGATTTAAAGTCTATGAATCATCATCTTCCATTAAAAATTTAGCGTGACTTACTGTAATATAATCACGTTGGCATGACGTCATTATATTATACTAACTCAAGCTTCAATTCCCAACACTTCTTCAAAACATTTATAATTTAAACTTGAATTTTATAGAATATTAAAACAGTTTCCTTTACAATGTATAAAAGATATCGTAAGAGATAATTAATTGCGGACAAGAATCGTTATGAAGATATCATCAGAAATATAAAGGATATTTATAACGAAAGATACGATGATATCTTAGATTTTTCTAAGATCAAATGATAATGAGGAAAATTCTTCTGTAAGGATTTAAGATAAGTAAAAAGATCTTATGTGATTTCCTTCAGAAATCGAATCATCTAGATTCTTTGGGTATAGGTTAAATCCTTGGGATTTGTCCACATCTTCCTTCAGGTTTTGCTCAATCCATCTTTCAATACCAGATTTTCTTTTAAGCTTTTCCAATACACAATTCTTTATTATCAAGCTTTTAGCCATTAAGACAATCTATAGCTTTTGGTGCTTCATTAGCCTTCATAAGGTTTGCGAATTTAAATCGTTGGTTATAGTTCTGAGGTGTTTTCAAAAATTTTGATTTTTGAGTGTTGAACGCAGGATGTAACCGTCAACAGATCTAACGGTTGTTGAAGAATTGTCATAAATGATAATTTCGGTGGTTTGATGTGATAATTCATCACAAAATGCGAATGAATATATTTCAGGAATGTAGTGATCTTTAGGAAGATAACACCTGCTAAAGCTTTACTTAGATTCTGATATGTCAAAATTAGAATATGTAATTGAATTTGTATGAAAATGGTTGTCCTTCGGTGAACACATACATATATCTGTGGATGAAAGTAGAATAGTTACTGTCTACTGAATAAGATTTGAAGAATGTACAATGTAACATATTAATGTGGAGATATAAGTATTTCTCGAGTATTACATACCCGTTAAAATATTTTCACAATTAACAGTTTGTACAAAAGAATTTATTATTGTCTCAAACCATATATATATATATATATATATATATATATATATATATATATATATATATATATATATATATATATATATATATATATATATATATATATATATATATATATATATATAAAGTATACATATATAATTCTTTAGGAAGAATGAGTCAATACATCTTAACTCATGATTAATAATATTCCTTGGTGGTTGTGGTGTTGATGTCTTCAGTAATTTCGGTGTTTACGGAGCTTGTGATGCTGCTGGTGCGGTGCTGGTGATGTTGGCGGTACTGCTGGTACTGGTGGTACTGGTTATGCTGCCGGTGCTGCTGATGCTCTTAGATTTTGAACCATATTCTCCAGAGCCACTATTCGAGCGCGAAGCTCGTTAACTTCTTCTATTATTCCGGGATGATTGGCGGTTCGAACAAGGGGATGAATAAGTACTAGAATTCTAGATAATATATAATCGTTGCGAGATGTTCTGGAAATGAGGGTGAAAATGGTGTTCCGAACTGGTTCGCCGGTAAGTGCTTCAGGTTCTTCACCAAGAGGTGAATTCGGTTGGTGGAAGGGATCACCTTCTTCTTGTCTCCATTGATTAAGTCAACTACGAACCCATCCCCAATTCATCCAGAAAAGATGATGGCTGATTGGTTCATTCGTTCCGGTTACGCTACCTGTGGAGCTCGAGGAGTTCGAGGAATCAAGTGAGAAATCCATATTATATGATCGAATAAAGGGTTTTCGATATGAGATGGGTATTGAATACTGAATGATATCTCCATCTCCCCGAATACGTATATATAGCAAAGAGATTCTGTAATTTACGGAGGAAATTTAGGAAAAGTGCTAGACAAAGTCTATTGGGATAGATATGATTTGTCTATACTCCATTTATGCAATAATTGCAGTATGACGTGTCGAGATAAAGAAATGATAAGTATGTAATCAGATAATCTTTTGATTAAAGACTTTCAATTCGTAATGGCCTATTCAGGTCTAGGGGCTTGAGCTATAAGATGCTTTAAATCGGTAATCCAAACCCTTCCATCCTAGAGTTTCTTAGACGCCACCCGTCAAGAAAGTTCAATGATCAAAAATAACGAGAAAACAAAAATTTAAAAGTAATGAATATGAATAGTGATGACATTATAATGTCTTTGAGTTATCGAGAATCTTTATGAGTCAATAATGACATTTTCTGGTTCGCAAACCAATGCACAAAGACATAAGGGCACATAGGTACGTGATATAACAAGAAGGTTATATACGTTTGAGTATGAGTAGTAACAAATATAGAAATTTCAAAAATCAGGGATGACATTTCATGTAATACATAAGTAATACACAAAACCAGGATAGATGACAATGTCAAGAATTTCAGAAATCATGAGTAACATCCCTCGGTTTCACCAACCGAGGTGATCTTATAAAGATAATGCGCGTGAGTTATAGAATATTGTGAATCACAATGGGAGTTCCTCCCGAAGTGACAGAATAAGAGATATGTATATGTATAATGCAAGTAATAATATTTTAAAGCTATAGGTCAGACTGTAGACTAGACTTTAATGCACCCTATAAATCTGGGTTATCCATGAGAATTTCAGTCAACATGGCTTAGATGGCCCACTCATCAAAATTTGATTTTATAAATTGGCCCGAACAATTAAACAAGCGCGATCCGAGAAAAATATCGCTACGCAAATTAAATACGCGGGAAGAATAATAATTCAAGAAATAAAATATAGGAATATTTTATTAACTCATACGACATCGGAATATCGTATTAAAATAATTCGGATTTGGAAATCTCGAAAGTCTAATCGTTGGTTTGGAAACCGAGACGATTCATCGAATAAAAACGTTATACGTAGGAACGTACAAACACATAGTCACACCTCTTTATTTAATAGATAATATAGGAATATTAGAATATAATTTAGTAATATAAAATGACTTCATAAAACCTTTCAAAATTTTGAGACTCATAATAACAAGTTTGCTTATCTAGTCGAAACCATTCAATCATATAGAGAATTGACTTTTGAAATTTTTCGGCAAGAAATAATAAGTAAAATTTAAAATAAAAATGTACGGTCAAAGTCCAGACTCACAAATGCATCCTAACAACTACCGGTTAGACACACTAATGCAAATTCTGGTTCGCTAAGACCAACGCTCTGATACCAACTTTAACAACCCGTCAAAATCCATTAATGGCGATGTTAACTCTGGTTCCAGTGCTTGGCTTGACTTCTATGTAACAGTAAAGTTTTACAGCGGAAGCAAAAAGTACCTGAGAATAAACATGCTTAAAAAGCCAACACGAGGTTGAGTGAGTTCATAGGTTTGTCATAATTAATGATTTTGATAATAGTAATAGATCACAGGATTTTAGTTTCCATAAATATTCTTACACCGCAGCGTAATAAAAAGATTCTACAACCATGGGCACCTGGTAACAGCCTTAATGATAATAATATAATAATTAATACCCCTAATGTCTATAAAGCACCGAATCAAGTGCAAAAAAAATACCCTCGAAGTACTAAACATCCGTTGACTGCTGTGCGACTAGCCCGGATGGGGTTGTCAAACCCGATAGATCTATCAATAGGATTCGCGACTACGGTACAGAGACTAATAGATTACGTTACCAAGCTAGGGGAATATTTGTGATTCTAACCCACGTAGAATTAAGTTAAGTACTTGTATCTATTTTGTAAAACAGATATAAAACATTGCATGTATTCTCAGCCCAAAAATATATATATAAAAAGGGAACTATGAAAACTCACGACACTGTATTTCGTATTTCGTAGTAAATATGTGTATGATGGCACTGAACAAGTGCAGAGTTGTCCTCGGATTCACGAACCTATATCAATTATATATATTAATACATATACTCGTAACCGAACAAGTTTATATATATTATTTCGATTGTTATATATTTCTATAAATATATATATATATACTTTTATATTTATGTTATATATAAGTATTTATTTGATAAAGTATTGTTAATAAAAATGATACGAATAAAAATGATAACTTTAATAAAAATGATAATTTTACTAAAAATGTTGTTTTCAATAAAAAAGATAGTTTTGATAGTAATGATTTACTAATAATAATAATAATAATAATAATAATAATAATAATAATAATAATAATAATAACTTTATTAATAGTGATAATACTAATAACAAAAATGATAATGATAATTCTTAATATTAATGATAAGAATGTTAATAATTCTATTAGTGATAAAAATAATGATATTATTAATAATACTTGTAATAATATTAATTTTTACTGTTAATGATAGTTATGATACTGATTTTAGTAATTACATAATAATAATACTCGTGATAATATGAATAATAATACTTATGTTATAAATAACAATTCTATTATTTATAAAAAGATACTAATGCTAATATTTATGAAAATAATAATAATTTGTATTATTTTCATAATAATAATAATAATAAAGATATTCATCATAATGATAATAATATTAAAGTTATAAAATTAATAATATCATAAGTAATACTTATAATAATAATAATAATAATAATAATAATAATAATAATAATAATAATAATAATTATGATACTTATAATAATAATTATAATACTTAATGATAATAATAATAATAATAATAGTAATAATAATAATAATAAAATAAATGGAAACTACCTTATAACAGCTACCATTCAAGCATTGAGATGGCACCGTTTGAAGCACTTTATGGTAGAAAGTGCAGGTCTCCAATTTGTTGGAGTGAAGTGGGGGATAGACAGATTACGGGTCCAGAGATAATACAAGAAACTACCGAGAAAATCATCCAAATTCAACAAAGATTGAAAACCGCCCAGAGTCGACAAAAGAGCTACGCGGACATTAAAAGAAAAGATATAGAGTTTGAAATTGGAGAAATGGTCATGCTTAAGGTTTCACCTTGGAAAGGCGTTGTTCGATTTGGTAAACGGGGAAAACTAAATCCAAGGTACATTGGACCATTCAAGATTATAGATCGTGTCGGACCAGTAGCTTACCAACTGGAGCTACCTCAACAACTCGCGGCTGTACATAACACTTTCCACGTCTCAAATTTGAAGAAATGTTTTGCTAAAGAAGATCTCACTATTCTGTTGGACGAAATCCAAATTAATGAAAAACTTCAATTCATTGAAGAACCCATCGAAATAATGGATCGTGAGGTTAAGAGACTTAAATAAAACAAGATACCAATTGTTAAGGTTCGATGGAATGCTCATAGAGGACCCGAGTTCACCTGGGAGTGTGAAGATCAGATGAAGAATAAATACCCACATTTATTTCCAGAAGATACGTCAACACCTCCAACTGCTTAAAATTTCGAGACGAAATTTATTTAACGGGTAGGTACTGTAGTGACCCGAACTTTTCCATGTTTATATATATATTAAATGAAATTGTTATTTACATGATTAAGTGTTTCCAACATGTTAAGCAATCAAACTTGTTAAGACTTGATTAATTGAAATAGGTTTCATATAGATAATTGACCACCCAAGTTGACCGGTGATTCACGAACGTTAAAACTTGTAAAAACTATACGATGACATATATATGGTTATATATATAGTTAACATAATTTTATTATAAGTATGTATCTCATTAGGTATTTTAACAATGATTTATATACATAAAAATGAGACTATTAATTTAAGAAGCTCGAAAACGATATATATAACGATTATCGTTATAACAACGTCTTACTAGGTACATATGAATCATATTAAGATATTGATACACTTGGTTAATTATGTTAAATGATAAGTAAATATATTATTAAGTGTATTAACAATGAAATACATATGTAAAAATAAGACTACTAACTTAATGATTTCGAAAAGAGACATATATGTAACGATTATCGTTGTAACGACATTTAACTGTATATACATCATACTAAGATATATTATATATCATAATATCATGATAATATAACAATTTAACATCTCATTTGTTATAATAAACAATGGGTTAACAACATTCAACAAGATCGTTAACCTAAAGGTTTCAAAACAACATTTACATGTAACGACTAACGATGACTTAACGACTCAGCTAAAATGTATATACATGTAGTGTTTTAATATGTATTCATACACTTTTGAAAGACTTCAAGACACTTATCAAAATACTTCTACTTAACAAAAATGCTTACAATTACATCCTCGTTCAGTTTCATCAACAATTCTACTCGTATGCACCCGTATTCGTACTCGTACAATACACAGCTTTTAGATGTATGTACTATTGGTATATACACTCCAATGATCAGCTCTTAGCAGCCCATGTGAGTCACTTAACACATGTGGGAACCATCATTTGGCAACTAGCATGAAATATCTCATAAAATTACAAAAATATGAGTAATCATTCATGACTTATTTACATGAAAACAAAATTACATATCCTTTATATCTAATCCATACACTAATGACCAAAAACACCTACAAACACTTTCATTCTTCAATTTTCTTCATCTAATTGATCTCTCTCAAGTTCTATCTTCAAGTTCTAAGTGTTCTTCAAAAATTCTAAAAGTTCTAGTTTCATAAAATCAAGAATACTTCCATGATTGCAAGTTTACTTCCAAGTTTTCTAAATCCATTCCAAGTAATCATCCAAGATCAAGAAACCTTTGTTACTTACAGTAGGTTATCTTTCTAATACAAGGTAATAATCATATTCAAACTTTAATTCAATTTCTATAACTATAACAATCTTATTTCGAGTGGAAATCTTACTTGAAATTGTTTTCGTGTCATGATTCTGCTTCAAGAACTTTCAAGCCATCCAAGGATCCTTTGAAGCTAGATCTATTTTTCTCATTTCCAGTAGGTTTATCCAAGGAACTTGAGGTAGTAATGATGTTCATAACATCATTCGATTCATACATATAAAGCTATCTTATTCGAAGGTTTTAACTTGTAATCACTAGAACATAGTTTAGTTAATTCTAAACTTGTTCGCAAATAAAAGTTAATCCTTCGAACTTGACTTTTAAAATCAACTAAACACGTGTTCTATATCTATATGATATGCTAACTTAATGATTTAAAACCTGGAAACACGAAAAACACCGTAAAACCGGATTTACGCCGTCGTAGTAACACCGCGGGCTGTTTTGGGTTAGTTAATTAAAAACTATGATAAACTTTGATTTAAAATTTGTTATTCTGAGAAAATGATTTTTATTATGAACATGAAACTATATCCAAAAATTATGGTTAAACTCAAAGTGGAAGTATGTTTTCTAAAATGGTCATCTAGACGTCGTTCTTTCGACTGAAATGACCACCTTTACAAAAACGACTTGTAACTTATTTTTCCGACTATAAACCTATACTTTTTCTACTTTGATTCATAAAATAGAGTTCAATATGAAACCATAGCAATTTGATTCACTCAAAACGGATTTAAAATGAAGAAGTTATGGGTAAAACAAGATTGGATAATTTTTCTCATTTTAGCTACGTGAAAATTGGTAACAAATCTATTCCAACCATAACTTAATCAACTTGTATTGTATATTATGTAATCTTGAGATACCATAGACACGTATACAATGTTTCGACCTATCATGTCGACATATCTATATATATTTCGGAACAACCATAGACACTCTATATGTGAATGTTGGAGTTAGCTATAGAGGGTTGAGGTTGATTCCAAAATATATATAGTTTGAGTTGTGATCAATACTGAGATACGTATACACTGGGTCGTGGATTGATTCAAGATAATATTTATCGATTTATTTCTGTACATCTAACTGTGGACAACTAGTTGTAGGTTACTAACGAGGACAGCTGACTTAATAAACTTAAAACATCAAAATATATTAAAAGTGTTGTAAATATATTTTGAACATACTTTGATATATATGTATATATTGTTATTGGTTCGTGAATCAACCAGTGGCCAAGTCTTACTTCCCGACGAAGTAAAAATCTGTGAAAGTGAGTTATAGTCCCACTTTTAAAATCTAATATTTTTGGGATGAGAATACATGCAGGTTTTATAAATGATTTACAAAATAGACACAAGTACGTGAAACTACATTCTATGGTTGAATTATCGAAATCGAATATGCCCCTTTTTATTAAGTTTGGTAATCTAAGAATTAGGGAACAGACACCCTAATTGACGCGAATCCTAAAGATAGATCTATTGGGCCTAACAAACCCCATCCAAAGTACCGGATGCTTTAGTACTTCGAAATTTATATCATATTCGAAGGGTGTCCCGGAATGATGGGGATATTCTTATATATGCATCTTGTTAATGTCGGTTACCAGTTGTTCACCATATGAATGATTTTTATCTCTATGTATGGGATGTGTATTGAAATATGAAATCTTGTGGTCTATTGTTACGATTTGATATATATAGGTTAAACTTATAACTCACCAATATTTTTGTTGACGTTTAAAGCATGTTTATTCTCAGGTGAATACTAAGAGCTTCCGCTGTTGCATACTAAAATAAGGACAAGATTTGGAGTCCATGTTTGTATGATATTGTGTAAAAACTGCATTCAAGAAACTGATTTCGATGTAACATATTTGTATTGTAAACCATTATGTAATGGTCGTGTGTAAACAGGATATTTTAGATTATCATTATTTGATAATCTACATAAAACTTTTTAAACCTTTATCTATGAAATAAAGGTTATGGTTTGTTTTAAAAATGAATGCAGTCTTTGAAAAACGTCTCATATAGAGGTCAAAACCTCGCAACAAAATCAATTAATATGGAACATTTTTAATCAATAAGAACGGGACATTTCAGTTGGTATCAGAGCGTTGGTCTTAGAGAACCAGAAAATTTGCATTAGTGTGTCTTATCGAGTTTGTTAGGATGCATTAGTGAGTCTGGACTTTGACCATGTTTTATTTAAAAATGATTGCTTAACATTTTTGTTGGAAACTATATATTATTAACATGTATATATTATGTGATATATTAATCTCTTAACATGTTTGATATTGTGTGATAGATGTCTACCTCTAGCACAAATCCCATTGACTCACCTAATAATAACGAAGAGTCGAATATATATTGGACTGATTTACAAGTTCCCGAAGAGGAACCGGAAGAAGAATCAGAATCGGAAGAAGAATCAGAACCGGAAGAGGAGGAACCGGAGGAGGAAATAGAACCGGTGGGGGAAATAATAAAACGGTTAAGTAAAAGAAAATCCTCAACCAACTGACCAAGGTTAATTATGGTCAATGGTGTTTCCGCCAAGGAAGCAAAATATTGGGAGGATTATCAATTCTCTGATGAATCGGATTCCGACGAGAATTCCGATGATGTTATAGAAATTACCCCAACTGAATTTAAAAAAGCAAAAGAAAATAATAAGGGAAAGGGCATAAAAATAGAGAAATCTAATTCCCACCCCGATGAACTTTATATGTATCGTCAACCCCCGAAGTCCTTAAGTTGTAACAATGACCCGGGAACCTCTAAACCACCAGGTTTTTCTAAACCGTTGTGGAAAACGACAGCTAGTATTAGGGGAACATCATATATCCCTAGAAACTTGGCAAAACGAACCAAAACCGAAGAAGAAGAAACGAGCGAGTCGGAATAAGATAGTTGTATTCGTGTGGTGTAATATATGTAATATAGTGTGCTTATGCTTTATGATATATGTAAAAATTGCTTGTATTAATAAGTATTTTTTATGAATCTAACTCTTGTCTATTTTACAGTTTAAAAACACAAAATGGATAGATAACCCAATATTTTAAGAGACCTACCAGGAGACATGATTGATGAAATCTTGTCTAGAGTCGGTCAGAATTCCTCGGCACAACTATTTAAGGCGAGATCAGTTTGTAAGATATTAGAAGAACGTTCCAAGAATGTCTTGGTTTATAAAAGACTTTCGTTTGAAAGATGGGGGATATTACATTGAGAAACCCATAAGTTACGATGTGTTTACTTTGACGCATATATTGCGAGGAACCCAAATGCTATTTTACGCAACGGGTTACGAAATTATTTTGACTCAATGTATCCGAATATAGGACTTCATAATTTAGAAAAAGCGGCTAACATGCAACATAAAGAAGCATGCTATGCTTACGGGTTAGTAATGTTCGCTTCTCACCAAAGTGAGAAAAAGAACATCGGGCTACAGCTATTAAACAAAACGTTCCCACAAGTGACGGAGTCGGTAATTGGGGTAAGAAATGAGATTTTTAGGTTATTACGAGACTGTTGGTCATTACGTAACCCTCGTCCCTTTGACGACGTTACAACACGCTGTCTTATCAACGGCCATAACGGTTATGTTCCACAAGACCAAGGATGGGAAGTAGTCCTAGTAAAACCAGAATGCATGACTTGTTTCTGGACGTATGAATTACGTGTCTTTATTGCCTTTGCTGAACGACTTGTGTACTAGCTAGAATTATCTTCACAACTATCTTGTATCAAAGTTATTGTGTGCTATATTTCATGCTTTATGTAAAATAAGCGGTATTGTAAGTTTGTAAAATATTGTATAAAAGTTTGAACGCGAAATATTATTATAATCAGTTTTTCATATAGAATTGTAGTAGTTGAATTGTATATTAGCTACTAAGTATGAACTTAACGGGTAGGTACTACCCGAATTTAAACTTATAAAACGCTAATATGAAGAAAAAGCTTTTATAAATGAGTTCATATTATGCTACGAAATACTATTAACTACTCTTAATATTCTGTATGATTAACTTGTTCCATTTAACTATTTTGAAGGAAATGGCACCGACTACTCGACACACCGTGAATATGAATGAAGAGAAATTCCGTACTTTTCTAGCTTCAAACATAGCCGCAGTACAGGCTGCGCTACATACCAACAATAACCTTGGATCTAGCAGTACAGGAAATCGTGTAGGATGCACCTACAAAGAATTCACTGCCTGCAAACCTTTGGAATTTGATGGAACCGAAGGACCGATCGGATTGAAATGGTGGACCGAGAAGGTCGAATCGGTGTTTGCCATAAGTAAGTGTACTGAAGAGGACAAAGTGAAGTACTCTACGCATACCTTCACAGGTTCTGCGTTAACATGGTGGAATACCTATCTAGAGCAAGTGGGACAAGATGATGCGCACGCACTACCGTGGTCAGCATTCAAGCACTTGATGAACGAGAAGTACCGTCCCAGAACCGAGGTCAATAAGCTCAAGACAGAACTTAGAGGGTTACGAACCCAAGGATTTGATATTACCACGTACGAAAGACGATTCACAGAATTGTGCATATTGTGTCCGGGAGCGTTCGAAGATGAGGAAGAGAAGATCGACGCGTTTGTGAAAGGATTACCGGAAAGAATCCAAGAAGATATAAGTTCACACGAGCCCGCCTCCATACAACAGGCATGTAGAATGGCTCACAAACTAGTGAACCAGATTGAGGAAAGAATTAAAGAACAGACGGCTGAAGAGGCCAATGTGAAGCAAGTCAAAAGAAAGTGGGAGGAAAACGGTGATAAGAATCACCAATACAACAACAACAACAGCAATTACAATAATAATCGCAACAATTATCCCAACAATCGCAACATCAATCGCAACTACAACAAACGGCCCAACAACAACAACAACAACAACAACAACAACAACAACAACAACAACAACAACAACAACAACAACAACTACAACAATCATCCCAACAACAATAACAATCGCAACAACAACAACAATCAGAAGCAGCTATGCCAAAGGTGTGAAAAGTATCACTCGGGGTTCTGCACCAAATTTTGTAACAAGTGTAAAAGAAATGGTCATAGCACGGTGAAGTGTGAGGTCTACGGACCAGGGGTTAACAGAACGAAAGGAACAAATGGTGTCGGAACGAGTAATGGCGGAGCAAGTAGTGTCGGAGCAAGTTATGCCAATGTAGTTTGTTATAAATGTGGAAAACCGGGCCACATTATTAGAAATTGCCCGAACCAGGAGAACACGAATGGACAAGGCCGCGGAAGAGTTTTCAATATTAATACGGCAGAGGCACAGGAAGACCCGGAGCTTGTTACAGGTACGTTTCTTATTGACAATAAATCTGCTTACGTTTTATTTGATTCGGGTGCGGATAGAAGCTATATGAGTAGAGATTTTTGTGCTAAATTAAGTTGTCCATTGACGCTGTTGGATAGTAAATTTTTACTCGAATTAGCAAACGGTAAATTAATTTCAGCAGATAATATATGTCGGAATCGAGAAATTAAACTGGTTAGCGAAACATTTAAGATTGACTTGATACCAGTAGAGTTAGGTAGTTTTGATGTGATAATCGGTATGGACTGGTTGAAAGAAGTGAAAGCAGAGATCGTTTGTTACAAAAATGCAATTCGCATTATACGAGAAAAAGGAAAACCCTTAATGGTGTACGGAGAAAAGGGCAACACAAAGCTACATCTTATTAGTAATTTGAAGGCACAAAAACTAATAAGAAAAGGTTGCTATGCTGTTCTAGCACATGTCGAGAAAGTACAAACTGAAGAAAAGAGTATCAATGATGTTCCCGTCACAAAAGAATTTCCCGATGTATTTCCGAAAGAATTACCGGGATTACCCCCACATCGATCCGTTGAATTTCAAATAGATCTTGTACCAGGAGCTGCACTAATAGCTCGTGCTCCTTACAGACTCGCACCCAGCGAGATGAAAGAACTGCAAAGCCAATTACAAGAAATTTTAGAGCGTGGTTTCATTCGACCAAGCACATCACCATGAGGAGCTCCTGTTTTGTTTGTCAAGAAGAAGGATGGTACATTTAGGTTGTGTATTGACTACAGAGAGTTGAACAAACTTACCATCAAAAACCGTTATCCACTGCCGAGAATTGACGACTTATTTGATCAACTACAAGGCTCGTCGATTTATTCGAAGATCGATTTACGTTCTGGATATCATCAAATGCGAGTAAAGGAGGATGATATTCCAAAAACTGCTTTTAGGACGCGTTATGGTCATTACGAGTTTATGGTTATGCCGTTTGGATTAACTAACGCACCAGCTGTGTTCATGGACCTTATGAACCGAGTGTGTGGGCCATATCTTGACAAGTTTGTCATTGTTTTCATCGATGACATACTTATTTACTCAAAGAATGATCAATAGCACGAAGAACATTTGAGAAAAGTGCTAGAAGTATTGAGGAAAGAAAAACTGTACGCTAAGTTTTCAAAGTGTGCATTTTAGTTGGAAGAAGTTCAATTCCTTGGTCACATAGTGAACAAAGAAGGTATCCAGGTGGACCCGGCAAAGATCGAAACTGTTGAAAAGTGGGAAACCCCAAAAACTCCGAAGCATATACGTCAATTTTTAGGATTGGCTGGTTACTACAGAAGATTCATCCAAGATTTCTCCAAAATAGCAAAACCCTTGACGGCATTAACGCATAAAGGGAAGAAATTTGAATGGAAGGATGAACAAGAGAAGGCGTTTCAATTATTGACGAAAAAGCTAACTACGGCACCTATATTGTCATTGCATGAAGGGAATGATGATTTTGTGATTTATTGTGACGCATCAAAGCAAGGTCTCGGTTGTGTATTAATGCAACGGACGAAGGTGATTGCTTATGCGTCTAGACAATTGAAAATTCACGAGCAAAATTATATGATGCATGATTTGGAATTAGGCTCGGTTGTTTTTGCATTAAAGACTTGGAGGCACTACTTATATGGGGTCAAAAGTATTATATATACCGACCACAAAAGTCTTCAACACATATTTGATCAGAAACAACTGAATATGAGGCAGCGTAGGTGGATTGAATTGTTGAATGATTACGACTTTGAGATTCGTTACCACCCGGGGAAGGCAAATGTGGTAGCCGACGCCTTGAACAGGAAGGACAGAGAACCCATTCGAGTAAAATTTATGAATATAATGATTCACAATAACCTTACTACTCAAATAAAGTAGGCGCAACATGGAGTTTTAAAAGAGGGAAATTTAAAGGATAAAATACCCAAATGATCGGAGAAGCATCTTAATATTCGGGAAGACGAAACCCGGTATAGGGCTGAAAGAATTTGGGTACCAAAATTTGGAGATATGAGAGAAATGGTACTTAGAGAAGCTCATAAAACCAGATACTCAATACATCCTGGAACGGGGAAGATGTACAAGGATCTTAAGAAACATTTTTGGTGGCCGGGTATGAAAGCCGATGTTTCTAAATACGTAGGAGAATGTTTGACGTGTTCTAAGGTCAAAGCTGAGCATCAGAAACCATCAGGTCTACTTCAACAACCCGAAATCCTGGAATGGAAATGGGAAAACATTACCATGGATTTCATCACTAAATTGCCAAGGACTGCAAGTGGTTTTGATACTATTTGGGTAATAGTTGATCGTCTCACCAAATCAGCACACTTCCTACCAATAAGAGAAGATGACAAGATGGAGAAGTTAGCACGACTGTATTTGAAGGAAGTCATCTCCAGGCATGGAATACCAATCTCTATTATCTCTGATAGGGATGGCAGATTTATTTCAAGATTCTGGCAGACATTACAGCAAGCATTGGGAACTCGTCTAGACATGAGTACTGCCTATCATCCACAAATTGATGGGCAGAGCGAAAGGATGATACAAACGCTTGAAGACATGCTACGAGCTTGTGTTATTGATTTCAGAAACAGTTGGGATCGACATCTACAGTTAGCAGAATTTTCGTACAACAACAGCTACCATTCAAGTATTGAGATGGCACCGTTTGAAGCACTTTATGGTAGAAAGTGCAGGTTTTCAATATTTTTGGAGTGAAGTGAGGGATAGACAGATTACGGGTCCGGAGATAATACAAGAAACTACCGAGAAAATCATCCAAATTCAACAAAGATTGAAAACCGCCCAGAGTCGACAAAAGAGCTACGCGGACAATAAAAGAAAAGATATAGAGTTTGAAATTGGAGAAATGGTCATGCTTAATGTTTCATCTTGGAAAGGCGTTGTTCGATTTGGTAAACGGGGAAAACTAAATCCAAGGTACATTGGACCATTCAAGATTATAGATCGTGTCGGACCAGTAGCTTACCAACTGGAGCTACCTCAACAACTCGCGGCTGTACATAACACTTTCCACGTCTCAAATTTGAAGAAATGTTTTGCTAAAGAAGATCTCACTATTCCGTTGGACGAAATCCAAATCAATGAAAAACTTCAATTCATTGAAGAACCCGTCGAAATAATGGATCGTGAGGTTAAGAGACTTAAACAAAACAAGATACCGATTGTTAAGGTTCGATGGAATGCTCGTAGAGGGCCCGAGTTCACCTGGGAGCGTGAAGATCAGATGAAGAATAAATACCCACATTTATTTCCAGAAGATACGTCAACACCTCCAACTGCTTAAAATTTTAGGACGAAATTTATTTAACGGGTAGGTACTGTAGTGACCCGAACTTTTCCATGTTTATCTATATATTAAATGAAATTGTTATTTACATGATTAAGTGTTTCCAACATGTTAAGCAATCAAACTTGTTAAGACTTGATTAATTGAAATATGTTTCATATAGACAATTGACCACCCAAGTTGACCGGTGATTCACGAACGTTAAAACTTGTAAAAACTATACGATGACATATATATGGTTATATATATAGTTAACATAATTTTATTATAAGTATGTATCTCATTAGGTATTTTAACAATGAGTTATATACATAAAAATGAGACTATTAATTTAAGAAACTCGAAAACGATATATATAACGATTATCGTTATAACAACGTCTTACTAGGTACATATGAATCATATTAAGATATTGATACACTTGGTTAATTATGTTAAATGATAAGTAAATATATTATTAAGTGTATTAACAATGAAATACATATGTAAAAATAAGACTACTAACTTAATGATTTCGAAACGAGACATATATGTAACGATTATCGTTGTAACGACATTTAACTGTATATACATCATACTAAGATATATTATATATCATAATATCATGATAATATAACAATTTAACATCTCATTTGTTATAATAAACAATGGGTTAACAACATTCAACAAGATCGTTAACCTAAAGGTTTCAAAACAACATTTACATGTAACGACTAACGATGACTTAACGACTCAGTTAAAATGTATATACATGTAGTGTTTTAATATGTATTCATACACTTTTGAAAGACTTCAAGACACTTATCAAAATACTTCTACTTAACAAAAATGCTTACAATTACATCCTCGTTCAGTTTCATCAACAATTCTACTCGTATGCACCCGTATTCGTACTCGTACAATACACAGCTTTTAGATGTATGTACTATTGGTATATACACTCCAATGATCAGCTCTTAGCAGCCCATGTGAGTCACCTAACACATGTGGGAACCATAATTTAGCAACTAGCATGAAATATCTCATAAAATTATAAAAATATGAGTAATCATTCATGACTTATTTACATGAAAACAAAATTACATATCCTTTATATCTAATTCATACACCAACGACCAAAAACACCTACAAACACTTTAATTCTTCAATTTTATTCATCTAATTGATCTCTCTCAAGTTCTATCTTCAAGTTCTAAGTGTTCTTCATAAATTCCAAAAGTTCTAGTTTCATAAAATCAAGAATACTTCCAAGATTGCAAGTTTACTTCCAGGTTTTCTAAATCCATTCCAAGTAATCATCCAAGATCAAGAAACCTTTTTAATTACAGTAGGTTATCTTTCTAATACAAGGTAATAATCATATTCAAACTTTAATTCAATTTCTATAACTATAACAATCTTATTTCGAGTGGAAATCTTACTTGAAATTGTTTTCGTGTCATGATTCTGCTTCAAGAACTTTCAAGCCATCCAAGGATCCTTTGAAGCTAGATCTATTTTTCTCATTTCCAGTAGGTTTATCCAAGGAACTTTAGGTAGTAATGATGTTCATAACATCATTCGATTCATACATATAAAGCTATCTTATTCGAAGGTTTAAACTTGTAATCACTAGAACATAGTTTAGTTAATTCTAAACTTGTTCGCAAATAAAAGTTAATCCTTCTAACTTGACTTTTAAAATCAACTAAACACATGTTCTATATCTATATGATATGCTAACTTAATGATTTAAAACCTGGAAACACGAAAAACACCGTAAAACCGGATTTACGCCGTCGTAGTAACACCGCGGGCTGTTTTGGGTTAGTTAATTAAAAACTATGATAAACTTTGATTTAAAAGTTGTTATTCTGAGAAAATGATTTTTATTATGAACATGAAACTATATCCAAAAATTATGGTTAAACTCAAAGTGGAAGTATGTTTTCTAAAATGGTCATCTAGACGTCGTTCTTTCGACTGAAATGACCACCTTTACAAAAACGACTTGTAACTTATTTTTCCGACTATAAACCTATACTTTTTCTACTTTGATTCATAAAATAGAGTTCAATATGAAACCATAGCAATTTGATTCACTCAAAACGGATTTAAAATGAAGAAGTTATGGGTAAAACAAGATTGGATAATTTTTCTCATTTTAGCTACGTGAAAATTGGTAACAAATCTATTCCAACCATAACTTAATCAACTTGTATTGTATATTATGTAATCTTAAGATACCATAGACACGTATACAATGTTTCGACCTATCATGTCGACACATCTATATATATTTCAGAACAACCATAGACACTCTATATGTGAATGTTGGAGTTAGCTATACAGGGTTGAGGTTGATTCCAAAATATATATAGTTTGAGTTGTGATCAATACTGAGATACGTATACACTGGGTCGTGGATTGATTCAAGATAATATTTATCGATTTATTTCTGTACATCTAACTGTGGACAACTAGTTGTAGGTTACTAACGAGGACATCTGACTTAATAAACTTAAAACATCAAAATATATTAAAAGTGTTGTAAATATATTTTGAACATACTTTGATATATATGTATATATTGTTATAGGTTCGTGAATCAACCAGTGGCCAAGTCTTACTTCCCGACGAAGTAAAAATCTGTGAAAGTGAGTTATAGTCCCACTTTTAAAATCTAATATTTTTGGGATGAGAATACATGCAGGTTTTATAAATGATTTACAAAATAGACACAAGTACGTGAAACTAAATTCTATGGTTGAATTATCGAAATCGAATATGCCCCTTTTTATTAAGTCTGGTAATCTAAGAATTAGGGAACAGACACCCTAATTGACGCGAATCTTAAAGATAGATCTATTGGGCCTAACAAACCCCATCCAAATTACCGGATGCTTTAGTACTTCGAAATTTATATCATATCCGAAGGGTGTTCCGGAATGATGGGGATATTCTTATATATGCATCTTGTTAATGTCGGTTACCAGGTGTTCACCATATGAATGATTTTTATCTCTATGTATGGTATGTGTATTGAAATATGAAATCTTGTGGTCTATTGTTACGATTTGATATATATAGGTTAAACCTATAACTCACCAACATTTTTGTTGACGTTTAAAGCATGTTTATTCTCAGGTGAATACTAAGAGCTTCCGCTGTTGCATACTAAAATAAGGACAAGATTTGGACTCCATGTTTGTATGATATTGTGTAAAAACTGCATTCAAGAAACTGATTTCGATGTAACATATTTGTATTGTAAACCATTATGTAATGGTCGTGTGTAAACATGATATTTTAGATTATCATTATTTGATAATCTACGTAAAACTTTTTAAACCTTTATTTATGAAATAAAGGTTATGGTTTGTTTTAAAAATGAATGCAGTCTTTGAAAAACGTCTCATATAGAGGTCAAAACCTCGCAACAAAATCAATTAATATGGAACGTTTTTAATCAATAAGAACGGGACATTTCAGTTCATGCATATTTTTTCCAAGGGAAAACCTACACGCGAACAACAATGCGAAAGGTTTTTTTAGGTGTCAACGTCGTTGATCTCCGGTCCTGTTACCGTGAATAACCCGTACCCGAGATGATAATCTCGGGAGGGTGGCCAACGAATTGCCCGCCGGTCGATAGTCGGACCCTATCGACGGCAAAGGGAGAAAAAACCCTACAAGACCCGTAGGTAAAAACCCTAGTGTTGCGATCGTGAAGACGATCGTGGAGAAGATCCGGCGAGAACTGCCGTATGCGTTGCGGAATTCAGCAGGTGGTGGAGGAGTTGCGGTGTGATCGAATGACCGTATGAGGTGTGCTTTGTGTATGGAGAGAACCCTATATTTATAGGGGAAAGACTAGGGTTAAAGGAAAATTAGGGTTTATAGCTTATGGGCCAAGCGTAAATATAACCCTAATGGACCATACCCGATCAAGTCCCCCAGTTTGGTATGATATCTTTTGTTAAGTATCGTATCGAATTATCCATTGCAATACAGTAAGAACAAAACAAGTTTGCGCAATAGCTACACGAGAGATACGCGGACAGCCTGCGAAAAACCAATTCCGCGTTAAGCTGCGGAAAAGTTGCGTGGATAGCTGTACAGAAAACTAATTCCGTTTGAAGCTACGCAAGGTCGCAGCACGAAAGCTACGCGGAAAACCAATTCCGCATATATGTGCGTGAAAGACAGTAGCTGCGCATATTGTTTTCTTAAAACTGCATACAAATAAACAATTCAACAAAATAAATAACAAACTTTCTCAAACCGAACGAGTAAGTAGGTGTACGAGATATTATCTAGAGACCCGTTCTCAAAGTTATGTCATTGAGATCTACCAAAAGCTTGAGATCTATTTAAATATTTAATTGTTCCTTTCCTCGTAACAATTCTACGGAGGTTAATAGATATAGATACTCCGTATCAAATGAAACAATTAATTATAAAATAAATTGTAAAGCACATGTAGTCACGTGTAGTTACTGTGATCATCCTTTAATTAATTACGCTTGTGAAAACGTACCATCGATATTGAGAATTGATAAAGAAAATCACAAAACTTACGTACATGAGCAAGATCTACTTTGTCGATAAAAACTTTAAGAATATTTTACGGGCCCCACGGTGGGCGCCAATTGTTCATGCATATTTTTTCCAAGGGAAAACCTACACACGAACAACAATGCGAAAGGTTTTTTTTAGGTGTCAACGTCGTTGATCTCCGGTCCGGTTACCGTAAATAACCCGTACCCGAGATGATAATCTCGGGAGGGTGGCCAACGAATTGCCCGTTGGTCGATAGTCGGACCCTATCGACGGCAAAGGGAGAAAAAACCCTACAAGACCCGTAGGTAAAAACCTTAGTGTTGCGATCGTGAAGACGATCGTGGAGAAGATCCGGCGAGAACTGCCGTATGCGTTGCGTAATTCATCAGGTGGTGGAGGAGTTGCGGTGTGATCGAATGACCGTATGAGGTATGCTTTTTGTAGGGAGAGAACCCTATATTTATAGGGGAAAGACTAGGGTTAAAGGAAAATTAGGGTTTATAGCTTATGGGCCAAGCGTAAATATAACCCTAATGGACCATACCCGATCAACATGGAAAATGAAAGAAAAATAAAAGACCTGCTGTTTATCTTCTTCAATAAACTCACACGGCCCGAATCAAATCAATCATAATAATCAAACATCTAAATGGTTTGAGGACCTCCAAATAAATTAGAAACACCCATGATGTAATTTGAATTGGATTATATAACAGAAAAAAATTAAATCGAGCTGCAGCAGTGACAATATCACGAAGAACAACTCAAACATCAAACTTGAATTTGAGATAGTTTTAGAAGAAACTTTCTACATGAAATAGGTCCTAATTCATTCTTAGAAACTTTCTGAATCTTCAATTTCAACAGAAACACTAAAGAAAATACGAATTTCGTGATGAACAAAATTGTTGACTTTTGCAAATTAAACTTTGACTCAGAAATTGGAACTCGATAGAAAGAATTGGGTTTTGAAACTTTACAGGTAATTTAAATAAATCAATCCTAACAACTCTGCATTTTTACATTTTGATAATTCATTCAAAATCGAGTTTTGATAAAAAAAAAATTAATGAAACAGAGGTATATCGAGCTGTTTTTTTAAAAAAATAAATAAATAATAATTCAGTTTAATTCGATGGATTGAAGTAATTATGATTGATAACTGATTTGTTGTATAGATCAGAAGTAGTCGACATAGTAGCACACAGAAGAAGAAAAAAATTTAAAAGCTCGATCACTAAAAATCAAAAGTAAAACCAGTAGGATAATTAAATATATATCACGATATATATATATATATATATATATATATATATATATATATATATATATATAAATTAAAAGCAGAGAAAAAATATATATAAGCAGATATGGAAATCATGATCCAGATAAAAAATTAAAAAGACAGATAGTGTATTAACCTAATTTGGTTATCTGCTACTTTACTATATATTTAAATAATATTAATAATTAATAAATATATTAATACTAATAATACTAATTAATAATTATTATATTAATAATGATATTAAGAATAATAATACTAATTAATAATAATAATATTAATAATAATAATATTATTGTTAAAGATAGTAAAAATAATGATAATAATATTAATATGACAATATTAATAATAAAAAAAATGATAATTTTAATTATAATTAATGATAATAAATACTAATAATAATATTATTAATAATAAGTTGTATTAATAATAATGATATTTATATTAATCTTATCACTTTTAGTAAAAGTGATAATACTAATAATATTAATGATAGTAATAATTATCAATAATAATAATATTGAGAGTAATTATACTTGTAAATGATGATAAATAATAATAATAATGATATTAATATAACAAATTAATATTAATACATAATTATCTCTAAATAATTGTTTGTGAATCGTCGAAAACAGTCGAAGAATAATTGAATCCATATAAACAGTTCAAAAATTTTGAGATTCAGTTTAACTGACTTTGATTATCGTGTCAGAATCACATAAGGATTAAGTTTAAATTTAGCCGAATATTTCCGGGTTGTCACAAATTACCCCAGGAGGGTCCTTTTTATTTGCATAGATGCTATCTAGCTTCTGCCTCAGATCTTTCTTCTTCATGAAATCACGCAGATCACCATTTGTATGGCAATTACTAGCAACTTCACTATAGAATCGGTTGTCCCTGAAACCATCCTTAAAATACATGTTGTTGGTATTGTTGTAGGTCTTCTTGGACTGGGTAGAAGAATGTTGTTTAGGTTGATGTCCTTCCTCTTTATTTCGCTCCGTTGCTTTAAAGATCCTGATTGGTTTCCCGTCGAATTTTATGTTGCTCAGTTTATCGAGCAACCCATCTGCATCCCTAACATTGCCGAATCTAGCGAAAGCAAACTTTTGTCCATTCTTCAATCTTTTTCCTACCATGTAAACATCTATGATGTCGCCATAGTTTTTGAAGATTCTCCACAGGTTTGTTACGCTCCAGCCCTCAGGGAAATTGAAGAACATAAACGATGTCAATTGGATTTCAAAGAGACTATTGAATCGATCCTGGAAGAGTCGCCCGTTGTGATTACCTCGAAAACTATTCGTGTCGCCGCTGTTGAACCTCACATCTCTCCTTGCACTCTCTCTCTCTCTCTCCTAATTTTTTCTCTCACACACCCCATATTGAATCTCATAAACAAATAGTCAAAGAGTGTGTTATTTTTTGTTTGGCTGATAAAAATATTATCTTCTGATTGAAGGACAGAATGTGTAATTATATAATGCTTATTAATAAAGGAATGAAAGAACTACACTTAATTTACCATCATGTAGTATGATATGAAAACTCATCATTAATAAATTGTGATAAAACTCGGATAGATTATAGTAAGTAACTAATTCTAATAGTATCAATTTTCACCATCTTTGAACATTTATCATTTTATTAATTTTTATAATTGATAAATTTATTTATCTTTTCATAATGATGGGTAAATCACATTTACTAACTTATGACTCAATCGAATTTTTATAAAGTTAATAATATGATAAGTGGATAATTTTATGACAATAATTATTACTTACTAATTAATTTTTAACTTTTTACCAATATAGGATCAACTATTTTACCATTGTTACGATAATAATTAATAAAGGGTAAATCACATTTACTAACCAAGGACTCAACTTTTAAGTAGATATATTATAAATTATAGATATAGATTATAGATTATAGATATTATAGATTATAGATGCTTATAATAATAATAATAATAATAATAATAATAATAATAATAATAATAATAATAATAATAATAATAATAATAATAATAATAATAATAATAATAATAATAATAATATTAATAATAATAATAATAATAATAATAATAATAATAATAATAATAATAATATATGGATACTTATAATAGTAAATGTAAGGATAAATTTTAGTTTTTATCTTTTTTACCATCATAATAAATTGCATGGGTAAATTTTATTGAATTAACCTTATTTATTACACCATACTTAATTTTCTAGGATTCACTTATGATAATAAATGTAAGGATTAATTTTTAGTTTTTATCTTTTTTACCATCATAATAAATTGCATGGGTAAATTTTATTGAGTTAATCATATTTATTACATCATACTTAATTTTCTAGGACTCAATTCTTATAGATATATAGATATAGATAGATATAGATATAGATAGATAGATAGAAGATAGATATAGATAGATATATCAATACTGCCACAATTAAATACAGAATCCATTCATATAAATAGCATCAATTATTGTATAACACAAATCGAAATAATTACAGTCAAAGTTGTAAACAAAAGACTGAAAAAAGTCAAATGAGACAATTAAATTAGGACGGAGGGAGTAATATATAATATATTTTTCATCGTCTCAAATCTAGTGTTCACTATTTGTTTTTAAGATGTGATAAATTAATTGCCCATTTTTATAAATGAATAAAAATAATATGATAAAGTTTTTCTGTGACCATACTTTATACATGTAAAACAAAAAAATTAAGTAAAAAGTAAGAGGTAAAACTATAAATGAAATTTTTTTTTTTTTTTTTTTTTTTAGAACGGAATGGGTAATATAATTACCTTTTACTTATCTTAAAAAAAGCTATGCGCGCCCGGCTTCTTAAACATTTACACTCTTGATCATCTAAACTTTAGTTGAAAATGGTTTCGTGTTTATTTGACATTTCTTTACACAAAACATTGTGACATGTATGTAATTATACGCAACATGATTTGATAGATTGATAATTGATAAAGTTAAAATATTGATATATTAAGTGGTGCATGTGACTAGCGTACGAGTCACTTTCATTGAGATTTATCACGAAACCCTTAAATAACACTATTGTTGAGCCTATTTTGACCATCTATATGAAGTTCATGGATTTTATGTGATAATGTCCTCAAAGATCATGCAACCCCATACCTAAAACCATAAAATATTGATGCTTAAAGTTTTAAAAAACACCAAGTTAGAATTAAAGGAGACATATTTACAAAATGGGGAGAGAGAGTGTTGAGAGAGAAAAAAAGGCGTGCACAGGCAGACATAGAGGCGAGTACAGCGGTGACTATAGGCGACAAAACAAGGGTTCAGGCAGAAATCGTTTAACTTCATACATGTGTTTCAATTTTCCGAACGAATGGGCTGTCGTTGATTTGTGGAAGTTCTTTAAACCATATGGTGCGGTGCGAGATGTCTTCATTCCATCGAAAACTTTACGTAATGGAAAGCAATATGCGTTTATCAGATTTGGAGATGTAACCGATGGGGATAGATTGCTGAAATCCCTCGAGAGCATCAAGATTGGGGATGAAGGTATTAAGATATTTAAGGCTACAACAAGGGGTCCCAAACCTGGTGGAGCACAGAACCCTAACCCCAATATGGCGAATAAACAACAAGCGCGTGTGTTCCCGGTGGGGAACAGGTACAAGGATGGGCGTCGTTTTAATGAGGTGCTAAACGAGAAGGTGGAAGATCTAAGGTCGAAAATCAACAAAAACAAAGATGATCTTAGATCTACCCTTAACTCTAAAAGAATGCATGAAGATGGTGGTTTTGATGGAAGAAAGACAACCTTGGCTAAGAATGCTATGGGACAGGAAGAAGATAAAATTCTGCTGATCAAGGATAATAATAACAACAGCAACCTGTTGAAACGAGCGATCTTGTGTGAGGCTAAAACCCATAAAACACTCAAAAATCTCAGCAACATCTGTTTTGAAGAAGGGCATGGGGATACCCAGATTAAAAGTCTGGGGGGTCTTAGTGTATTAATCATCTTCAAAGATATTGATACAGCCTCTAAGATAGTACACGAGACTAACCATCCCCTCAAGAAGTGGATTCACAAGGTCCAACTATGGGATGATGATTTTTGGCCGGAAGGTAGAATGGTATGGTTGAGGATCACTGGAGTGCCTATCCATTGTTGGACAGACGACACATTCATGGCTATTGCTAACCTATGGGGGGTGCCGTTTGAACTAGATAATTGTTCTCTTGAAGGACACCAAACTCTTAACCATGGGAGAGTTTTTGTGAAGCTTATTACCCCTGACAAGGTCAAATGCAATCTCAAGTTATTATATCGTTCAAAATATTATTTTATTACTGTAAAGGAGGAAAAGAAGGTCTGGTCAAGCATTGATCATCATTCGGATGATGATGAAGATTCCTTCTATAGTTCAGATTTCATTGACTCTGATGATTGGGCATTTAATCAAGACGATCTTTCAGGCGATGAGAGATCCTCCAAGGCGTCAGATGTAGGTGGTGATGTTGACGAAGATGATGAGTTTGATGATTTTATAGACGGTGAGGGAGATATTCCGGTTACCTTTAACTCTCCGGTGGTTAACTCTCCGGTGGAAGACCTACAGTCTGGGTGCATGGGAAATAATGAATCTGTTGAGAATACCAATAATGAGAATAGCAATAATTACGACAAGGTGGCAGAAACAATGAGTGGCAATTTGGAAAAGGGTAATGATTATGAAGGTGGACCATCCTTAAGTAATGATATTAATGATATTAATGTTGCTCCTATAACGGAACAAAATGGTAATACAGCTGGAAAAGGGACAAGCATTGACCCGATTGATACTGCTGAAAATGGGCCAGAAATATTACCTTCAGTTGGGCCTAAGATTACAAGCAATGGGCCTTACCCTAATTCGGCTACGCCGTCTGATATCCAAGACGACCTTCTCAATAATTGTCAAGCGAACAGATCCAATGATCCAGCTCTAAATATCCCTAACCCCAATTCCTGCCGACAACCACGACCAGGTTCAATTCGTAACTCAAACTCGACTTCAAGCTCAAAGGGTGGTTCAGAGATTTCATTCTGTAACAATTGCTATTGGAGTGCAATTGGTAATCACAGAGCTTCTTCCAGAATAAAAAGAATGAAGGATATGGCCAGAAGGGGTATCAATCTTGATGATACCCATAAGTGTAAATCTTGCGGTTCTAAACCGAGGCAAAGACCGAAAAGATCCAGTAGGTGCAGCGATTCTCATTTACAATCGATCAGTGAGAATGAAATCAGGGAGTTCGGTAAACAAATTGGGTTAAGGTGGAATACCTTCAACCCTCTGTAAGTGCCATATCCCCCTTTTTTTCGTTCGATTAATCTTTTTTATGAAGATACTTACCTTAAATGTACGTGGGTTTGGGGTTAAAGGGAAATTCGGGTGGGTAAAGAGCTTATGCACTAATGAGAAACCGGATTTTATGGCATTCCAAGAAACTAGGTGTAAATATGTTAATGATCAGTGGGTTGGTTTACTTTGTGGGAGTAATGATTTTGGGTATATACAAAAAGAAGTGGTTGGGAACTCAGGAGGGATGTTATTGATTTGGGATACAAAATCTTTTAAAGCCTCTAGTACTATGTGTAGTGAGTACTTTTTGGCCGTGCGTGGCAATTGGGTTGGGTCCGGGAAAGAGTCAATAATTGTGAACATATATGGACCTCATGACGATACAAGTAAAAAATTAATGTGGAGATCCTTAGATAGTATTATGTGGGGAATTGACTCGGCGTGGGTGTTATGTGGTGATTTTAATGAGGTTAGGGTGGAGTCGGATAGAAAGAATTGTGAATTCATTAGACGAAGGGCTGCTAGATTCAATGATTTCATCAACCGGAACAAGCTAATTGAGATCCCTATTAACGGTAGGAAATTCACTAGAATAAGTGACGACGGGGTTAAGTTTAGTAAGCTGGATAGATTTATCGTTTCCGACTTATTCCTTGATCTTTGGAAAGACCTCTCGGTGGCTCCGTTAGATCGAAGAATATCGGATCATTGTCCTCTAATCTTAAGAGACAAAATCGTTGATTATGGTCCTAAGCCGTTTAAAGTATTTAATGTGTGGTTCCATAAGGATGGTGTTGACAACATCATTCAAGATGCGTGGGGGAAACCGGTTACTAGTAGACGTCTTGATTGTATTTTCCGAGATAAATTGAAAAATGTGAAATTTGCACTTAAGGAATGGAGCAACAAGGAGTTCGGTAATCTTGAGAATGAAATCAACAATCTTAAGGAGAAGATAAATGTATGGGAAGAGACGGCTGAAACATGTTCCCTTGATGAAAACGAGAGAAAACTATGGCTCGAGACTAGGAAATTGTGGTTGGAGAAAGAAAACACAATGATTAATATGTTGAAGCAAAAAGCTAGGAACCGGTGGATAGTTGAGGGTGATGAAAACTCAAAGTTCTTCCATTCCTCACTCAAAAGAAAGTACAACAAGTGCAACATCAGAGGCCTTAACATTAATGATGAATGGAACGATAATCCAATTGAGGTTAAAAACCATGTCAGGCTTCACTTCCAAAAAATCTTCGGGGTTAAAAACAGTAACAGGCCGAGTGTATCAGGCTGTTTCAATCAGCTTGTGTCAGATCCGAATATCGGGCCTGTTGGGCCGACTGTGGGCCAACTCACGGTTGAGGATGCAGCTGGATTGGAGGGTAAGTTTTGTGAGATGGAAATCTGGGAAGCAATTAAGGATTGCGGGAGTTCAAAGGCCCCGGGTCCCGATGGATTCAACCTAAAATTCTACAAAAAATATTGGGACTTAATCAAAAGTGATCTCCTAAATGCAATCAACTCCTTTTGGGATAAGGGTGAATTTTCTAATGGTTGTAATGCGTCATTCATTACCCTCGTCCCAAAGAAGTCGGATCCAACCTCACTAAATGAATATCGGCCGATTAGCTTGATTGGGAGTTACTACAAAATTGTCACAAAAGTGCTTTCAAATCGCCTTCGTAAAGTCGTTCCAAAACTTGTGGGTAAAGAACAAAGCGCTTTTATTAAAGGTAGGAATATTTTAGACGGCGCCCTAATTGCAAACGAAACACTAGATTTTCTAAAGAGAAAACGCTTGAAAAGTCTCATTTTCAAAGTGGATTTTGAGAAAGCTTTCGATTGTTTGAGTTGGGAATTCCTTTTAGAGGTGATGGAATTTATGGGTTTTGGTGTTCGGTGGCGACATTGGATTCTTTCTTGCCTTAAATCGGCCACTATTTCGGTTCTAGTCAATGGATCCCCAACTAGTGAGTTTAAGTTGGAAAGAGGTGTGCGACAAGGAGACCCACTTTCTCCTTTTCTTTTTATTCTTGCGGCCGAAGGACTTAATGCACTCACTAAAGCTGCGGTTAACTCGAATCTCTTTGTCGGTTGTGAAATTGGTAGTGATAAAATTTGTGTCTCACATCTTCAATATGCGGACGACACAATATACTTTGGAGATTGGAGTACACAAAATTTCCGGAACTTGATGAAACTCCTCAAATGTTTCGAATTATCTTCGGGCCTTAAAGTCAACTTTAAAAAGAGTAAATTATTCGGTGTGGGCGTCAATATCTGTGAGATCGAATCTATGGCAAAGCAATTCGGGTGTGACTTTGATAATTTGCCATTCGTTTATCTTGGGTTACCAATTGGATCAAAAATGAATAAAATTAGTAGTTGGGAACCGGTTATTGAAAAGTTCTCGAAAAGACTCTCGGATTGGAAAGCACGTATGACGTCGATCGGTGGACGCCTAACTCTTGTCAAATCTGTGCTAACTAGTCTTCCGCTGTACTTTTTCTCTCTCTACCGTGCACCGCCTTGCGTGATCAAAAAACTTGAAAGTGTGAGACGTAATTTTTTTTGGGGCGGGACGGGGAACGACTCAAAAATTTCATGGGTTAAATGGGAGGAGGTTCTTTTGCCATACGGGGAGGGTGGATTAAACTTGGGTTCTTTAAAGAGCAAAAATTTGGCGTTGATCGGCAAATGGTGGTGGAGGTTTTTAACCGAGCCCACCACTTTGTGGGTCAAAGTTATTTCGAGTATCTATGGCCCCTCGGGCGGGTTCGGTTTGGATCGTAATAATAACCTTATCACTTGTAACTCTACTTGGGCAAATATCATTAAAGCAGGTGACATCATGGATTCATACGGTGCTTCGTTTAAAGACTCTTTCAACAAATCATTAGGCGACGGGTGTGCAACAAAATTCTGGTCAGACATCTGGGTGGGCTCGGCAAACCTCAAAAATAGGTTCGAAAGACTTTACAGGCTTGATCGAGACCCTAATGCGACGGTCAATAAAAGAATCATCTCAAATGGCGGCGGACAGTGGGACTGGATTCGGACTCCAACAGGCCGAGGGGAAGGACAGCTTCACGAGCTTTGTGATTTGGTTGCGGACATCAGATTAAGCGATAAGCCAGATTCTTGGGTTTGGAGGTTAAGCGGAAGTGGTGATTTCACTGCAAATGAATTATCGCGCCTGCTTGACTCTAAACTCCTTTGTGTCGGCCTAAATCTTCCGGATACACTTCGAAACAATTTCGTTCCAAAAAAAGTAGAAGTATTTGTTTGGCGTACGAGAAAGAGAAGGATTCCAACACTTATAGAATTGGATAAGCGTGGGATCGACTTGCACACCATTCGTTGCCCTCTTTGTGACGATGATGTGGAATCGGTTGACCACGCTATCTTATTTTGTAAGCACGCGTTCGATGTTTGGTCTAAAGTGTTCGATTGGTGGGGTTTGAATTTGGCTTCCTCTCTAAGTATCAACGAATTGCTCACGGCTTCCCCAAGTATTGCGATGACGGAAGTTGGTTGCTTGATTTGGCAAGCTATGCTTTGGACATGCGGGTACTTCATTTGGTGGAATCGAAATCAAAAGGTCTTCAACAACAATTCTTGGACACCTTCGGTTGCTCTATGTGAAATACAAGTTAGATCATTCGAATGGATCTCGAAAAGATGTAATTCTAAAAAGATTGAGTGGCATGAGTGGCTTCATAATCCTAAGTGTATCATTGTTTAATTTGTTAGCACAACGCCTCGTTAGTTAACATTGTGAGGATAGGATTAAAGCCAATGTCTTGTGAGTTGTAAACTTTGTATTGTTGCTTTGAGTAAAATAAACTCTACTGCTTTTCAAAAAAAAAAAGTTAGAATTAAAGGAAGACGTGTTTTTGTTCAAAAACACATCTCATTGAATTTAGAAATAAGAATTGATGGATGATACACTTGGGAAAGAGGGTAGATATAGATGATTAATAAGAGTAACCAATTTTTCACCAAACTCATGGTTATTAATTTACTAGTAGTGTACCCTAGCTTTTAATTTGATCTCTCAAACTCATACATTTATGATGATCGATACATTCATACTATACATATACATAGATATTATGTATGGACAAAGGTTCACCCTCCAACTTCCACCCCCACCCAACCAGCAATAAATGTACTCGCATTCATTTTCAATTCTATTAATAGAAGTTTTATCACTATCAAATACGTAGTAATGTTCAAAAATAAGTTGACACAAATATAATTAGAAATATTTAATATACAAAATCAAATGATCAAATGAAAACTAAAAAATCACGAGAACTGTTAGAACTCTTAACTACATGATTTTTATAAACATAAACGTAACAAATTCAATATAAAAAGTGGGGAACTTGAACATTTGTTTCAGTGGGACGAAAAATTAGAAATATGAACTTATATATGTTAAGTAAAGAATTTCAAGAGGGGAGAGGGTGTTGTTAGAATTCATTTTATCTAAGTTATTTGTATACTCAAAAGACCAACGTTAAAGAAGACATCAAAGTATTTTGGGAAAAAAGGACTTTTCTTTAGGGGCGCAACTCGCCGCAAAAACTCGCCATTCAAAGTAATTTGATGGTATTTTTAGTGCTTTTCATCGTCACAAAAAGCCGTTTTCACTTTATTGCTTTGACACTTTCTCAAGTTTTCTTGTGTTAAAGATTAATTTACATCCACATTTATATGTGACTAGATTTTCTCAAATAAAAAATTCTTATGATTTAAAATGACGCTATTGCAGTCATTTGAATTTAACGTTAATTATGTACTAGTATATGTTATGTAATTTTATTACTAGTTTGGCTATCTTATGCTCTAAAAGCATAAGATAAGAACAATTTATTACACTCAAAATTTTCATTTATAAATCAAAACTCATTTATTATACTAATTTCCTTAAATTTATACATATTTATTAACTAAGTTTTATATTATATATGAAAAGTTATAGCTCATTTAATAGGTCAAGTTATGATTATATACTAAGAGCACGAGTTAGCTTTTCCCATTTATTACTCCGTATTTAATAGGTCTAAGTTATGATTATTGTAGAGAGGAATTGCAGGGACCTTGATTTATTTTTTATTTATTTGATTTAATCACTCACATATAAATAGTACCCTAATATGTCATGTTGGTTGAAAGAATCTCGATCCTATGTATATTACATTTCATTCCGTATATCTTTCCTGATAACAAGGGCGTGTTGATTTTTATCGCTAAGTCAAATTTTGTTATCAGAATTAGATTGGTGATGATATCAAACACGACAAATAGTATTACGTAGATGTAGATAGCATATGTATCTCTAATGTTATTTATGATGCACAACCGTAATCCTATCTAATCTTTTTGAACCAACATGTATCGAGTATGTCTTTCATATAACGTCACTTTATTTCATGTTTCAACAATACAAACTGTATACAACGTTATGAATATGAATGTTGATGATAATATTTAGTTATAGTTATTGTATAATACATACAATTTAAATTTATTTATTTGTTGAGGAAAGACATAAAATTTTACAAAAAAGATATAAATATAACTTAAAAGTATTCTCCCTTCCCGCCACACACACAAACTTACAAAATAGTACCCTTGTATTCAGTTATTTGACCTTTTAGGTCCTTTTATTTTTACTTCCTAGTAACAAGCAAAAGTAAAACAAGACCCTGAAGAAGAAACCCCAAGCCATTGTGATCCATAAGCAGTCCCATTTACTCAAATCAGTGACACCTTGTTGTTTCAAAAAGTCAGCACCGGTGGTCAAACATGTTGTACTCGTGATGTTATACCCTAATGTTTCACTCATGTTTTCTAACAACTTCAATTTAATCGAGTCATCAGAAAGAGCAAGAGGGCTGTTATCGAATATTTGAGTCCCCCGAGCGAAACATTTATTAGGATCTTGAAACTCGTTGTGTAAAACCGCTTCGTAGGGATATTTCACTAGCGAAATGTAGTGAAACCAGATCCAGTAGTCAGGAATTCGATCACGATTGATGAAGAAACCGCTAAATAGAAGGAAGTAAGCAAGCATTGCTACAACGACAACGAATCCAATCAAAACATGAGGGACAACAGCCGATAAAAACGTCACAAACGAGCTTCCAGCCCAATACGAAGCTAGAATTATCCCGAAATAGAAAAAGAAACCAGACGAGCCCCCATCGAGTCCAACTGCCCAAAAAGTGATGATAGCGAACGCTAACGAGACACAAACGATTGCAGGAATCGCTACAAGCGATTGAGATAAAACATACGACGAACGTCTATAAGCATTGTAAGCGGTTTCTCTCATGAAAATAAAACGTTCTTGGACGAAAATAGGCAACGCATCTGCACACGTGTAGAACGTTGTTGACATCGCGAATGCGAAGAATCCGATTCGTTCCTGAACGCCTTTAGGCGAATCATCGAGCTTCCAAAAGATGGTTGCTAAGATGAAACCAGTAACAATAACTGCACCTAACCGAATCCCAAATACTTCGGGCATCCTCCACGAGTTTTTAAACGATCGCCTCGAAATAACCATCATTTCGAGCCACATAGGATTAGCAAACCTAGGAACTAAAGTAGTCGGGCTAACATCGGTCTCGCCCGAAACTAGCTTTCCCCGAGATACACTCGCGCTAATCGCTTCTTTCAACGATAAACCTCGTGTAGGTGTTTCGTTACCGTTCGGTATACTTCTCGACCGTTTTAATAACTGCCATGATTTGTTGAATTCAACCAGGCTCTTTGTTCCTCCAGGGGAACCTTCTAGTTCTCGGATCAAATCTAACGCGAATTCAGTCCGATTCTCCTTATCAGGAATCGGATGGCCGAAATCAGCAAAAAACGAAAGAAGCATCGAAGGTGAGCCGCTGTAAACAGTCTGTCCTCGAGACAGAAACAATAAACGGTCTAGTAATCCAAGAAGCCGAAAACTAGGCTGGTGTACGGACATGATCACAATACTTCCGGTTTGCGCGATACGTTGCAACACCTTGACAACCATATACGCACTCGTGGAATCAAGCCCTGAAGTCGGTTCGTCTAGAAACAATATAATCGGGTCGTGAATGATATCAATTCCTATTGAAACACGACGTCGTTCTCCACCTGACACTCCTCGATGTCCTTCGTCCCCAATAACTGTATTAGCGGCGCTTCGAAGCCCTAACTGGTCGATTAGGGCTTGAACTCGCTGCTTCTTTTTAGCTTTCGATAGTGAACGTGGCAGACGAAACTCGGCTGAAAACATTAACGTTTCTTCAACCGTTAACATTGGAAACAACAGATCGTCTTGCATCACGTAAGCCGAAATCACCTTTAAAAGGTCCGATTCTAACGGTTCTCCGTTTAAAGTAATTTGTCCTTTTAGTCTTCCTTTAGCGATTCGATTCGCTAAAGCGTCTATTAAAGTAGACTTTCCGGATCCACTCGCACCAAGGACGGCCAGTATCTGGCCGTCCCTTGCGTGACCAGAAATATCATTTAATAAAATTTTATTACTAGATAACAAATTCTCATTGCCAACATGATCCACCGCAGTTGCCGGTACGGCAACGGGTTTATTCCGGCTACCAAATATAGCCGGGATATCAAACTTACCTCGAGTCTTAACGCTATACGTTAAATTTGTAAACGATAGCACAAACGGCAAAGACGGAACAGATGACTCGTCCTTGTTCATATAATTCATTTCTAGAACTTGATGCGACGTCGTATCATCCTGATCATGCTTGGAACCACTAACGTGTTTTAATAACTCACCGAGAGTTGGTGACGCCGGAGCAGACGATTCTGGCACGTCGGCAACTCGTATACGAGCTGACATTTTTTATTAGCGCGTGGTTTGGAGATTGTGATGAAAATCAATTAAATGTATGCAGATCAGATTTATTGGTGTGAAACGTCGTCGTTAGGTTTGGTAATAATTAACAGGTAATGATTGTGTATTGTGATAGGAGAAAAGGAGATAGATCGATCTATATATTTATGAGTGAAAGATGAGCTTCCATATATACACACACATATAGAGAGTGATAGTGGTACTATATATAAATATACATGCTTAGATCATCTATCTCTATCTTTAGGTTTTTGTAGATATTATCATCATTATCATTATCATTATCATATTGATTAAATATATACTCAGTATAAATAATATAATACTTAAAATGTAAATTAGATGGAATGAGTCCTTTACTACTTCTACAAAAAGATTGACTTTTTTTTATCAAGTTATCATTTGTATATTGAAGTTGGTACACTTTCAAATCGAAATAGTGGTATCAAATTATCAATCTTAAATTTGAGGAAATAATTAGCAGACTTTGTTGGAGTACAAAACATAAAAAACCAATTTAGAAAGTAAATAAAGAGAGATTTTGGAGCAATTTTTTTTATGTTTATTCTCAATTGGAAAAACTGATACAATACACTAAATAGATAACATCGACTTAAATACTTAAAAGAATAAACCATAACTTGCTAAGAAATAAGTAGGAAATTAAACTCAAACGGCCCATGTTGCCCATATCTCCACGATCTGATATTTTCCCTTTATCCTATTTATTCAGTCAACAATTAGTCTCCATACGACTTTTCAATAGTGGCGTAACTTGAACCCGACTTGAGATGGAGCGAAACTAATGAAACAGAGGTACACGCTAATTTAGTAATTGTTTATTTAGTGTAAATTTTTTTTCCGAAATTTAGCCGGAGTGGATACCCCCTTTTACCTCCACAATGTTCCGTCTATGCTCTTGAACACATGTGGAGAGTTACTTCACTATCATTATCTCCCCTAATTCTGATGACTATCTTCCAAGTCTTCAACTCTCGTCATCTCTCGCATCTCCTTAAACTTGACTTGTGAAAGTGCTTTGGTAAGTACATCAGCCTTCCGCTTGTTTCCACTTACATGCTCAACTCGGATTAATCCTTGCTCGACGCTTTCACGAATAAAATGGAACCTTGTGTCAATATGTTAGGCGATAGCTAGCCTACGCATTCGGCCTTGCATTCGGCCTTCCATCTAATCAAATCTACGAGCAAGTTTTTAAGCCATAATGCATGACAAGCAACTGAAGCAACAACCGTGAATCTTTTAACGAGATGAAAGTGCTATTGTATGCTGTTTGGTGGAACACCACGTGATCAAGATTCCTGAACAATCAAATAACACCCCAGTTGTACACTTTCGGTTAATAAGGTCCATTCCATGGCTACTATCGTTGTACGCAAGTATCTTGCTATCGCCCCCTTTTACGATATATCAAGCAAACATTTATTGTACCTCTAATGTACCTCAAGATTTGCTTGATCGGTTTGAAATGGCTCTCTTTGGGTGTCCCCATAAATCTACTCATCACCCTTACTGAATAGCTTAAATCAAGCCTTGTATAGAGGAGATATTGGATACTCCCAATCACATTTATGTATTTAGTAGCGTCCACGACGCTACCATTCTCATCTTTGGTCACTTGAAACTTTGGCTCCATTGGATGTTGAGCCATATTACATTCTGCCATGTCAGCCTCTTGTAATATTCTTTTTGCATAGCCACTTTGAACAATCAAAATTCCATCATCGTCTTGTTTAACTTCTATTCACACGCAGTAATACAGCATACCAAGGTCACTCATGACAAACACACTTTGCACTCTTTTGTCAAATGTATCAATATGATCTTCATTTACACTTGTCACAATAAGATCATCTACATACACGCCAATGATTAATTATTGTTTTGTACCTTGTTGATAAATAGCTTTCTCTTGAGGGCATCATTTAAAGCCCGTGTCTTTTAACACTTGATCAAATCGTGTATTCCTGGCCCTAGAAGATTGACACTAATCATAGAGTGCCTTGTTCAATTGGTAAACCATCGTTTCTTTGCGACTGATCAAAAAAAACCATCCTGAATTTCTCCATTCTGGTTTGCTAATTTGACGTCTAGATGATAGGCTCTCCAACCCTCACAAGCTGCTAGTGAAGAATCAATCGTATTTTTTTTTCAATTTGCACTACTGGTGCGAATACTTCCTCAAAATCAACTCCGTTTCGTTGCACGTAACCTTTCGCTACAATTCGTACCTTATGCTTTACAACATTCCATTGAGCTTTTTTCTTCAACTTGAATACCACTTCAATCCTATGGGTTTCTTTCCTTTTGGCAAAGTAGTCAATTCCTAAATTTGATCCTTGTATATTGACTCTAATTCAGTGACCATAGCTTCATTCCAGTAATGATCATCCATTGCTTCGAGAAAAGTTGATAGTTCATCACTAGCAAGCATAACCTCTTCTTTAGATAAACCTTCTCCATCAACGTCATCTTTCAACTAACGAAGAGGTTGTCGCTTCTGAGTCGGTGTGTGAACCTGGTCTTGAGGACTTTCCTGGAAATCACTGTTAGACGATGTACCAGTGAGACTAGAATATTGCATGTTACCTGACCTTCATGAGGTTGCTGTTGATGGTGACAACAACTCAAGAGGACTGCCTTGATCACTTTAGTAGCTTGCTTTTTTATCATAATGATTCTTTTATAACAATTCATTTTCAATAATGGGCTCTAATGTACTTATTCTTATCCGTTATGGACTTGTCTCCACAAGATCAGTTTGATCTACACCCCATTCCCATTTGATCTTTTCTTCAAATATAATGTCATGAGAAACACAAACCTTGTTTTCAATCTGGTTGTACAACCGGTAAGCTTTACTTCCTATTTGGTTTCACGGCTACACCACCTTTACACTTCTGTCATTTAGCTTTGTAAGATGGTTCAGTGGTCATTTTACATGTGCAAAACACCTAAAAAATTTCACATGCCCAAGTGTTGGTTTCTTTCCATTTAAAGCTTCATATGGAGTCACATCTTTTAGACCTTTTGTTGCCACTCGATTTAAGATATAAATTGCATGATGAACCGCTTCTGCACAAAAAGTGCTCCTATATAAAGATCTTAAAGTTCTCAGGTATTGACATCATTTTCAACAGCCCGTTTCATCCCAAGAATTGTTCTATCCCGATGCTCTGCCAAACCATTTTGTTGTGGAGTGTAAGGTTCCATCATTTGTCGTTGTTGTAATGACCATACTCTTCTTGTTAACTTTTACGTTAATTATTCAACGACGGTTACTTGACTTATATGTCTTGCTTTGTTTAGATAAAATTTCTATGTTATTTTTTATTTATAAATATTATTTGTAATATTTATTTGTAGTATATTATTATGTTTAAGAATTTCTATTCTTGAATTTCAGTTTACACTTAACGTCTGTTAGACACCGTTAGTCGTTTTATCATATGGGTTATTGTTGGGACCTAGGCTTTGTAAGATGGTGCCAATTTGTAAAATTTAAAAAGTTTCTTTCTCCCCATGTTCCAAACCAATCGGACTTTGCCCTTTCCTCTCTTGTGTTCCACAGCTAAAAACCACAACCTCACCATCACCTCCATCAATTTTTTTCATCTCAAGATTGTTTTGGATCGTATTCGATAGCTATATCGTGTGTATTTGTCTCCTGTTGCTTCAATTCGCAATTTCTTGCTTATTTGTAAGGATTACACAAACCCTGGTTCATTATTTTTTGTTTTTGATCTTTAGTTATATAATAATCATGTGTAGTGCTTGAGTTGTTGATTATACATGTGAGGATTTGTTGTTTAGGTTAACATCGTGTCGTTTTTTTAAAATTCATATTTGTTTTCTGTTGATGCCGACCTGGGAATAATTTCATTAAATTATAATAAGTTCATATTTGAATTCCTTACATCGAGTAGATGAATTTTCACATAAGATACGTAATTTTACGTTAAACGATTATTAAGTTATGATTTAAATGAATTTTGGTGCATGCCGTTATAATTGATTTGGAATGTCTAGTACGTTTGTTGTTACTGCAACTTTTATGGGTCGATTCAGGTTTTGAAAATATTTATGTAGATTCCCAACTTAAATACAAAGCTTCTCCAATTGGTCTCAACTAATTTGAATGTGGGTGATTTTTCTATAATATAATTAAGTTATTGCAATTATTACTTTTTTATTTTATTATGGAGTACTTTTTTGCTTATTATTTTTTTATTGTTTATAAGGTTCGAGGACAAAGAGTGTAATTTTTTCCCTCACATGACAAACACGTTCCTTTGAAGTCCCGCACGCTCTTTTTGATCGGAAGCGGGGTGGGCAAGTTCAGTCAGTGCTGGCGCCTGCGATAGCGCCGCTGTAGCACTTAAAGAAATATGATTAACGGTCGTTAATGAATTTGACCATATTACCTTCAATTTCACATTTTCCAAATCATAATTCTTTTCAGGTAAAAATTAAAACACGTAATTTTTTTCGGACACTCAAAAAAAGTCATATTACCTTTTTTTGGCAAATATGGTAACATAGTTTACCTTTTCGGCCCATTTGCCTTTTTATTTAAATATAAGAATATAAGATGTCTGTTGAAAATGAGGATAGAAAGCACGTGCTTCTTTGTAGAGTGGTTTTGTGTAACACCCCGTTTTCCTCATGCATGGTATAAAGGTACGTATTTTTACCTTGTAAACGTTTATTATTAGCCGCGAATGATTGTTTATAGTTTAAATGTTAGAAAATGTTGAAAATGGTTTGATCAGGCCTTCTGTCGCGTCTGAAGGTGTTTTAACGCGTTTTGGTTGGTCGCGATACGCGACAAAGCTGAATGGGACGCGACAACTTCTGAAACCCAGTTCTGTCTACCTTTGTAACATCCCGCCTTTTTCCATTTACTTTTACGTTATACTAATTTAAACTCCGTTATATGTTTATAACATCTCCCGTTGATACGCGTTTTAAATTATCTCGTTTAGGTAATTCACGCACCCGAACGAAAGTTGAGGGACTAAACTTGACAAGGGATCAAACCCTTGACTAGGTCAAAGGGTCAAACCCCTTTCACTCATTCATTATCATCTCCATCTCTCTCTCTTCCTCTCTAGCAAGAACACACACACCATTTCCAAATTCATTCAATCATCATCTAAATTCAATCTAGGAGGCTTACAACAAAATAAATTACATATTCGTGATCCTCTCTTCATCCTCTTCATTTTGGTACCAACTTCATCTCGTTTGGGTAACATTTCTAAAACTCTAGATTTCTCTAAATTCATGTTTTTGACTTGAAATGGTGTTAGTTAGTGTCTATGGCTCATTGTGATGTCGTATATGTAATTTGTATGCTCGATCTCGTTGTTTTAGTATAACTAGCATGAACTTGAATTTTGGTGTGTTGTTCTTGAATTTTTGGATGATCATATGTTGTTAGATGTTAAAAGTTCATGTTCTAATTGTGCTCCTAGTATCACTAGCTTCAATTTGATGTGTAGGTTGATTAAGAAAACTTCAAAAGCATGATTATTGATTTTGAGATGTTTGACTAGGGTTTGATGGTTCTTGACATGAATTTTTGGATGCTTGAATGCCATGGAATGTTAATTGTTAGTGTTTAGTTGTAATGTATGCCTCATTACCTTCAAAACGGCATATCATATGTGAGAATTGGATTCCCGAAACTCAAAATGCATTTGATGAACTTGAAAATTTGAAAATAGACTTTTATTGATCACTTGACGAGAAATCGGTTGTTGAAAATGATGTTTTTGATTGATGATACATGTTTAGTTGTGTTCCTTGTCAAAAGAGCTTTCCAACGGTATAAGACACGCCTTCTAGTTGTTTACGGTTTGCGTTTTATGGTTGTTTGAAGTTTTGACCAAGACTTGAACATTTGAAACTGACCAGGTACCAGGCCACGCCTAATGTCGCGGCGCGACACCTCTGGCCGCGGCGCGACATAAGCCGTGGTCAGGTTCTGACCACCATGTCCAAATTACGAAAAATGTTTGGCATACTATGGACCTCCGATTCACATGAAACTTGTTCTAACATGCTCATATATGATTAAAAACCTCAGAAAAATAGTTCGGGACCCGACCCGAACATGTTGACTTTTTCGTTGACTTTGACCCGACCAAGTTGACTTTTAATCAAACTTAACCAAATATTTGTGCAATCGTTCTAACATGTTTTTATACTTGTACCTTGCATGAAACATGACAATTTGATTCACATGCTATTATGATCGAGTCTTAACGAGCCATAGGACTAATTGAACATCTTTGACCTATCGTGTTTACCGTTATTGATACAACCTATTGTTTAGGTCAAGACTAGCATTGTTCTTTGCACACGTTTACTTGTTGAAGTACTTTACTACTCGTGCACTCAAGGTGAGATCATAGTCCCACTTTTACTCTTTTTGAACTTACATTTGGGATGAGAAAACATAAATATTTCTTTACTAAGTGAACACAAGTACAGGAAAACAAACATTCTACATACGAGTTTAGAACAAAATCCTCAATTCGATTATCATTAGTTACACTTGCCGGGTGTAAGCGAGAACTTATGTTGTATGGATCCATATGGGTTTGACAAACCCTCATTCAAACGGTTCGCTACCGTTTACGAATGAAATATATTTTCGAGAAACAGTGTATGTTCTAGCACTAAGTGATGGGGTTCAATGGAAGGAATGTTAAGCATTGATAATTGGGTGCTCGTGAAACAAACTTTTGGAATGTATTACTGTTATTTCATTGATGCAAATCTTGTGGTTCATTTGTACTTACTTACTTAAACCTATGATTTCACCAACGTTTTCGTTGACAAATTTCTATGTTTTTCTCAGGTCCTTGAACGATACATGATACATGCTTCCGCTCATTATTTTGATACTTGCATTGGATGTCGAGTATATGTGCATACATGGAGCGTCTTTTGACTTTATTTAAAACTGTGTCGCATAGGATTTCGTTTGTACTTAACTTTGTGACGTAACTTTTGGATGAACAATTCTTGTAAACTGGGGAACAATCTTTACTTTTGAAATGAATGTGACATCTTTTGGTCAAACGTTGTTTTAAAGACTTATGACCACGTAACGGGACCTAAGTAGACGGCGCCGTCAAACATGATTTGGTCGGGTCGCTACAGATGGTATCAGAGCGTTGGTTGTAGGGATTTAGAGTTCATTGGTGTTGACCCCGAGTCATAGGGTACATTGGTGAGTCTAGACTACAACCGGCATATAGACTTGAAGTAGGAATTACTTGACTACTTGTGCATTTATACTCGAACACTTCTACTCATATCTACTCTTAGTTCATCTTAATCTCACGTTGTTTAATTTGTTTGACACGCCACCTTGACTTTATAGAATAATGTCGAATGCACATATGAATCAGGGTAATATAATTGCCGGGATTATATTACGGTGACTCATATGAACGTTCCGACATTATGACATAAAGAATTTAAGGCGAGTCGAGGGAAAAACTTCTCTTTATCTTTATTCTATATCACGGTTAGTATTATTGAAAATACTAATCAATGATATTCTTGTGTCTTGAAGGAACAATGGCTCCTCGTCGTGTACGCCGTAATGAAACTCCCGAACAAGCTCTCGAACGGATGATAGCTACCGCCGTAGATGCGGCCATGGCCGGTCACTCATCCAACAACAATAATAATAACAACCACAACAACAACAACAACAACAATGGAGCCGGTAACTCAAACGAGGGATGCTCCTATAAAGCTTTCATGGGGTGCAAACCTCACACTTTCGATGGAACCGGGGGACCGGTCGTGCTCACCCGATGGTTTGAGCAAACGGAAGCCGTCTTTAGCATAAGCGGTTGTCGGGACCAAGACAAGGTCAAATACTCCACTCACACCTTCGCCGGTGTCGCTCTTACATGGTGGAATACTTATGTATAATCGGTGGGTACCGATGAAGCTCACGCCCTCTCTTGGGCCGACTTGAGGGAAAAGATGATTGTCGAATATTTCCCTCGTGAAGAAACCCGAAGGCTCGAACAAGAGCTAAGAACTTTAAAGGCGATCGAAAATGATCTCAAGGCTTATAATCAACGATTTTCCGAACTAGCCTTGATGTGCCCAAATCTTGTGAACCCCGAAGCTTTAAGGGTTGAACTTTACATGGATGGTCTTCCAAAGAGCATCAAACACGGAGTAATGTCATCCAAACCCCCTAATCATCAAGAAGCTTTGAACATGCCCCGCAAATTGATAGAGACAGTGGACGAAATCGTAGTACCGGCACCTAAAGCCGAGGACAAGTCGGGTAACAACAAAAGAAAATGGGAAGCTCCCCAATCAAGCAACAACAACTTTGCCAAGAAATCTTTCACCTCCGACGGCAAGAAGGGTTATGCCGGAATTCTACCTCTTTGCAACAAATGTAACAAACATCACTTTGGCGAATGTAGTAAGCTAATTTGCCATCGGTGCCAAGGAATTGGTCATAAGGCCAACGATTGTAAAAGTGCCACTCCCGTCGCTCGAAAGTGGCCCAATGCACCAAAGACGGGCACTTGTTACGAATGTGGCCAAATGGGCCATTATAGAAATGCATGCCCGAAGAGGAAAGATAACCCCAATACGCGCGGCCGAGCTTTCAACATCAACACCGAGGAAGCCCGGGATGACACTGAACTAGTCACGGGTACGTTTCTTCTCAACAATTCTTATGTCTCTTGCTTATTCGATTCGGGTGCCGATAAATGCTTTGTATCCAAGACTTTGACTCATTCTTTTAGCACTCCACCTCTTCCATTAGATACCACTTATACCATTGAAGTGGCTAACGGGAAACTATTAAATGCCGACGCATATTACCGGGGGTGTACGTTAAACATTCTGGGTAAGGAATTTGAAATTGACTTGATACCCATGGAACTAGGAAGCTTTGATGTAATAATCGGTATGAATTGGTTAGTCAAAATGAAATCTCACATCCTTTGTGATCTTAACGCAATCCGAATTCCTATCGAGAATGGTGAACCTTTGATTGTTTATGGCGATAAGAGTTGCACCAGACTCAACCTCGTTTCGTGCCTTAAAGTTAGAAAACTACTCCGTAAGGGTTGTTTTGCGATCCTTGCCCACGTTAAGAAAGTCAAGTCCGATGAGAAGCATATCGATGATGTGCCAATTGTTAGTGACTTTTCCGATGTATTTCCCGACGAATTGCCGGGTCTTCCACCTCATCGACCGGTTGAATTCCAAATCGATCTTATTCCGGGAGCCGCACCCGTAGCACGTGCACCGTATAGACTTGCTCCATCCGAAATGCAAGAATTGCAAAGTCAAATCCAAGAACTACTTGACCGTGGTTTTATCCAACCTAGCCATTCACCTTGGGGCGCTCCGATTTTGTTTGTTAAGAAGAAAGACGGATCCCTACGAATGTGCATTGACTATCGTGAACTAAACAAATTGACGGTTAAGAACCGATATCCTCTTCCTCGCATCGATGACCTCTTTGATCAATTACAAGGGTCTTGTGTATATTCAAAAATCGATCTCCGCTCGGGTTATCATCAATTAAGGGTTAAGGGGGAAGATGTCTCCAAAACCGCTTTCCGGACTCGTTATGGTAGTTATGAATTCCTTGTCATGCCATTTGGTCTCACTAACGCACCGGCGGTGTTCATGGATCTTATGAACCGAGTGTGCAAACCGTATCTCGATAAATTCGTTATTGTGTTCATCGATGACATATTGATCTATTCTAAAAATGAAGAAGAGCACGAACAACATCTCCGACTTGTGCTTGAACTCTTGAGACAAGAACGACTTTATGCCAAATTCTCCAAGTGTGAATTTTGGTTAAAGGAAGTTCAATTTCTTGGTCATGTTGTAAGTGATCAAGGTATTAAAGTCGATCCCACGAAAATCGAAGCCATTAGTAAATGGGAGACTCCTACTACTCCGACTCACATTCGTCAATTCTTGGGTCTCGCCGGGTACTATCGTAGATTCATCGAAAACTTCTCTTTGGTTGCACGTCCTCTAACCGCATTAACTCACAAGGGAAAGAAATTCATTTGGGCGACCGAGCAAGAATCCGCGTTCCAAATCTTGAAGACAAAGCTAACCACCGCTCCTATCTTGTCACTTCCCGAAGGCAATGATGATTTTGTCGTATATTGCGATGCCTCAAAACATGGTTTTGGGTGTGTATTGATGCAACGAAAGAAAGTCATTGCTTATGCCTCCCGACAACTCAAAATTCATGAACGAAACTACACGACGCATGATCTCGAACTCGGAGCCGTTGTCTTCGCACTTAAAATGTGGAGACACTATCTTTATGGAACCAAGAGTACTATCTTTACCGACCACAAAAGTCTCCAACACATTTTCGATCAAAAGCAACTAAACATGAGACAACGACGGTGGATTGAAACTTTGAACGATTACGATTGCGAGCTTCGTTACCATCCCGGGAAGGCAAACGTAGTAGCCGATGCCTTAAGTCGAAAAGAAAGAGCGGTGCCTCTTCGTGTCCGAGCCTTAAACATCACCATCCACACAAACCTTAATAGCCAAATTCGGGTAGCCCAAGATGAGGCTCTCAAGGATGAAAACCTTTCACACGAGCTCTTGAACATTCTCGTCTCTCGATTCGAAATTAGGGAGACCGGACTCCGATATTACGCTGGAAGGATTTGGGTGCTTAGTTATGGGGACCTACGAAGCCTTATTTTAGATGAAGCCCATAAGTCACGATACTCGATTCACCCCGGTGCCAATAAGATGTACCACGACCTTAAACAACTATATTGGTGGCCGAACATCAAAAGGGACGTAGCTACTTATGTTTCCAAGTGTTTGACATGTTCCAAAGTCAAAGCCGAACACCAAAGACCGTCCGGACTACTTCAACAACCCGAGATCCCGCAATGGAAGTGGGAAAGGATAACGATGGATTTTATCACCAAACTACCAAAGACGGTTGGCGGTTATGATACCATTTGGGTTATTGTTGACCGTCTCACCAAATCCGCACACTTTCTTGCCATGAAGGAGACCGACAAAATGGAGAAACTCGCCCAACTCTACATCAAAGAAATCATAGCCCGACACGGTGTACCTTTATCGATTATCTCCGACCGAGATGGCCGTTTTGTTTCTAGATTTTGGCGTACCTTGCAAGAAGCATTGGGAACGCGTTTAGACATGAGCACCGCATATCATCCTCAAACCGATGGACAAAGCGAACGTACAATTCAAACCTTGGAGGACATGTTACGAGCTTGCGTGGTTGATTTTGGAAAAGCTTGGGACAAGCACTTACCTCTCGCCGAGTTCTCTTACAACAATAGTTATCACGCGAGTATTAAAGCCGCACCTTTTGAAGCGCTATATGGCCGCAAATGTCGTTCACCTCTTTGTTGGGCCGAGGTAGGCGACGTGCAAATCACCGGACCCGAACTCATTCACGAAACCACCGAGAAGATCGTACAAATCCAAGATAGGCTCCGGACGGCCCGGATTCGTCAAAAGTGCTACACCGACAAAAGACGCAACGACCTCGAATTTCAAGTCGGTGACCGAGTAATGTTAAAAGTTGCACCTTGGAAAGGTGTAATCTGTTTTGGGAAACGCAGGAAGCTAAATCCGCGGTATATTGGTCCTTTCGAAATCTTGGAGCGTATTGGAAACGTTGCTTATCGTTTAGATCTTCCGCCTCAATTGAACTCCGTTCATCCTACCCTCCATGTATCTAACTTGAAAAAGTGTCTTGCCGAACCCAACATCGTCATCCCTCTCGAGGAACTTACTATTGATGACAAGCTTCATTTTGTGGAGGAACCGGTTGAAATTGTGGACACCTCCGTCAAGACATTGAAACAAAGCCGAATCCCGATTGTTAAAGTCCGTTGGAATGCCAAAAGAGGACCCGAGTTTACTTGGGAAAGGCAAGATCAAATGCAAAAGAAATACCCTCATTTATTCCCAATTCCGGAAACGCAGGATTCCGAGGAAGAAACAACGACTACTACGCCTACTTAAATTTCGGGACGAAATTTCTTTTAAGGAGTAGGTAATGTAACATCCCGCCTTTTTCCATTTACTTTTACGTTATACTAATTTAAACTCCGTTATATGTTTATAACATCTCCCGTTGATACGCGTTTTAAATTATCTCGTTTAGGTAATTCACGCACCAGAACGAAAGTTGAGGGACTAAACTTGACAAGGGATCAAACCCTTGACTAGGTCAAAGGGTCAAACCCCTTTCACTCATTCATTATCATCTCCATCTCTCTCTCTTCCTCTCTAGCAAGAACACACACACCATTTCCAAATTCATTCAATCATCATCTAAATTCAATCTAGGAGGCTTACAACAAAATAAATTACATATTCGTGATCCTCTCTTCATCCTCTTCATTTTGGTACCAACTTCATCTCATTTGGGTAACATTTCTAAAACTCTAGATTTCTCTAAATTCATGTTTTTGACTTGAAATGGTGTTAGTTAGTGTCGATTGCTCATTGTGATGTCGTATATGTAATTTGTATGCTCGATCTCGTTGTTTTAGTATAACTAGCATGAACTTGAATTTTGGTGTGTTGTTCTTGAATTTTTGGATGATCATATGTTGTTAGATATTAAAAGTTCATGTTCTAATTGTGCTCCTAGTATCACTAGCTTCAATTTGATGTGTAGGTTGATTAAGAAAACTTCAAAAGCATGATTATTGATTTTGAGATGTTTGACTAGGGTTTGATGGTTCTTGACATGAATTTTTGGATGCTTGAATGCCATGGAATGTTAATTGTTAGTGTTTAGTTGTAATGTATGCCTCATTACCTTCAAAACGGCATATCATATGTGAGAATTGGATTCCCGAAACTCAAAATGCATTTGATGAACTTGAAAATTTGAAAATAGACTTTTATTGATCACTTGACGAGAAATCGGTTGTTGAAAATGATGTTTTTGATTGATGATACATGTTTAGTTGTGTTCCTTGTCAAAAGAGCTTTCCAACGGTATAAGACACGCCTTCTAGTTGTTTACGGTTTGCGTTTTATGGTTGTTTGAAGTTTTGACCAAGACTTGAACATTTGAAACTGACCAGGTACCAGGCCACGCCTAATGTCGCGGCGCGACACCTCTGGCCGCGGCGCGACATAAGCCGTGGTCAGGTTCTGACCACCATGTCCAAATTACGAAAAATGTTTGGCATACTATGGACCTCCGATTCACATGAAACTTGTTCTAACATGCTCATATATGATTAAAAACCTCAGAAAAATAGTTCGGGACCCGACCCGAACATGTTGACTTTTTCGTTGACTTTGACCCGACCAAGTTGACTTTTAATCAAACTTAACCAAATATTTGTGCAATCGTTCTAACATGTTTTTATACTTGTACCTTGCATGAAACATGACAATTTGATTCACATGCTATTATGATCGAGTCTTAACGAGCCATAGGACTAATTGAACATCTTTGACCTATCGTGTTTACCGTTATTGATACAACCTATTGTTTAGGTCAAGACTAGCATTGTTCTTTGCACACGTTTACTTGTTGAAGTACTTTACTACTCGTGCACTCAAGGTGAGATCATAGTCCCACTTTTACTCTTTTTGAACTTACATTTGGGATGAGAAAACATAAACATTTCTTTACTAAGTGAACACAAGTACAGGAAAACAAACATTCTACATACGAGTTTAGAACAAAATCCTCAATTCGATTATCATTAGTTACACTTGCCGGGTGTAAGCGAGAACTTATGTTGTATGGATCCATATGGGTTTGACAAACCCTCATTCAAATGGTTCGCTACCGTTTACGAATGAAATATATTTTCGAGAAACAGTGTATGTTCTAGCACTAAGTGATGGGATTCAATGGAAGGAATGTTAAGCATTGATAATTGGGTGCTCGTGAAACAAACTTTTGGAATGTATTACTGTTATTTCATTGATGCAAATCTTGTGGTTCATTTGTACTTACTTACTTAAACCTATGATTTCACCAACGTTTTCGTTGACAGATTTCTATGTTTTTCTCAGGTCCTTGAACGATACATGATACATGCTTCCGCTCATTATTTTGATACTTGCATTGGATGTCGAGTATATGTGCATACATGGAGCGTCTTTTGACTTTATTTAAAACTGTGTCGCATAGGATTTCGTTTGTACTTAACTTTGTGACGTAACTTTTGGATGAACAATTCTTGTAAACTGGGGAACAATCTTTACTTTTGAAATGAATGCGACATCTTTTGGTCAAACGTTGTTTTAAAGACTTATGACCACGTAACGGGACCTAAGTAGACGGCGCCGTCAAACATGATTTGGTCGGTTCGCTACAACCTTATCGCGTTTTGATTTGGTTTGTCGCGTTTGGGTGTCGCGAAACGTGACCTGGTGTCGCGAAACGCGACAAATGTCGCTGTTTTACATTTTTGTCTCAAATTAAATGGCATCTTTGAGAGTTTATTGGTCTTTTCACTTATGGACGGTTTTGGGGGGTCTAAAACTGATTTAATCTTATCCTATCCTCATTTATCACATCTTCATCTACCTAAATTAAATCTAGAGAGAGAGTTGAGGTTTTTAGTGAGAGAGAGCTCACTTGGAGAAGAAGGAGACCAAATCTCACATGAGTCTAAGTTTTAAAGTTGTTCCCTACGTCACTAGCTACGTTGTGGTAGTGTTGGTAAGTCTTAACTCCGTGTTTTGAGTTTTAATTGATTTATGGCTAGGGTTTTGTTTACTTGAGACTTGTAAGACCTATTTGGGGGTTAAATGGGTGAATTTGGGTTATATTGATGTAAAGAAACCCTAATAGCTATAATCTAGGGTTTGGTCATGTAAATCGAGTTTGTAAGTGTTAAGTTGTGTTGTTAGTCACTAATACACTTGTAAATTTATGAAAGATTTGTTAATGGGTCCGAGTTTGACCAAGTTGCGAGTCTAAGTGTTAAAATGGGTCAAAAGGGGTAATGTTGACCTAGTTGGGCAAGATGAGTATGAAAATACCCTAAAAGGTGTTAGTTATTGTTATCGGACTATAATCACTAGCTTTTAGTGATTTATGATGAGTCTTGGCCATTAATGGACGGTTTTGGTGTAAGTGGGTCATTTAATGCAAATGGGTCATTAAATTCTTAAGTGGTAAATGTTGGTGTCAAGTCCAACTAGTTTGGTGTATTGAAATTGTGCTTATTGTATTAGGTACTTCATTTTGAAGCTTGCGGAGTTGTTAATTCATCGACTAGTCTATAAGGTGAGTGGAATAATTATACATGTATGTATATAGTGTATTTATTTATGAATGTTATGGTATGAACCATCGAGCCGGTAGTGCCATAACATGTATGTGACGAGTGTCAAAGTGTGAACTACGAGCCGGTAGCACTATAAAATCATGATGTGAACCACGAGCCGGTAGCATCAAGTGTGAACCACGAGCCGGTAGAACTATAAAATAAAGTGTGAACCACGAGCCGGTAGCACTATAAAAAAAGTGTGAACCACGAGCCGGTAGCACTATAAAAGAGTATGACTCAAATGCTTATGGTGTGAACCACGAGCCGATAGCACCATAGCGTTATGGTTAACCATATTGTGTTTGTTGATTGTTTAGCATATTTATATATATATTGTGTTGAGTATATGCTAATGCGGTTTGTGATATTGTACAACTTGTTAGTATTACGGGTACGATGACATGCAAATTGAGTTACAAGTTCGTACGAGGTATTTGGTGGGTGCGATTGCAAATAGATGGGTTATATATGTGTATGTATAATTGTTGCACTCACTAAGCGTTTTGCTTACCCCTCTCGTTGTTTACATTTTTTAGGTGCGAACGCGGAGAAAGGAAAAGGGGTTATTGGGCATTAGATTACCATGATGATTGCTAGTTGAAGCTTTTGGAAAACAACCTAGTGTTTTGGGTAGTTTAGCCCTAAACCATGCTCGGGTGTAGTTTGGATTAAAACTATCATTTTAATGGGTCGATTTTGTATTACAATTGATTAATGGCCTTCATGCCTTTTTGTAAACATTAATCTCGTTGTAAGTTTAATGGGATGTATGGAATGGTTTATATTAATTATAAAAAAAAAAATTATCCGGTTGATTTCAGGTTGGGTTGTTTCAAGTGGTATCAGAGCATGATCTAAGGGATTTAGGCGACTTGAGATTTGTGTCTAGACTTAGACTTATTTGTGTATGCGTTGTATGCGGGACTTGTAGGAGACGGGTCGGACCGGGGATTGGTTAGTGCCTAGGTTTAGGTGAGCTAACTATGCGCTAATTATTTTGTGTTGTGTTTTGCAATCATCAAGTGAGAGAGACGTTGTACTAGCAAGTTAATGCGATGTGCTCGCGTAACAATGATTAGCTACCATTGTTACGGGTTCAAATCGTGTCAAACAAGTGATGTACAACGATTGTTGAGCAAGATGGGGCGGTGAGGTGTATATGAATGTGGTGTCTCGTCCTTTTGTTTCATTGTTTAACCTATTTTCGTTTTATAGTATGAAGACGAGAAACGGACCCGAAAACAATGACGGAGGTACGAGCGAGGACCTCGAATTCACGGCCAAAGTTGAGGCCATCTTTAAGAGGCAAAAAGCGGACTTTCTTGAGGACGTCCGAAGGGTCTTCCAAGATTCGGTCGATGGGCAAGTAACTGATTTAATTAATGAACGAATGAAGGCCACGATCAAAGAGGCACTTGACGCTAGAAATATTTATCCTCGTGGTGATGGTGGTGAGGGTAACGGTGGACATGGAAGGCAGGACTTCCATTACAAAAATTTCAAGGATGCCCAACCTCCTATGTTTAATGGAGTGAGGGACCCGGTGAAAAGTACATGTTGGATCTTGATTATAAAGGGGGCTTTCTGTACCGCGGAATGTCCTCCCGAGAAGAAAGCGAGGTACGGTTCTAGCATGTTGCGTGAAGAGGCGAAGATGTAGTGGGATGATAAAATCCAATTATATGGGGAAGAGCAATGCATGAGCTTAATGTGGGAGGAGTTTAAAAAGGAATTTTTCAAAGAATACCGAACTCCTTCCGACCTTGATAAAATCCGGGACGAGTTGCACAATTTGCAACAAGGTCCAATTGACTTGGTTACTCTCAAGTCTACCTTCTTGGCAAAGACTCATTTTTGTCAGGAGTATGTTGGTGATGATCGCAAGTTGATGCAAGATTTCTACCGTACCATGAACGATGAGTTGAAGGGTAAGATTAGCCGGGGAATGGCTAAGTCTTTTGACGAGTTATTTGAATTGGCTCGGGGTTTCGAGCTGGAGGTTCCAAAAAGAAGTGATTTCTCTTTTTCTAAGAGAAAGTTTGAAGGTTCAAGTCATTCGAACTTTTCAAACAAAAAGTTTAAGAAAGGTTCCGAGAGTGTTAATAGCGTGCAGAAAGGTGGTTCTTTGAGTTATGGGCCCATGTGTTTCAATTGTAATCAAAGAGGGCACATGGCTCGTGATTGTACCAAGGCGCCGAGCAAACTCACTTGTTACAATTGTGGTAAAGAAGGGCACCGAAGGCCGGAGTGTCCCGATTTGAACACCGATCATGTTAAGAAGTTGGAGAAGGCGGCGGGTACGGCTCGGGGACATAACTATTTGATGACCCTTGATGAGGCCAAGCAATCCAACGAAGTTGTTTCAGGTACTTTCATGGTTAACTCTAATCCAGCAAGGATACTATTTGATAGCGGTGCAAATTTATCGTTTGTGTCTCCGCATTTTGTGTCTAAGCTTGATAAACCGCTAGCTAAGTTAAGTCACCCGGTAGAAGTTGAAATAGCTGATGGTAAGACGGTGCTAGGGGTTGACATTTGTAATAATTGTGATATTTTTTTGGTACCGAAACGTTTAAAATTGATCTTATCCCGATGACGTTGGGTGAATTTGATATTGTCGTTGGTATAGATTGGCTCGATCGTTATAGAGCCGATATTGCATGCCATGAAAAGTCTATTCGCGTAAAGACTCCAAGCGGGGGAGAACTAATTATTCATGGCGAGAGACGGAGAAGACTTGTGCCATTATGCACTCTTGCACGGGCACGTTGTTTTCTTAATAGTGGTGGTATGGCTTTTCTTGCACACGTAGTTGATACTCGTGAAGAACCACCATCCATTCGTGAAATTCCTGTTGTTAATGAATTCGAAGATGTTTTTCCAGATGAGTTGCCGGGTGTTCTGGCGGAAAGACAAGTTGAATTTCGCATTGAGTTGGTTCCGGGTGCTACTCCCATTGCTAAAACTCCTTATCGTTTAGCGCCGACTGAAATGCAAGAGTTGTTAAATCAAACCCAAGAGTTGCTTGAGAAGGGTTTTATTCGGCCGAGTGCTTCGCCATGGGGCGCTCCGGTTTTATTCGTGAAGAAGAAGGATGGTAGTATGCAGATGTGCATCGATTATCGGGAGTTGAACAAAGTGACGATCAAGAATCGTTATCCATTGCCTCGGATTGACGATTTGTTTGACCAACTTCAAGGTGCAACGTATTTCTCTAAGATTGACCTACTGTCCGGCTATCACCAAATGCGGGTCCGTGAGGAAGACATTGAGAAAACGGCTTTCCGAACGCGTTACGGGCATTTTGAGTTTGTAGTTATGCCTTTTGATCTTACGAATGAACAGGCAACATTCATGGATCTTATGAACCGAGTGTGCCAACCTATGTTGGACAAGTCGGTAATTATGTTCATTGACGACATACTTGTCTATTCGAAGAGTATGAAAGAACATGAACACCATTTGCGGGGCGTGTTGAAGACGTTACGGAAGGAGAAGTTGTATACTAAGCTCTCCAAATGTGAGTTTTGGCTAAGGGAAGTTCAATTCCTTGGTCATATTGTGAATAAAGAAGGTATTCAAGTAGATCCGGGGAGGATAGAGACGGTAAAGAGTTGGGGACAACCGACTACGCCCACGAAAATCCGAAGCTTTCTCAGATTGGCAGGTTATTATCGTCGGTTTATCCAAGATTTTTCTAAGATTGCTTCTCCATTGACGAAGTTGACGAGGAAGAACGCTAGATTTAATTGGGAAAATGAGCAAGAGATCGCTTTCCAATTGTTAAAAGAGAAGTTGTGTCAAGCTCCGGTATTAGTGTTGCCGGAGGGTGTAGAAGACATGACGGTTTATTGTGATGCTTCATAAAATGGGCTCAGGTGTGTTCTAATGCAAAGAGGTAAAGTCATAGCTTACACCTCTCGATAATTAAAGGAACACGAAACGAGATACCCGACTCATGATCTTGAGTTGGCGGCGGTTGTGCATGCGTTGAAAATTTGGCGCCATTACTTGTATGGTGTTAAGTGTACGATTTATTCGGATCATAAGAGTTTGAAACATCTTTTTGATCAACGAGATTTGAATTATCGTCAACGTAGATGGATGGATGTGGTAAAGGACTATGATTGTAAAATACTCTACCATCCGGGTAAGGCGAATGTGGTCGCGGATGCGTTGAGTCGAAAGAGTCAACATCCGGCAATACGAGTAGGATCGTTACGCATGATTATTTCTAACAATTTTCTTGTAAAGCTTGGTGAGATTCAAATTGAAGCTTTTGTTAACAACAAGCATGAGGAACGAATCGTAGGGCAAATGGAGTCTATTACCTTAGGCCCGCATAGTTTGTTGTCCTATCAAGGAAGAGTGTGGGTGCCTATGATGGGGGATAATCGACAAGTGCTACTTGATGAAGCACATAAGTCAAAGTATTCCATTAATCCGGGCATGACAAAAATGTATCTTGATTTGAGAAAAGAGTATTTGAAATGGCCCGTTCATATACAATATAAACGATTCACAATAGTTGATTACATCGCGAGGTAATTGACCTCTATATGATACATTTTACAAACATTGCATTCGTTTTTAAAAGACAAACTTTATTTACATCGAAAGTTGACGGCAAGCATATTATTTCATAATACCTCCAACTATAATTGACTTAATAATAATCTTGATGAACTCGACGACTCGAATGCAACGTCTTTTGAAATATGTCATGAATGACTCCAAGTAATATCTCTAATATGAGCAAATGCACAGCGGAAGATTTCTTTCATACCTGAGAATAAACATGCTTTCAAGTGTCAACCAAAAGGTTGGTGAGTTCATAGGTTTATCATAAAACAATAAAATTCATCATTTTGATAGACCACAAGATTTAAATCCTGCATGGTACAAATGGGCCCGAATCCTATACCCACCTGTAATGTACATGTGATATCTTTAAATACAGTACACCTTTCTCGTGTACGAAATCATCTTTCATAAATCTTAGTAACCGTACACATATCTTGTGCACAAAAATAACATACACATAATCTGTGTATAAAATCATTCTCTCGATACATAACATTCACTTTTCATTTCTTTCATAGCTTGGCTTGGTAACCGACCTTAACATATAATGCGCATAAATAATATCCCGAAAACAGAACATCTCGTCTGTATAATAATCATATAAACTTCGAAGTACTAAACACCACGCCCACTAGCCCTTCCGTCTAGTGAACATTCTGGGTGGGGGTGTTAAACCCGGTAGCTACCTTTAGGATTCGCGTCAATTAGGCGTACACTAATTCTCAAAATTAGTGATGTTCCCTAATTCTTAGGTTACCAAGCAATAATAATCAGGGGAACATATTCATATCAATTGTGGCAATTATCACGTTCACATAATTCAATGGTGGCAATTATCACGTCCACATAATTCATTCGAGGAATGTTTTGCTTGTGTCTATCTCGTCAAACATTTATAAGAGCATTTCATGTATTCGCAGTTTAAAATGTATTCCAAAAGCATTTAATAAAGCGGTTGTAAAAGTAGCGCAAGTATTCTCAGTCCCAAAAATGTAAAGAGTAAAAGGGAATCAAATGAACTCACTATACTGTATTTTGTAGTAAAAATACATATGACGACATTGAACAATGCAGGGTTGGCCTCGGATTCACGAACCTATATCTTTTGTATATTTATTAATACACATAATCATAGTCGAACAAATTTATTTATTATATCTTAATTTACATATTATATATTTAATTTGTGTATATATTCAAAATGTTTACTATCTATATTAATATATCCATATTTATTCATATACATTATTGTTTAATGTTATATTTAAAATCAATAGTTTGTTATATGTATGTATTTAAATAAATAATATCAGTAAGTTTAATTTATATAGTTATGTGACATATTAATATAATTATAACATATGTAATAAGTATATTTTTAGGTGCAATATATTTATCTGTTTAAAAGGATAGTTTTTGTTAATAATAATGATGTTCTAATAATAATAACTTTAATAATAATACTAATAATTAGTAACTCACTTAAATTATAATTTTATCCATAGTTTTTAAATTTATAAATTTATATGTACTTATAATCTTAATAATAATATCTTTAAAAACATTACATTTTTATCATCATAATACTTTTAAATAATGATATTGATTTTTCTTCTAATAGTAATGCTTATAATTTTAATGATGACATTAATAAAATTGATATTTATGATCATAAGTTTTAAGATAATTTTAATACTAATAATAATAATACTATTACATAATAACAATACTAATACTTATATTACTAATATTACTCATTTTTGTAATTATGAATAATTAATTTTTATTATTTGTATTAATGATCATGATAACAATAATGATAATAATAATACATTTAATCATAATAATAATAATGAAAATGATTATAATAATAATAATAATATTAATACAAAGTGAGCTACCTTCAGGGAAAAAAGGCTGTTTTAAAAAAATGCTACATCAGGGACTCGAACCCGAGACCTCTCGGTTAACACCCAACACCCTTTACCACCCTTCCGTCCCTTTATTTCTGAAATAACTAGTATCGAATTTTAACTTAACCATTTTATTTCTGCTTCCCTTTTCTTACTTCTGCTTCTTCAAAAACCCATCGACCAGAGATCCAACCCACACTATTAGCAAGTACACTATTTAGTTCCAGGATTTATTATGAAACAACAACAACTACAAAGTGATTAGATTTGATTTCATATCATAATTAAACAGAAAGAAACTGCAGCAGACCCGTTGAACACTCATATGAACTCAAATTCACTTTTAAAGATTTAAGGATTTTTAGACTATACTTCCCACATGAAAAAGTTTGCATTCGATTCATAGAAACTTTCTGGACGTTCAATTTGAATTGAAACATCAAAACAATTTGCGAATTTTGTTATGAACACTACGTTTGACTTTTTAGAAATTATGTTTGACTCGTAAATTCGAACTCTGTAGATGAAATTGAATTGTGAAACTTTTCAGAGAGTTCAAATAAAATATTTCTAACACAATTACATTGTTAGATTTTTCAATTAAATTAAAAATTGATCCTTTTAAATTCTGAGTTCGAAACAGAGGTTATCGATGTTAAAAAAAAATTTGTTTAATTTCTCAGACTTTAATGATTGAAGAAGGTTATAGCTGGTAGCGTTGAGAGTAAATCGAGTGGTTTTATTCATAACTTTGTACAATTCGATTGTTATATAAAATAAGTGTGTCGACAGGTTACCCAAATTGTACAGAAAATAAAATAAATAAATAAAATTAACACAGAAACTTGATATTGATGTTAAACAGATTTTGGCTCTGTATGGTAGGTTGAAATCGACATATATCAATCTAGGAGACCAGTATCAAAATCAGATATAATTTGAAAGTGATAGGAAACCTATTCCAGTAATGAATTCATTCATTATATTTGTTTTTAATAATTAAATGTAATTATATTAATAATAATAATTGATAATAATACTGATTAAAATAACTATAACAGATTAAATGTGAAATGACCCGTCCTAATCCATCCGGACGAAGTCCATATCGATTACAAATGATTCACAATAGTTGGTTACATCGCGAGGTACTTGCCCTCTATATGATACAATTTACAAACATTGCATTCGTTTTTAAAAGACAAACTTTCGTTTCATCGAAAGATGACGGCATGCATGCCATTTCATAATATATCCAACTATAATTGACTTAATAATAATCTTGATGAACCCAATGACTCGTATGCAACATCTTTTGAAATATGTCATGAATGACTCCAGGTAATATCTCTAAAATGAGCAAATGCACAGCGGAAGATTTCTTTCATACCTGAGAATAAACATGCTTTAAAGTGTCAACCAAAAGGTTGGTGAGTTCATTAGTTTAACATAAATAATCATTTCCATCATTTTAATAAACCACAAGAATTTCATTTCCAGTTCTCATAAATAAACGTCCCATGCATAGAGACAAAAATCATTGATATGGATTGAACACCTGGTAATCGACGTTAACTTAATGCATAGAATATCCCCAAAACAGAACCTCTTGTCTGCATAATAATCTCGAAGTACTAAAGCATTCTTACCCCGAATGGGACTTGTCAAGGTCCATAGATCTATCTTTAGGATTCGCGTCAATCAGGGGCCATTTCCCTAAATTCTTAGGTTACCAGACTTGAAGGGCGATATTCGGTTTAATAATCCAATCATAGAATGTAATTTTAAGTACTTGTGTCTATTTCGTAAAACATTTATAAAAGCAGCGCATGTATTCTCAGTCCCAAAAATCGGATTGATGGAACCGAAGGACCGATCGGATTGAAACGGTGGACCGAGAAGGTCGAATCGGTGTTTGCCATAAGTAAGTGTACTGAAGAGGACAAAGTGAAGTACGCTATGCATACCTTCACAGGTTCTGCGTTAACATGGTGGAATACCTATCTAGAGCAAGTGGGACAAGACGATGCGTACGCACTACCATGGTCAGCATTCAAGCACTTGATGAACGAGAAGTACCGTCCCAGAACCGAGGTCAATAAGCTCAAGACAGAACTTAGAGGGTTACGAACCCAAGGATTTGATATTACCACGTACGAAAGACTATTCACAGAATTGTGCCTATTGTGTCCGGGAGCATTCGAAGATGAGGAAGAGAAGATCGACGCGTTTGTGAAAGGATTACCGGAAAGAATCCAAGAAGATATAAGTTCACACGAGCCCGCCTCCATACAACAGGCATGTAGAATGGCTCACAAACTAGTGAACCAGATTGAAGAAAGAATTAAAGAACAGACTGCTGAAGAGGCCAATGTGAAGCAAGTCAAAAGAAAGTGGGAGGAAAATGGTGATAAGAATCACCAATACAACAACAACAGCAATTACAACAATAATCGCAACAATTATCCCAACAATCGCAACATCAATCGCAACTACAACAAACGGCCCAACAACAACAACAACAACAACAACAACAACAACAACAACAACAACAACAACAGCAACTACAACAATCATCCCAACAACAATAATAACCGCAACAACAACAACAATCAGAAGCAGCTATGCCAAAGGTATGAAAAGTATCACTCGGGGTTCTGCACCAAATTTTGCAACAAGTGTAAAAGAAATGGTCATAGCGCGGTGAAGTGCGAGGTCTACGGACCAGGGGTTAATAGAACGAAAGGAACAAATGGTGTCGGAACGAGTAATGGTGGAGCAAGTAGTGTCGGAGCAAGTTATGCCAATGTAGTTTGTTATAAATGTGGAAAACCGGGCCACATTATTAGAAATTGCCCGAACCAGGAGAACACGAATGGACAAGGCCGCGGAAGAGTTTTCAATATTAATGCGGCAGAGGCACAGGAAGACCCGGAGCTTGTTACGGGTACGTTTCTTATTGACAATAAATCTGTTTACGTTTTATTTGATTCGGGTGTGGATAGAAGCTATATGAGTAGAGATTTTTGTGCTAAATTAAGTTGTCCATTGACGCCTTTGGATAGTAAATTTTTACTCGAATTAGCAAATGGTAAATTAATTTCAGCAGATAATATATGTCGGAATCGAGAAATTAAACTGGTTAGCGAAACATTTAAGATTGACTTGATACCAGTAGAGTTAGGGAGTTTTGATGTGATAATCGGTATGGACTGGTTGAAAGAAGTGAAAGCAGAGATCGTTTGTTACAAAAATGCAATTCGCATTATACGAGAAAAAGGAAAACCCTTAATGGTGTACGGAGAAAAGGGCAACACGAAGCTACATCTTATTAGTAATTTGAAGGCACAAAAACTAATAAGAAAAGGTTGCTATGCTGTTCTAGCACACATCGAGAAAGTACAAACTGAAGAAAAGAGCATCAATGATGTTCCTGTCGCAAAAGAATTTCCCGATGTATTTCTGAAAGAATTACCGGGATTACCCCCACATCGATCCGTTGAATTTCAAATAGATCTTGTACCAGGAGCTGCACCAATAGCTCGTGCTCCTTACAGACTCGCACCCAGTGAGATGAAAGAACTGCAAAGCCAATTACAAGAACTTTTAGAGCGTGGTTTCATTCGACCAAGCACATCACCGTGGGGAGCTCCTGTTTTGTTTGTCAAGAAGAAAGATGGTACATTCAGGTTGTGTATCGACTACCGAGAGTTGAACAAACTTACCATCAAGAACCGCTACCCACTACCGAGAATCGATGACTTATTTGATCAACTACAAGGCTCGTCTGTTTATTCAAAGATTGACTTACGTTCCGGGTATCATCAAATGCGGGTGAAAGAAGATGATATTCCAAAGACTGCTTTCAGAACACGTTACGGTCATTACGAGTTTATGGTCATGCCGTTTGGTTTAACTAATGCACCAGCTGTGTTCATGAACCTTATGAACCGAGTGTGTGGACCATACCTTGACAAGTTTGTCATTGTTTTCATTGATGACATACTTATTTACTCAAAGAATGACCAAGAACACGGTGAACATTTGAGAAAGGTGTTAGAAGTATTGAGGAAGGAAGAATTGTACGCTAAGTTTTCAAAGTGTGCATTTTGGTTGGAAGAAGTTCAATTCCTCGGTCACATAGTGAACAAAGAAGGTATTAAGGTGGATCCGGCAAAGATAGAAACTGTTGAAAAGTGGGAAACCCCGAAAACTCCGAAACACATACGCCAGTTTTTAGGACTATCTGGTTACTACAGAAGGTTCATCCAAGACTTTTCCAGAATAGTAAAACCCTTGACTGCATTAACGCATAAAGGGAAGAAATTTGAATGGAATGATGAACAAGAGAAAGTGTTTCAGTTATTGAAGAAAAAGCTAACTACGGCACCTATATTGTCATTGCCTGAAGGGAATGATGATTTTGTGATTTATTGTGACGCATCAAAGCAAGGTCTCGGTTGTGTATTAATGCAACGAACGAAGGTGATTGCTTATGCGTCTAGACAATTGAAGATTCACGAGCAAAATTATACGACGCATGATTTGGAATTAGGCGCGGTTGTTTTTGCATTAAAGACTTGGAGGCACTACTTATATGGGGTCAAAAGTATTATATATACCGACCATAAAAGTCTTCAACACATATTTAATCAGAAACAACTGAATATGAGGCAGCGTAGGTGGATTGAATTATTGAATGATTACGACTTTAAGATTCGTTACCACCCAGGGAAGGCAAATGTGGTAGCCGATGCCTTGATCAGGAAGGACAGAGAACCCATTCGAGTAAAATCTATGAATATAATGATTCATAATAACCTTACTACTCAAATAAAGGAGGGGCAACAAGGAGTTTTAAAAGAGGGAAATTTAAAGGATGAAATACCCAAAGGATCGGAGAAGCATCTTAATATTCGGGAAGACGGAACCCGGTATAGGGCTGAAAGGATTTGGGTACCAAAATTTGGAGATATGAGAGAAATGGTACTTAGAGAAGCTCATAAAACCATATACTCAATACATCCTGGAACGGGGAAGATGTACAAGGATCTCAAGAAACATTTTTGGTGGCCGGGTATGAAAGCCGATGTTGCTAAATACGTAGGAGAATGTTTGACGTGTTCTAAGGTCAAAGCTGAGCATCAGAAACCATCAGGTCTACTTCAACAACCCGAAATCCCGGAATGGAAATGGGAAAACACTACCATGGATTTCATCACTAAATTGCCAAGGACTGCAAGTGGTTTTGATACTATTTGGGTAATAGTTGATCGTCTCACCAAATCAGCACACTTCCTGCCAATAATAGAAGATGACAAGATGGAGAAGTTAGCACGACTGTATTTGAAGGAAGTCATCTCCAGACATGGAATACCAATCTCTATTATCTCTGATAGGGATGGCAGATTTATTTCAAGATTCTGGCAGGCATTACAGCAAGCATTAGGAACTCGTCTAGACATGAGTACTGCCTATCATCCACAAACTGATGGGCAGAGTGAAAGGACGATACAAACGCTTGAAGACATGCTACGAGCATGTGTTATTGATTTCGGAAACAGTTGGGATCGACATCTACCGTTAGCAGAATTTTCCTACAACAACAGCTACCATTCAAGCATTGAGATGGCGCCGTTTGAAGCACTTTATGGTAGAAAGTGCAGGTCTCCGATTTGTTGGAGTGAAGTGGGGGATAGAAAGATTATGGGTCCGGAGATTATACAAGAAACTACCGAGAAGATCATCCAAATTCAACAACGGTTGAAAACCGCCCAAAGTTAACAAAAGAGCTACGCTGACATTAAAAGAAAAGATATAGAATTTGAAATTGGAGAGATGGTCATGCTTAAAGTTGCACCTTGGAAAGGCGTTGTTTGATTTGGTAAACGAGGGAAATTAAATCCAAGGTATATTGGACCATTCAAGATTATTGATCGTGTCGGACCAGTAGCTTACCGACTTGAGTTACCTCAACAACTCGCGACTGTACATAACACTTTCCACGTCTCGAATTTGAAGAAATGTTTTGCTAAAGAAGATCTCACTATTCCGTTAGATGAAATCCAAATCAACGAAAAACTTCAATTCATCGAAGAACCCGTCGAAATAATGGATCGTGAGGTTAAAAGACTTAAGCAAAACAAGATACCAATTGTTAAGGTTCGATGGAATGCTCGTAGAGGACCCGAGTTCACCTGGGAGCGTGAAGATCAGATGAAGAAGAAATACCCACATCTATTTCCAGAAGATTCGTCAACACCTTCAACAGCTTAAAATTTCGGGACGAAATTTATTTAACGGGTAGGTACTGTAGTGACCCGAACTTTTCCATGTTTATATATATTAATTGAGATTGATATTTACATGATTAAATGTTTCCAACATGTTAAGCAATTAAACTTGTTAAGACTTGATTAATTGAAATATGTTTCATATAGACAATTGACCACCCAAGTTGACCGGTGATTCACGAACGTTAAAACTTGTAAAAACTATATGATGAAATATATATGGATATATATATAGTTAACATGATACTATGATAAGTAAACATATCATTAAGTATATTAACAATGAACTACATATGTAAAAACAAGACTACTAACTTAATGATTTTTAAACGAGACATATATGTAACGATTATCGTTGTAAAGACATTTAATGTATATATATCATATTAAGAGATATTCATACATGATAATATCATGATAATATAATAATTTAAAATCTCATTTGATATTATAAACATTGGGTTAACAACATTTAACAAGATCGTTAACCTAAAGGTTTCAAAACAACACTTACATGTAACGACTAACGATGACTTAACGACTCAGTTAAAATGTATATGCATGTAGTGTTTTAATATGTATTTATACACTTTTGAAAGACTTCAATACACTTATCAAAATACTTCTACTTAACAAAAATGCTTACAATTACATCCTCGTTCAGTTTCATCAACAATTCTACTCGTATGCACCCGTATTCGTACTCGTACAATACACAGCTTTTAGATGTATGTACTATTGGTATATACACTCCAATGATCAGCTCTTAGCAGCCCATGTGAGTCACCTAACACATGTGGAAACCATCATTTGGCAACTAGCATGAAATATCTCATAAAATTACAAAAATATGAGTAATCATTCATGACTTATTTACATGAAAACAAAATTACATATCCTTTATATCTAATCCATACACCAACGACCAAAAACACCTACAAACACTTTCATTCTTCAATTTTCGTCATCTAATTGATCTCTCTCAAGTTCTATCTTCAAGTTCTAAGTGTTCTTCATATATTCTACAAGTTCTAGTTACATAAAATCAAGAATACTTTCAAGTTTGCTAGCTCACTTCCAATCTTGTAAGGTGATCATCCAACCTCAAGAAATCTTTGTTTCTTACAGTAGGTTATCATTCTAATACAAGGTAATAATCATATTCAAACTTTGGTTCAATTTCTATAACTATAACAATCTTATTTCAAGTGATGATCTTACTTGAACTTGTTTTCGTGTCATGATTCTGCTTCAAGAACTTCGAGCCATCCAAGGATCCGTTGAAGCTAGATCCATTTTTCTCTTTTCCAGTAGGTTTATCCAAGGAACTTAAGGTAGTAATGATGTTCATAACATCATTCGATTCATATATATAAAGTTATCTTATTCGAAGGTTTAAACTTGTAATCACTAGAACATAGTTTAGTTAATTCTAAACTTGTTCGCAAATAAAAGTTAATCCTTCTAACTTGACTTTTAAAATCAACTAAACACATGTTCTATATCTATATGATATGCTAACTTAATGATTTAAAACCTGGAAACAAGAAAAACACCGTAAAACCGGATTTACGCCGTCGTAGTAACACCGCGGGCTGTTTTGGGTTAGTTAATTAAAAACTATGATAAACTTTGATTTAAAAGTTGTTATTATGAGAAAATTATTGTTATTATGAACATGAAACTATATCCAAAAATTATGGTTAAACTCAAAGTGGAAGTATGTTTTCTAAAATGGTCATCTAGACGTCGTTCTTTCGACTGAAATGACTACCTTTACAAAAACGACTTGTAACTTATTTTTCTGACTATAAACCTATACTTTTTATGTTTAGATTCATAAAATAGAGTTCAATATGAAACCATAGCAATTTGATTCACTCAAAATGGATTTAAAATGAAGAAGTTATGGGTAAAACAAGATTGGATAATTTTTCTCATTTTAGCTACGTGAAAATTGGTAACAAATCTATTCCAACCATAACTTAATCAACTTGTATTGTATATTATGTAATCTTGAGATACCATAGACACGTATACAATGTTTCGACCTATCATGTCAGCACATCTATATATATTTCGGAACAACCATAGACACTCTATATGTGAATGTTGGAGTTAGCTATACAGGGTTGAGGTTGATTCCAAAATATATATAGTTTGAGTTGTGATCAATACTGAGATACGTATACACTGGGTCGTGGATCGATTCAAGATAATATTTATCGATTTATTTCTGTACATCTAACTGTGGACAACTAGTTGTAGGTTACTAACGAGGACAGCTGACTTAATAAACTTAAAATATCAAAATATATTAAAAGTGTTGTAAATATATTTTGAACATACTTTGATATATATGTATATATTGTTATAAGTTCGTGAATCAACCAGTGGCCAAGTCTTACTTCTCGACGAAGTAAAAAATCTGTGAAAGTGAGTTATAGTCCCACTTTTAAAATCTAATATTTTTGGGATGAGAATACATGCAGGTTTTATAAATGATTTACAAAATAGACACAAGTACGTGAAACTACATTCTATGGTTGAATTATCGAAATCGAATATGCCCCTTTTTATTAAGTCTGGTAATCTAAGAATTAGGGAACAGACACCCTAATTGATGCGAATCCTAAAGATAGATCTATTGGGCCTAACAAATCCCATCCAAAGTACCGGATGCTTTAGTACTTCGAAATTTATATCATATCCGAAGGGTGTCCCGGAATGATGGGGATATTCTTATATATGCATCTTGTTAATGTCGGTTACCAGGTGTTCACCATATGAATGATTTTTATCTCTATGTATGGGATGTGTATTGAAATATGAAATCTTGTGGTCTATTATTATGATTTGATATATATAGGTTAAACCTATAACTCACCAACATTTTTGTTGACATTTTAAGCATGTTTATTCTCAGGTGATTATTAAGAGCTTCCGCTGTCGCATACTTAAATAAGGACGAGATTTGGAGTCCATGCTTGTATGATATTGTGTAAAAACTGCATTCAAGAAACTTATTTTGTTGTAAAATATTTGTATTGTAAACCATTATGTAATGGTCGTGTGTAAACAGGATATTTTAGATTATCATTATTTGATAATCTACGTAAAGCTTTTTAAACCTTTATTGATGAAATAAAGGTTATGGTTTGTTTTAAAATGAATGCAGTCTTTGAAAAACGTCTCATATAGAGGTCAAAACCTCGCAACGAAATCAATTAATATGGAACGTTTTTAATCAATAAGAACGGGACATTTCATTCACTATAAATTAACTTATTCCATTCCATTATCTTTACCACTCCTATACTAAATTCCCAAATTCAAAAGACTGTGAAAATGCTTAATCCAGTTCTGATTCTTGTCCTTATCCTTACTATCTCAACAATCATTCTCCTTTTCCAACTTCCACCTGAGGAATCTGTTTTCTTCTACTTCGCCCTCGGAATTATAGTGTTTTTAATTCTCCCGTGTCTTTATGTTGCGATAAACATTGATATACACGGTTTGTAATTTATGTGTTGTTATCAGCTTTATTTTTATCCTTTATATTTCGAAGTCCTTGCTTCTGTTTTCTATAATCATTGTCATCCCCAGTTAATACTTCCCCCTATTTGCTGCGATTTATACTCCAATTTCTATTTCGGAGCTTTGTCCCTTCGTTTCTTTTTCTTGCGATTGGGCATCTCTTGTAATGGTCCAGAATTCGCAGATACAAGTTTCAGAATGAACATTGTTAGTGTTCTTAAGAAAGAAACGGTAATAGCACAATTTGACTTGTCAAGTTACCAGAATTCAATGAAAGATAGGACTATCAAGAAAATATGTTCTTGATATGTTTATAGATTAGACAGAACGTAAGAGTCGTGTAACATGACACATGATGACGTTATGATCTGTGAATCATAACATTCTATTTAGAAACTCAACATGACTTACTATAATATAATCACGTTGATCAAGTGTCATTATATTATACTAACTCATGCATCCGTTCCCAACACTACTTCAAAATCATTCATATTATAAACTCGACAGCTTTACAGAAATTTTCCAATATAATGTGTTACAGATAACACGAGGAGGTATATAATTTCGGACGAGAATATTTATGAAAATATCTTCCAAAATATCGAAGATATTTATGATGATATTTTGGGATTTCTAAGTTCGATGGTTGATGAAGAAAAATTTTCCGCAAGATTTTAACATGACTTTGGAGCAGGATATTTTCTAAAGATTTCATCTGATCCCGAATTACCTGGATTCTTTGAATATAGGGTTTGGTCCTTGTATTTGTCCTTGGTCTCCTTCATAGTTCGCTCAATTTGTTTTTCAGTACCAAATTTTCTATTGAGCGTTCCTAACACTCCTTTCTTTATCATCAAACTTTTGGTCGTTTAGACCATCTACTATTTTTCTATTTCCTCCGCATTTAATGCTACGATATCTGAATCATCGGTTATCAATCCGAGGTGGTTTCAGGAGAATTGTGTTTTTAGATGATTAAACGCTGATGATAATATGGTGGAATATGAAAGGTTCCCTGGTAACAATAAAAGAGCACGCATATATGTCAAGGTTACAATAAGGTTGTTTCGAACGAAAAGTCGAAGTTGACTTGTTGAAGCTGTGACAAATTTGGCTAATTTGAAAAGAAATTGAAAAGTTATTTTCGGTAATAATAACGCTAAAGGAGTTAGCACAGCTACGTGTTAAACGTTTACTCAGTTCCCGAGAGTTTTTTTAGGTGCATAGCTATATGCATAAATCTTTCCTTCCGTAGATGAAGTACGGTTGGTTCATTCTCTTGCTTGAGGTGTTTTCAAGAATCATGAAAGGTTTGAACGCAGATCGTAATTGTCAAGATACAAATGAAGTTTAGGATGAAATCAAGTGGCAAACTTGAAGAATTGTTTAGTTTCATATGTTATAATCAATATTTTAATTCATTTTAATTGTCCAATGTTGGTAGTCCTCAGTTGATAGTCCACAGTTAGCAATATATAATATTCGAATTAATTAATACGTGTCGTGACCCGTATACATGTCTCAGACTCGATCACAACTCAAAGTATATATATTATTGTAGAATCAACCTCAACCCTGTATAGCTAACTCCAGCATTACTGCATCTAGAGTGTCTATTGTTATTTCAAATAATATATATAGATGCGTCGATATGATATGTCAAAACCTTGTATACGTGTCCTGATATTTAAATGCGTAAATAACAGTATTTAAATGATGATAAATAAAGTGCGTAAAATAAATAACAGAAATTAAATGACGATAAATAAAATTGCGAGAATATAAATTGCGATAAATAAACTGCGATAAATAAATTGCGATAATAAAATGTAGTAAGGAATTAACAGTTAGCTAGGATTTTGTTAGCGTGGATTCTTAACAAAATTTTCTCATGGTTAATTTGTTTGTTTCTAACAAATTTTATTTTTGTCCAATGTTTTCTTCATTATGCCACTTGTTGGATTCTGATAGATCAAAATCTAAATATGAAATTGAATGAAAAGGGTTATTCTGCGGTGAACGGATACGTATATCGGTGGTTGTAAATAGGATAGTAAATGACTGTTGAATTAGATTTGAAAGAATGTACAGTGTATTTATTAATGTGAAATCTAAATATTCCTCGGGTATTACCTACCCGTTAAAATATTTTCACCATTAACAATTTGTACGAAAGAATTTTTAATTACAGTCTTTATGAAAAAATATATATACATATATATTTTCTTCAGATGTAATCATGGATTTAATGAGTCAATATGATATTAAACTCATTTGATTTACCGTTAGAACAAGAATATATAATCTCTAAAATATTAGAGATTACATAATCGCCATGTCGAATGAAGATAAATGATGTAGAACGATTCGTAGATTGATGATTATGCTCGAGGTACATAATGAGATGTTGAGGTGTGAGATGTTGAACTTGGGTTGTTGGTGGTACTGGTATTGATGTTGATGGTACTGTTGGTGTTGTTGATGTTGTTGAAGCTGGTACGTTTTGCACCATATTTTTCAAGGCTACAACTCGGGCGCGTAGTTCGTTGACTTCTTTCATTATTCCAGAATGATTGTCGGTTGAAACGAGCGGATGAATAAGGTTTAGAATTGTGGATAGAATATAATCATGACGATATACTCTGGAAATGAGCGAGAAAATGGTATTACGGACAGGTTCGCCGGTAAGTGCTTTAGGTTCATCGTCAAGAGGTAAATTCGGTTGGTAAAAAGGATCGCCTTCTTTGCGTCTCTATTAATTAAGTCGACTACGAACCCAACAGATGAATTGGGGATGGCTGATTGATTGATTTATTCCGGTGACACCGCTTTCGGAGCTTAGGTGAATATCCATGTCTGAATAGCTATCGGAATAGCTATCGAAATCTGAGGGACTCGAACTGGTTGAGGGATTCATCTCGTACGATCAGATGAAGGATTTTCGATAAGAAATAGATTATAGGATGTAGATTAGTACCCTGCAATACATAATTTACATATGCATATATAATACTAAAATCCCATAAGTTACGGAGGAATCTACGGAAGCTGTTAGGCAAAGGTAACAATAACAGATACGCTAAGATATGAATTTATCTGTACACTGTCTATGCAATGAATGCAGTAATGTGACAACCCGGAAATTTCCAACCAAATTTAAACTTTATCTTTATATTATTCCGACACGATAAGCAAAGTTTGTTAAGTTAAATCTCAAGAATTTTAAATTGTGTTCATACATTCATTATAACCTCGACCAAATTCCGACGATTCACGAACCGTTATATATAAATAAATATGTATATATATGTATATATATATTATAACTTGAGAATATTAATAAAGTATTAAACGTATAATACTTTACATGAACGTATTTGTTTCAATATGTTTATCGATGAAATTAGAAGATAATTGTAACGACCCGGAAATTTCCGACCAAATTTAAACCTTAAACTCTATATATTTCCGGCATGATAAGCAAAATCTTTATTGTTGAGTCTAGAAAGTTTGAAATCCATATTCGGTTAATCAGTTACCCTTTGACCATGCCTGACGATTCACGAACAGGTATTGCAAATATATATATAAATATATATATACATTATATGACATAAAAAAAAAAATATATATATATATATATATATATATATATATATATATATATATATATATATATATATATATATATATAATATACGAATAGTGACTACTCAGTAAAAGACATCACATAATATAATAATACGTAAATAATAAATGATATTGTATTAAATTACAAGTTTGAAAATAAGAATTATATTAATATTTTTATCATTAAATTTATCATTTGTATTATTACTATTACTATTAGGTCTATATTACCATTATATAAAAAAAAAAAATATTATTAATATATTTATATTTATTAGCAAGATTAATTATAATCTATTAGTGCCAAGAAGAATAATTAAAAATAAAACATAGTTATAATTTAAATGTCTTTAGTTTTTATTATTACTAAAAAGATTTTTTTTTTTAATCATTAGTTTCATTAATTTTATTACTTTTAACAATATATATACTATTTTGACTAATATTATTATTTCTATTACTATTAGTATTAGTACTTATTTTTATTTTTATATTAAAGATAAAATTATCCATATATTTACTGATAATAAAATTTATTAATAAATAATACTAATTAAATATAAATAATAACTAAAATCATAAGGATTCTTCTAGTTGGCTACGTGTATCAATTGCAATTTCCTTATTTTGTTTGGATATCCATAACTGATTCTTCTTGTCTAATTTTTACACATGAGTCCAATTGAAAACAGCTATACGTCCATTTATTCTTATTAATTTATGTATTTATTTATTTATTTATTTTTCTTATTTAATTAAATCTGTCGTACCAGTTGGGATATAAAAATCAATCGAGATATCATATTCATTCAGTCTTCATTCTCGTTACCCTTTATCAATCTCAAACGTCTCTCACCTCTGTTGCCTGATCGAATTTAAAACAGAATATAAAAAAAAATTAGAAGTCGTCCTCTGTTCATTGCATCTTTCAATCCAAAGTTCGAATTTGATTACCATTCCAAAAAGTTATAATACAGTTTTGTTAGAAGTCCTTCGTGTGAACTTCCTGTAAAATATCAAGTCTCAATTCTTCTTAACAAAATCGAATTTTGAATATCAAGGTTTTGTTTCAAAAAGTTAAAGAATCTGTTTATTGTTAAATTAGGAATCGTTTATTCGTTTAATGTGAAATTATGTATACAGACAGTTTTCACAGACGAATTGAGATCTTTTTCATGTTGTATGTATTATCTAAAACTTCTTAAATTGTCGAAAGTGATTTTGTGTTCTTCAAAACGTGCAAAGTAGCAGACGATTTCTCTTTTCCTTTAATTAATTCTTTTACTTTTTATTTAAAACTGAAATGATTAATAAGTCGTTTATAATTTGTTAGCAAGTTGTAAATTAGGATTGATACCTTTGATTAGGGTTTGTACTGTGATTGATTGGTATCGTGGGAATGAAGAAGATGGAATCAGAAAATATAAACGGGTTAATTAATTTAGGGTCTGGAATATAAACAGAAAACGGGCCATGGTCCATTGGTCAGGGTTATGTCCGGTGAATGGAAGGTCTAGGGTTCGAGTCCCGTCTGCTGCTATTTTTTTTAGGGAAATTTCAAAAAGGGTATATATTTTATCTTTAGTTCTATTATTATTATTATTGGTAAATATTATAATTAAAATTATAATTATTATTGTTATTATTAAAAATTTACATAATTATTACTAAAAGTATCATTATTTTAATTTATCATAGTTTTCATAAAAACTATTAGTAATACTATCATTATTATTATTAGTAGTATTAAAATTATTATTTTTATTATTATACTTATTTTAATATTATTATAACTATTATTTTGTAAATAAAACATTGTTTATAAAAAAATATATATATATATATATATATATATAATACAAAACTTAACTATATTAATATTGTTATATACAAAATAACATATATAAATTATTAATATAAAAATTACACTAATAATAATATAAAAATTTTGTTCGATTTCCATTACATGTATTAATATACATAATTGGATATAGGTTCGTGAATCGAAGGCCAACCTTATAATTTACCAATGGTGTTATATGTATTTTTACTACAAAATACATTAGGTGAGTATATAGTCCCTTTTAAACTCTAAATATTTTTGGGCTGAGAATACATGCGCTGTTTTTATAAATGATTTACGTTATGGACACAAGTGATCAAAAATAAATTCTACGTTGAGTTGTACCATGGCATATTTCTTTATACTTGGTAGCTAATATTTACGTGAGGAGCGTAAACGCGAATCCTGTTGATAGATCTATCGGGCCTGACAACCCCAACCGGGCTGGACGACCAGTTTTTAACGGTTGCACAGTACTTCGTTTCGTTACTACACTTGGTACGGTGTAGGGTTTATTTAAGAATATGCTGCTGTGATTTAAATGTTAAGTATGGTTACCAAGTGCTCAACGACTTTTCCATACACTTGCGAGTGTATTATGTATGTATATGAAATCTTGTGGTCCATAGTTATTACGCTGCTAGCATCAAACCTGTATATCTCACCAACTTTATGTTGACATTTTAAAGCATGTTTATTCTCAGGTACGAATTAAGTCTTCCGCTGTGCATTTGCTCATTTAAAGAATATTACTTGGAGTCGATCATCGCGATGGGATCAACTGTTGAAGACTTCGTCCGGGAGGATAAGGTCGAGGTCTTTACAGGTGGTATCAGAGCGTTGGTCTTAGCGAACCAGGTCTTGCCTTAGTGTGTCTAACTGTTAGTTGTTTAGATACATTAGTGAGTCTGGACTTAGACCGTGTCTGCCTGTCAAAAGTTTTGTTTATCATTCCTAGTCGGAAATCACCTGCTTATCATCCTTAGGAAATTGCCTGCCTATCATTCTCAAGTCTAGACACGATCTACTGCATTTAGTGCATCGATAGTGTATAGACGAAATTCATATCTTAGCGTATTTGATAATTCCTATTCTTGGCGTATCTGTAGATTTGCCTGATATATGCCGTAACATCCTTTGTAGCCTACGAAATCTTTAATATTACATATAGATATTCTATATAGTTAGAATATCATCCGATATTCGGAAATCATTTCAAATTGAAGATCCTTTTCATCCATCCAATTACCCCTTGGCGATGAACCTGAAGCACTTACCGGCGAACCTATTCGAAACACCATTTTCTTGCTCATTTCTAGAGTATCTCGTCACGATTACATAATATCCCATATCACAAATCTTGTTCATCCGCTCGCTTCAACCGCCAATCATCCTGGTGTACTAGCAGAAGTTAACGAACTACACGCTCGTGTGACGGCTTTGGAGAACGTGGTGCGAAGGTTACAAACACCAGCGGCAGCACCGGCAGTAACCAGTACCTCCAGTAACATCAACATCGCAGTCTTCAGTAACAGTACCGTCAGTATCATCACCATCATCAACGTCAATGATATCCTTATCCCCCCTCAAACCACAACCACGTCGTAAATCTCAACGTCACAAATTACACCTCGAGTATAATCACCGTTCTATGTATTGCTCTATCCATTTTATTTTCGTTCTATATATCGTTCTACATCGATTACCTTCGCTTTACGTAACGTTCTATTTCATATATCTTCGTTCGACATGGTGATTATGAAATCTCTAATGTTTTAGAGATCATGTAATCCAGTTTAACGATAAATCAAATGAGTTTAATACCTTATTGACTCATTAAATCCATGATTACATCCGATGAAAATATATATGCAAGTATATTTTCATAAAGATTGTAATTAAAAATTCTTTCGTACAAACTGTTAATGATGAAAATATTTTAACGGGTGGGTAGTACCCGAGGAATATTTAGAATTCACATTAATAAGTTACACTGAACATTCTCCGAATCTGATTCAACGGTCATTTCTTATTCTATTTTCAATCATCGATATACGTATCTGTTCACCATAGAATAACCATTTCTATTCAAATTTCATACTTGGATTTTGACCTATCATAATCCAACAAGTGGCATAATGAAGAAAACATTGGATATAATAAAATTGGTTAGAAACAAACGGATTAACTAATTGAAATATTGTTAAGATTCCACGCTAACTGTTCCTAGCTAACTGTTCCCGGCTAACATTTAATTTATCGCAATTTACATTCTCGCAATTTTAATTTCTGCACTGTACATACTGTCGGGACACATGTACAACAATACGTCGGATTAATTCTGAGACAACACGTTGTATAATGGGTCATGATATATATTTATTTATTTTTCGCACTTTAAATAACGGGACACGTATACAAGGTTTCGATTTATCATATTGACCCATCTATATATATATTTTGGAACGACCATAGACACTCTATAGTTAGCTATACAGGGTTGAGGTGGATTCCAAAATATATATATGGTTTGAGTTGTGATCGACACTGAGACCGGTACACGGGTCACGATACGTATTATGTAATTCGAATATAATATATCTAATTTATATATGAATTTATTGAACCATTGGACAATCGGACTATTGGGTTGCTAACTTTGGACAAATAAAAAAAAAAGAATTAAAATGATGATTATAACATATGAAACTAAACAATTCTTCAAGTTTGCCACTTGATTCTATCTAAACCTCATTCGTATCTTGGCGATTACAATTCGTATTCACAACTTTTCACGATTCTTGAAAACGCCTCGATCGAGAAGTTGAACCAGTCGCACCTCGTCTACGGAAGAAAGATTCCTGCATATGGTTATGCACCTGAAAACTCTTGGAAACTGAGTCAACAGGTAGCAGTCTAAATTCCTTTAGTGTTATCATTACCCAAAATAACTTTGCAATTTCTTTCCAAATTAGCTACTTTTAACATAGCTCCACTTTGATTTCTCAGTAAAACTAGTCTTATTATCATCTCGATATAAATACGTATCCTTTTGCTGTCGTTACTGGAGAACCTTTTTCTACCATACTACCATCCGCGTTTAATCATCTAAAAACACAAATCTCTTAAAATCATCTCGGTTTGAAAACCAATGACCCAAATCCGTTAACTTGAAAATGCTGACGAAGCAGCATGTTGTACATGGTCTTAATGACCAAAAGTTGATGATAAAGAAGGAGGTGTTGGAAACACCCGATGGAAAATTTGGTATTGAAAATCGGATTGAGTTAACCATGAAAGAGATCGAGGACAAATACAAGGACCAAACTCTGTATTTAAAGAATCCAGATGATTCTGTTTCTAATGAAATCTTTAATGAACACCTTGCTTCCGAATCTAAACCCTTAGGGGTCAATCTTCATCATCATCCTCCGACATTAGAAATTCCAAGATATTATCATATCTTTCATTATAAATATTCTCAATACTTTTGAAGATGTTTTCACAGCTATCTTTATCTGAAATCATTTATCTCTCTGTAATATCTGCGTACAATATAAAAGAAGTTGTGTTAGTTTCTAAATTCTGAAACCTTCAAGTTTAAAATAGGAATGTTTTGAAGTAGTGTTGGGAACTGATACATGAATTAGTATAATATAATGAAACTTGATCAACTTCATTATATTACAGTAAGTCATGTTAAGTTCCTAATGGAATGTGATGATTCACAGTACCGTCATCATGTGCCATGTTACACGGCTCTTACATTCTATCCAATCTCCAAATATATTAAGAACATATCGTTTTGATAGTTCCATCTTTCCAGGATATTCTGGTAATTTGATAAATCAAAATCGCGTCATTACCATTTCTTTCTAATAGCATCACTATGTTCATTTCAAATCTTATATCTACGAATTTCGGACCATTTCAAAAGATGCTTAGTTGAAGAGGAGGAAAAGAAAAAGAATGAAGCTCCGAAATAAAAGTTGTAGTAAAAATCGCAGCAATTAGGAGAAAACATTAACTGTGGATGACAATGATTATAGAAAACAGAAGCAGGGACATTGAAATATAAGGAAAGATATAAAACCCAACAATCATTCAGAAATTACAAACCGAGTACATCAATGTAGACAGCAATATAGAGACACGGGAAGACTAGAAACACTATAAACACAAGAATATAGTAGAAGTAAATAAATTCTTCTGGCGACAGGTGGAAGAGAAGAATGAAAGATATGAAACTTAAGAGTATATCAAGGATCAGAATGGGGTGGAGCATTTTAATGAATACTCTAGGGTATGAATTGGGGATAGGAGATGTGGGAAGTAAGGAAGGGAAGGAGGTGAATTTATAGTAAAATATCCGACAAAGAAATCAAAACAGATTGCCATATTAAATCAAAGAAGATTCTGATCCCTAAAGAGCCAAATCTTGTTACATAAGATTTTCTTTAAATCCCTTAAATTATGGAAATCAAACCTAACCACATCATCGGTTAAAACGATTCCATATTAGCTCATTTCATTCTATTGAAGATAGCTTCACTCGTACGCATCATATGATCAAATTGTTTTATCAATATTACTCAATAATGATAAAACTTATATATTGCCTTATATTCGCCATAAAAACATTCCTATTGTTATTTATGACAGCCTCTATCAAATTTCGGGGACGAAATTTCTTTAACGGGTGGGTACTGTAACGACCCGGAAATTTCCGACCAAATTTAAACCTTAAACTCTATATATTTCCGGCATGATAAGCAAAATCTTTATTGTTGAGTCTAGAAAGTTTGAAATCCATATTCGGTTAATCAGTTACCCTTTGACCATGCCTGACGATTCACGAACAGGTATTGCAAATATATATATAAATATATATATACATTATATGACATAAAATATATATATATATATATATATATATATATATATATATATATATATATATATATATATAATATACGAATAGTGACTACTCAGTAAAAGACATCACATAATATAATAATACGTAAATAATAAATGATATTGTATTAAATTACAAGTTTGAAAATAAGAATTATATTAATATTTTTATCATTAAATTTATCATTTGTATTATTACTATTACTATTAGGTCTATATTACCATTATATAAAAAAAATATTATTAATATATTTATATTTATTAGCAAGATTAATTATAATCTATTAGTGCCAAGAAGAATAATTAAAAATAAAACATAGTTATAATTTAAATGTCTTTAGTTTTTATTATTACTAAAAAGATTTTTTTTTAAATCATTAGTTTCATTAATTTTATTACTTTTAACAATATATATACTATTTTAACTAATATTATTATTTCTATTACTATTAGTATTAGTACTTATTTTTATTTTTGTATTAAAGATAAAATTATCCATATATTTACTGATAATAAAATTTATTAATAAATAATACTAATTAAATATAAATAATAACTAAAATCATAAGGATTCTTCTAGTTGGCTACGTGTATCAATTGCAATTTCCTTATTTTGTTTGGATATCCATAACTGATTCTTCTTGTCTAATTTTTACACATGAGTCCAATTGAAAACAGCTATACGTCCATTTATTCTTATTAATTTATGTATTTATTTATTTATTTATTTTTCTTATTTAATTAAATCTGTCGTACCAGTTGGGATATAAAAAGCAATCGAGATATCATATTCATTCAGTCTTCATTCTCGTTACCCTTTATCAATCTCAAACGTCTCTCACCTCTGTTGCCTGATCGAATTTAAAACAGAATATAAAAAAAAAAATAGAAGTCGTCCTCTGTTCATTGCATCTTTCAATCCAAAGTTCGAATTTGATTACCATTCCAAAAAGTTATAATACAGTTTTGTTAGAAGTCCTTCGTGTGAACTTCCTGTAAAATATCAAGTCTCAATTCTTCTTAACAAAATCGAATTTTGAATATCAAGGTTTTGTTTCAAAAAGTTAAAGAATCTGTTTATTGTTAAATTAGGAATCGTTTATTCGTTTAATGTGAAATTATGTATACAGACAGTTTTCACAGACGAATTGAGATCTTTTTCATGTTGTATGTATTATCTAAAACTTCTTAAATTGTCAAAAGTGATTTTGTGTTCTTCAAAACGTGCAAAGTAGCAGACGATTTCTCTTTTCCTTTAATTAATTCTTTTACTTTTTATTTAAAACTGAAATGATTAATAAGTCGTTTATAATTTGTTAGCAAGTTGTAAATTAGGATTGATACCTTTGATTAGGGTTTGTACTGTGATTGATTGGTATCGTGGGAATGAAGAAGATGGAATCAGAAAATATAAACGGGTTAATTAATTTAGGGTCTGGAATATAAACAGAAAACGGGCCATGGTCCATTGGTCAGGGTTATGTCCGGTGAATGGAAGGTCTAGGGTTCGAGTCCCGTCTGCTGCTATTTTTTTTTAGGGAAATTTCAAAAAGGGTATATATTTTATCTTTAGTTCTATTATTATTATTATTGGTAAATATTATAATTAAAATTATAATTATTATTGTTATTATTAAAAATTTACATAATTATTACTAAAAGTATCATTATTTTAATTTATCATAGTTTTCATAAAAACTATTAGTAATACTATCATTATTATTATTAGTAGTATTAAAATTATTATTTTTATTATTATACTTATTTTAATATTATTATAACTATTATTTTGTAAATAAAACATTGTTTATAAAAATATATATATATATATATATATATAATACAAAACTTAACTATATTAATATTGTTATATACAAAATAACATATATAAATTATTAATATAAAAATTACACTAATAATAATATAAAAATTTTGTTCGATTTCCATTACATGTATTAATATACATAATTGGATATAGGTTCGTGAATCGAAGGCCAACCTTATAATTTACCAATGGTGTTATATGTATTTTTACTACAAAATACATTAGGTGAGTATATAGTCCCTTTTAAACTCTAAATATTTTTGGGCTGAGAATACATGCGCTGTTTTTATAAATGATTTACGTTATGGACACAAGTGATCAAAAATAAATTCTACGTTGAGTTGTACCATGGCATATTTCTTTATACTTGGTAGCTAATATTTACGTGAGGAGCGTAAACGCGAATCCTGTTGATAGATCTATTGGGCCTGACAACCCCAACCGGGCTGGACGACCAGTTTTTAACGGTTGCACAGTACTTCGTTTCGTTACTACACTTGGTACGGTGTAGGGTTTATTTAAGAATATGCTGCTGTGATTTAAATGTTAAGTATGGTTACCAAGTGCTCAACGACTTTTCCATACACTTGCGAGTGTATTATGTATGTATATGAAATCTTGTGGTCCATAGTTATTACGCTGCTAGCATCAAACCTGTATATCTCACCAACTTTATGTTGACATTTTAAAGCATGTTTATTCTCAGGTACGAATTAAGTCTTCCGCTGTGCATTTGCTCATTTAAAGAATATTACTTGGAGTCGATCATCGCGATGGGATCAACTGTTGAAGACTTCGTCCGGGAGGATAAGGTCGAGGTCTTTACAATAATATCAAATGATTGATTTATCAGATACATTATGATATGATTACGGGTCTATGTTATGAGGTCCACTGTGATTTAAGAAATCTATTCTTTTTGACAACATTCGGAAAATGGTAAAGTGATTTATAAGTAAGAACGTGAAGTGTAAATAACTTAGATGTTGGATATCGACAAGTTAAGTAACTCGATATTTTTCATTAAGATGATTTCATACGTTTATTTAACCTTTGAGCTTTATCCCATGCTTCACCAACAAACTGTAATTTAAAAACTTGAAACCTATTATGAATATATATGATTCTACTTTTCTAAAACATTTTATGATATAACGATTTTCATTATTTTAACCTTTAAACAAAATGATTCTTAAAAATATATTTGGTTTTGGAAAACAAAATTATTATATTTATTTGATTTAGTTTCAAACGTACAAAAATGTTTTCAGTTTAAAAAGAACTTTATTATTAAAACGTATATAACTTTTATAAATATCTAGAACCACTTTTGACAACTCATTACTTAACCAGTATGATAAAGATAACGATATTTATATTTTATTTTATTAAATATATATAACGATTTAAATTAATATTATATATATTTATACGCGTATTATACGTACATAGTTTTATACTTTTACTATACTTAAACTTTACCTTTACTTTATTTTTACTTTACTTTAACTTTAATAATTCACTTTAATAATTCATACTTTAATAATTCACTTTAATAATTCATACTTTAATAATTCACTTTAATAATTCATACTTTAATAATTCACTTTAATAATTTATACTTTAATAATTCACTTTAATAATTCATACTTTAATAATTTACTTTAATAATTCAAAAATCTATTATAAATAGAATTCAATAGGTTTCATTATTTCATAGAAACTTGAAAATATTTTTCTCTAAACTCTCTCAATCGATTTACATATATATATTTACTCCGTATTATTTCAAGATATTATTAGTATACATAAAATATTACGTCAGAGTGCTGTCCGAGTGATTTCGAAATTGTTTTTCGAGTGGGATTGGATTAAGGAAATTATGGGTTATAGCTATGGAGGTGATTGGGTATGGTTCATGGGTATGCTCGTGAGGTCAATATAGTGTTTATCATCTTCGTTGCGTCTACGTACCTTTCCTGCAATATTGGATCTCAATATTGATACGTGAGTACTCATAATTTAACTTTTACATACTAATAGTGTATCCCTGACTAGTGCTCGAGTATATAGGATTATGCATGTTTGTACTTTCGATATTGCCTTTAGTTAGGTTATGTTGAATCCTGAATTAGTTATATATGCGACTGAGATAAGGTATAAGATATGCATGTCGTTGGAAAGCTAGCGAAAAATTAAGAACTTTTCATTTAGATATCGAATGATTTCGATGAACGGATTTGAAGTTATAGTCCATCGAATTTTTGTATTATTATTAAAAATAATTATTATTATCGTCGTTATTATTGTCGTTCTAGTTTTATCTTATTATTATTATTATTATTATCTTTATCAATAAAAGGATTTATCATTAAAAATTGTTATTTTTTTTTATTATTACTATCGTTATTATCGTTAAAGTTATAATTAGTATTATTATTATTATCCAATTATTATTATTATTATTATTATTATTATTATTATTATTATTATTATTATTATTATTATTATTATTATTGGTATTATTATTATTATTATCATTATTAATATATATATCATTATTTAAAAATAGTTATTGTTATTATTATTATTATATTATCATTAAGATAATTATTAGTATTATCATTAATAATGTTATAGTAACTATCATTATTAATATTAGTGTAATTAAAACAAATATTTGTAACACCTAATTATTTTGATTACTATTATTATCATTATTACGAACACGATATAAAAGACGATTAAAAGCTATTAAACGCAACGATTAGGAAATAATGGGTAAGAGTATCATGATGAAATTAAAATATTATAAGATATTAATTTAGATAAAATTATCGTTCTTATTATTTTTATCATTACTATTATTATTAAAATTATCGTTAGTATTAAAACTTTCATTTTAACAAAAATTATCATTTTAATAGAAATGTCATTGTTACTATAAAATATCATTATTATTATTATTTTAAATAGAATTATTATTTTAAAGATAATATCAAAAATTATCGTAAATATTAAAGTTATCATAATTAGAATTATCGTTTTATCATAATGTCATCTTAGTAATTATAAATACTGATATTTTTATAATAAGAATTATTATTACAAAATAATACAACTTTTACTTACTATCATTATAGATATTATTTTATCAAATAAATATTTGATACAAACATATTTTACTATTTGTAATAACTTACTTTAATAATACCAATCATATTATCTTTATAATATTAAATGAACCCTATAAATTTTATTACTTAATATATATAAAAGTATATTTTATTATATAAATAGAATATAAAATTTTATTTATTGATAAATAAATTATATTATTTACTCTAATAAATCTTTTAAAAATATTTAAAAATATAAAACGATGATATTTAAACTATATATTAATCATGTATAGATTTTTGAAAATTATTTTGAGTCAAATTTACTTTTGTTGACTTTTGCATATTAGTCTCGAGCATTAAGATTGTGGTACACTATGACTTGACCTAATTTGTTAGACAAATATTGACCAACACATAAATATATATAATTAATTTAGGTTCGTGAATCCGAGGCCAACCTTGCACTTGTTCAATGACGTTATATGTATTTTTACTACGAAATACAGTATGGTGAGTTTCATTTGCCTTTTTACCCTTTATATTTTTGGGCTGAGAATACATGCGCAATTTTTATAAATGTTTGACGATATAGACACAAGTAATTGAAACTACATTCTATGGTTGAATTATCGAAATCGAATATGCCCCTTTTTATTAAAGTCTGGTAATCTAAGAATTAGGGAACAGACACCCTAATTGACGCGAATCCTAAAGATAGATCTATTGGGCCTAACAAACCCCATCCAAAGTGCCGGATGCTTTAGTACTTCGAAATTTATATCATGTCCGAAGGAGGATCGATCCCGGAATGATAGGGGATATTCTTATATGTATCTAGTTAATGTCGGTTACCAGGTGTTCACCATATGAATGATTATTTTTGTCTCTATGCATGGGACGAGAACTGGAAATGAAATTCTTGTGGTCTATTAAAATGATGGAAATAAATGATTATGATAAACTAATGAACTCACCAACCTTTTGGTTGACACTTTAAAGCATGTTTATTCTCAGGTGTTAAAGAAAAATCTTCCGCTGTGCATTTGCTCATTTTAAAGATATTACTTGGAGTCTTTCATAGCATATTTCGAAGAACGTTGCATTCAAGTCATTGAATTCATCAAAGATTATTATTAAATCAATTTATAGTTGGATAGTGGATATTATGAAATGGTATGCATGCCTGTCAATTTTCGATGTAAAGAAAGTTTGTCTTTTAAAAACGAATGCAATGTATGTAAAATGTATCATATAGAGGTCAAATACCTCGCAATGTAATCAACTATTGTGAATCGTTTATAATGTATATGAACGGGTCCTTTCAGTTGGTATCAGAGCGGTGGTCTTAGCGAACCAGGTCTGCATTAGTGTGTCTAACTGATAAGTCGTTAGGATGCATTAGTGAGTCTGGACTTCGACCGTGTCTGCATGTCAAAAGTTTTGCTTATCATTTCTAGTCGGAAATCATCTGCTTATCATCCATAGGAAATTACCTGCTTATCATTATTAGTCTAGACACGTCTTGCTACATTAATTGCATGAGTAGTGTATAGACAAAATTCATATCTTAGCGTATCTGCTAAATCATATCTTATCGTATCTGTTACTTTAAACTTTTGCCTGACATATCCCGCAAATTCCTCCGTAATCTATGAAATCTTTTGATCTCTATATATAGATATCCTATGTAAATAGAATACCACCTGATAGCCGAAAAATCATTTTATATCGAAAATCCTTTATCCAATCGTACGAAATGGAATTTGTCATCAGTTCAAGTCACTCGGATTCCGAAATGGAATCTCACTCAAGCTCCAAAAGCAGTGTGACCGAAATGGATCAACCAATCAGTCATCACCTATTCTGGATGAATTGGGGATGGGTTCGTAGCCTCCTCAATCATTGGAAACAAGAAGAAGGCGATCCTTTCCATCCACCACATTGCCCTCTTGGCGAAGAACCTGAAGCACTTACCGGCGAACTTGTTCGAGACACCATTTTCTCTCTCATTTCCAGGGTATCTCGTCACAATTATATACTACATCAAATTCTAGATTTTATTTATCCACTCGTTCCGACCGACAATCATCCTGGAATAATAGAAGAAGTCAACGAACTTCGCGCTCGGGTAGTAGCTTTGGAGAATATGGTGCAGAGATTACAAACACCAGCAGCAGCACCAGCAGCATAACCAGTACCACCATCATCAATGCCAACAGTACCAATACCACCTCCAACCACAACCGCGTTGTAAACCTCAACTTCACAATCTGTCCCACGAGCATCAACGTCATACGCACCATAGATACCAAGGAGTACCAACAACAATAACTGACGAAGTATTAATTCATAACTTCATTGGAGAAACATTCCGCGGCGATTATATAATCTCTAAAGTCTTAGAGATTATCTAATCTAGCCCTAACCATAAATCAGTTAAGCGAACCAAAATGATAGAAGGAAGAGTAGAAACCCTGACAAAAATGGTGTGTGATTAATAAGTTAAACTTGTTTTACCAACAGCATCAACAGTACCGTCAACGTCACCAGCATCGTCAGTACAGTCAACATCAGAATCAACAACACCTATAACATCACAAACTCCGTCAGTTCAAGAATCACTGTGGACATCATTACGAATCAATAACGTGTATATTGTATCAACAAGTTATGAAGAATTAACTCATTTCCTTTGAAGAAATTATATATATATATATATATATATATATATATATATATATATATATATATATATATATATATATATATATATATATATATATATATTGAAATAAAAAAATAAATCTTTCCGTGCTAAGCTATTGTGTGTGAATCTTAACTACTCGGTTAATTCATATTACAAATATGCAATAATGTACGTCCCTCGCCCGCGACTTAACCATCGTTAACTACAATCTCTGTCTCAATTCAACAAATTCCAATTCCTAATAAATCAAGTATATATTTGATTTTACACTTCATCGTTGATGTAACCGAAACTTTTCAGATAACATCATTCGTACTTTGCGAAGTTCACAAGAATTTAACGAAAACCAACATCACATCTCAACAAATAACGAAGTATTGATTCATAATTTCAATATTATTGAAGAAATACTTATGTAACCTCTAAAGCCTTCAAGGAATTATTCAATTCTAGTTCCAACCGTAAATCAAATGAGTTTAATTTAGTATTAACTCATTAAAATCTATGTTACATCTGAGGAGAATATATACATATATATTTTCATAAAGACTGTAATAAAATTCTTATGTACAAAATATTAATTGTGAAAATTTTTTTACGGGTAGGTAATACCCGAGAGATATATATAAATTCACAATTAATATGTTACATTCTTCGAATCAGATTAAGCAAATTATCAATTATACTTCCTACTTTCACAATAATATACATTCTTTCATAGAAATCAAAACAACCATACTCATTCAAACCCAATTACATATTCTGATTTTAAAATCTCAGAATTCAATTCGAGATATAACCGGTACCATCACTTTTAGATTCCTACATCTTTCAAAGCTATACTTTGACTTCAAAAGTGTGTTAGAACATCAAATGTATACAAACGATTACAATCTGTGTTCAAACCCTTCGAAAATCTCTGAAGACACTTCAAATAATGAGCAATCGAGATGATGATCCAACCACATATTACCCACAGTTATGTACTTAAAAAGCTCTCGAAACCAAAGTCATAATTCAACACATATCTGTGTCAGATCTTTTGGTATTTATTAGCAAAAATAACCTTGCAATTCCTTTGCAAAGTGGCAAATTATATCACAGCTCCAGCAAGACAACTTCGATTTTTTCATTCGGAGTAGCCTTTTCGTAATTTTGATATATGTGATTACCCTTTTGTTATCGGAGAACCTTTCATATTCCACCACATTAGCAATAAACTTACCAACAACTTCACTGATCTTGGACATTCCGAAGAATCTTTATATTTATTGAAACCTCATCATTTACTCATCTGCCTCTTGTAACGAGAATTGCCATACGAATCATTGGGAATTAGCAATCAGTATTTTGAAATCTCACAGCATGTTGACGCCAATAGTTATACATAACGTCTATTTCCAAGGCTTACATACTTCGAATGTGAAGTTTCTGAAAAACACTCTGAACCGCGAACTAGTTCTCGAAATGCTGATGAAGCAACAAAAACTGTAAATGACCTTAGCAGTAAAAAGTTTGATGATAAAGATTAGTGTATTAACAAAGCTCGGAAATAGAGAAGTTTTGGAACTGGAAAACGGATTGAGCAAAGTATGAAGGAGGTTGTGGACAAATCACAAAGACTGAACCTGCCTTCAAAGAATCCAAATGATTCAGTGTCTGCTAAAGTCATTAACGAATACCTTGCTCCTAACACTAAACCCTTACAGACAATATTCTTCATCATCCTCTGATATTAGAAATTCTAAGATATCATCGTATCTTTCATTATAAATATCCTCCATATTTCTGAAGATATTTCCATAACTATTCTTATCTGGAATCATTTATCTCTTTGCGCTATCTGTATTACATCAAAAAGAAAACTGTTTAGTTCCTATACTCTTTAAACCTTTGAGTTTAAAATATGAATGTTTTTGAAGTAGTGTTGGAAACTGAAGCATGAGTTAGTATAATATAATGACACTTGATCAACGTGATTATATTACAGTAATTCACGCTGAGTTTCTAAATGAAACGTGATGATTCACAGATCATAACATCATCATGTTCCATGTTATACGAATCTTGTATTCTATTTAACCTCTAAAATATCAAGAAAATATTTCTTGATGATTTAGCCTTTTCCAAGGTATTCTAGTAATTTGACAAGTCAAGATCGTGCCATCACAATTTCCTTCCTAGAACATTAACAATATTCACTCCGAAATTCATATCTGTGAATTCTGGACCATTACAAACGGTGCTTAATCGCAAGAAGAAGAAACGAAAGGACAAAACTCCGAAATAGAAATTAGGGTATAAATTGTAGCAAATAAAAGAGAGCATTAACTGTGGATGACAATGATTATAGAAGATAGAAACAGAGACTTTGAAATATAAGGGAAGATATAAAGCCCAACGACAAACCAAAAATTATAAACCATATATATCGATGCATATAGCAATATAAAGACACGGGAGAACTAGAAACACTATAAACCCAAGAGTATAGTAGAAGTAAATAGATTCTTCCGGCGGTAGATGAAAAAGAAGAATGACCGATATGAAAGTTATAAGTATATCGAGAATCAGAACTGGATGGAGCATATTGATGAATACTTTAAAATATGAGTTGAGGGGGAAAGAATAGAAGGTGATGAAACATGACTAGGAACTTAGAAATCAACAGATTTAACTCACACAATGACGGAATAAGTGAATCAAACCCTCTAGTGAATAGGTTAAGCTTTTTGGGATTAATTTAGTCATACCACAACTAAATCAAGTGTGATTAGATCAACACCTAGAGCTATTATTCACCACCTGGGTGATTTGGGTTGAGAGAGAATCGGAGGAGCTCACCAGATCTGAGTGTGTGTAATAAATGAGAGGCTTAACCTAAAGTGAAGAACATAAGATTTTATATACCCCTGCTGTTGACTCACCCGTACAATTCATCCATCACACATACGAGTTGGCTTCATCAGCCGTACGGGTGATCACTCACTCGTGTCTTCTCATTTAGGTTGTAATTGTGACTTAGTTCAGCATTAACCGTGCGTATGAGCCTGTCAGCCGTACGAGTGAGGCTTCACTCGGACGTCTGACTAAGTCTAACATAGTCAAACATCCAAATCTCGTTCCTGCAGTTGTTGTAACCACATACAAACGTGGATAAGACAATAACGAACGATCATGGTGGCCTGTAAACTGTTGTACCTGCAATGGACATGGGTAGATGTCTAGGGACTTGCATAAAATGCATCAACAGAAGGTGTGAGTTGTAAGAAAACGAAGGAGGTGAATTTATAAGAAAATCTCCGACAGAACAATTAAAATGGACGATCGCATTTAAAGCGGATCATAATTCCTTTTGTTACCGGAGAATCAAATCTTATTACAAAGATTTTTTTTTTAAATCCCTTGAAATCTGGAAATCAATTATATCTACGTCAAATGATAAGATGAATCTACACTTACTCATTTCACTCTTCTATGTTAGCTTCATTCGTACTCTTCATATAAATGGATTGTTTATCCAAATTATTCGCTGATGATAAAACTCTAATTTTCAGCCTGTATGCATCATGAAAACATACTTATTATCATTCACGACCTTTCCACTCAAATTTCGGGACGAAATTTCTTTAACGGGTAGGTACTGTGACAACCCGGAAATTTCCAACCAAATTTAAACTTTATCTTTATATTATTCCGACATGATAAGCAAAGTTTGTTAAGTTAAATCTCAAGAATTTTAAATTGTGTTCATACATTCATTATAACCTCGACCAAATTCCGACGATTCACGAACCGTTATATATAAATAAATATGTATATATATGTATATATATATTATAACTTGAGAATATTAATAAAGTATTAAACATATAATACTTTACATGAACGTATTTGTTTCAATATGTTTATCGATGAAATTAGAAGATAATATCAAATGATTGATTTATCAGATACATTATGATATGATTACGGGTCTATGTTATGAGGTCCACTGTGATTTAAGAAATCTATTCTTTTTGACAACATTCGGAAAATGGTAAAGTGATTTATAAGTAAGAACGTGAAGTGTAAATAACTTAGATGTTGGATATCGACAAGTTAAGTAACTCGATATTTTTCATTAAGATGATTTCATACGTTTATTTAACCTTTGAGCTTTATCCCATGCTTCACCAACAAACTGTAATTTAAAAACTTGAAACCTATTATGAATATATATGATTCTACTTTTCTAAAACATTTTATGATATAACGATTTTCATTATTTTAACCTTTAAACAAAATGATTCTTAAAAATATATTTGGTTTTGGAAAACAAAATTATTATATTTATTTGATTTAGTTTCAAATGTACAAAAACGTTTTCAGTTTAAAAAGAACTTTATTATTAAAACGTATATAACTTTTATAAATATCTAGAACCACTTTTGACAACTCATTACTTAACCAGTATGATAAAGATAACGATATTTATATTTTATTTTATTAAATATATATAACGATTTAAATTAATATTATATATATTTATACGCGTATTATACGTACATAGTTTTATACTTTTACTATACTTAAACTTTACCTTTACTTTATTTTTACTTTACTTTAACTTTAATAATTCACTTTAATAATTCATACTTTAATAATTCACTTTAATAATTCATACTTTAATAATTCACTTTAATAATTCATACTTTAATAATTTACTTTAATAATTTATACTTTAATAATTCACTTTAATAATTCATACTTTAATAATTTACTTTAATAATTCAAAAATCTATTATAAATAGAATTCAATAGGTTTCATTATTTCATAGAAACTTGAAAATATTTTTCTCTAAACTCTCTCAATCGATTTACATATATATATTTACTCCGTATTATTTCAAGATATTATTAGTATACATAAAATATTACGTCAGAGTGCTGTCCGAGTGATTTCGAAATTGTTTTTCGAGTGGGATTGGATTAAGGAAATTATGGGTTATAGCTATGGAGGTGATTGGGTATGGTTCATGGGTATGCTCGTGAGGTCAATATAGTGTTTATCATCTTCGTTGCGTCTACGTACCTTTCCTGCAATATTGGATCTCAATATTGATAAGCGAGTACTCATAATTTAACTTTTACATACTAATAGTGTATCCCTGACTAGTGCTCGAGTATATAGGATTATGCATGTTTGTACTTTCGATATTGCCTTTAGTTAGGTTATGTTGAATCCTGAATTAGTTATATATGCGACTGAGATAAGGTATAAGATATGCATGTCGTTAGAAAGCTAGCGAAAAATTAAGAACTTTTCATTTAGATATCGAATGATTTCGATGAACGGATTTGAAGTTATAGTCCATCGAATTTTTGTATTATTATTAAAAATGATTATTATTATCGTCGTTATTATTGTCGTTCTAGTTTTATCTTATTATTATTATTATTATCTTTATCAATAAAAGGATTTATCATTAAAAATTGTTATTTTTTTTTATTATTACTATCGTTATTATCGTTAAAGTTATAATTAGTATTATTATTATTATCCAATTATTATTATTATTATTATTATTATTATTATTATTATTATTATTATTATTATTATTATTATTGGTATTATTATTATTATTATTATCATTATTAATATATATATCATTATTTAAAAATAGTTATTGTTATTATTATTATTATTATATTATCATTAAGATAATTATTAGTATTATCATTAATAATGTTATAGTAACTATCATTATTAATATTAGTGTAATTAAAACAAATATTTGTAACACCTAATTATTTTGATTACTATTATTATCATTATTACGAACACGATATAAAAGACGATTAAAAGCTATTAAACGCAACGATTAGGAAATAATGGGTAAGAGTATCATGATGAAATTAAAATATTATAAGATATTGATTTAGATAAAATTATCGTTCTTATTATTTTTATCATTACTATTATTATTAAAATTATCGTTAGTATTAAAACTATCATTTTAACAAAAATTATCATTTTAATAGAAATGTCATTGTTACTATAAAATATCATTATTATTATTATTTTAAATAGAATTATTATTTTAAAGATAATATCAAAAATTATCGTAAATATTAAAGTTATCATAATTAGAATTATCGTTTTATTATAATGTCATCTTAGTAATTATAAATACTGATATTTTTATAATAATAATTATTATTACAAAATAATACAACTTTTACTTACTATCATTATAGATATTATTTTATCAAATAAATATTTGATACAAACATATTTTACTACGTGTAATAACTTACTTTAATAATACCTATCATATTATCTTTATAATATTAAATGAACCCTATAAATTTTATTACTTAATATATATAAAAGTATATTTTATTATATAAATAGAATATAAAATTTTATTTATTAATAAATAAATTATATTATTTACTCTAATAAATCTTTTAAAAATATTTAAAAATATAAAACGATGATATTTAAACTATATATTAATCATGTATAGATTTTTGAAAATTATTTTGAGTCAAATTTACTTTTGTTGACTTTTGCATATTAGTCTCGAGCATTAAGATTGTGGTACACTATGACTTGACCTAATTTGTTAGACAAATATTGACCAACACATAAATATATATAATTAATTTAGGTTCGTGAATCCGAGGCTAACCTTGCACTTGTTCAATGACGTTATATGTATTTTTACTACGAAATACAGTATGGTGAGTTTCATTTGCCTTTTTACCCTTTATATTTTTGGGCTGAGAATACATGCACAATTTTTATAAATGTTTGACGATATAGACACAAGTAATTGAAACTACATTCTATGGTTGAATTATCGAAATCGAATATGCCCCTTTTTATTAAAGTCTGGTAATCTAAGAATTAGGGAACAGACACCCTAATTGACGCGAATCCTAAAGATAGATCTATTGGGCCTAACAAACCCCATCCAAAGTACCGAATGCTTTAGTACTTCGAAATTTATATCATGTCCGAAGGAGGATCCCGGAATGATAGGGGATATTCTTATATGTATCTAGTTAATGTCGGTTACCAGGTGTTCACCATATGAATGATTATTTTTGTCTCTATGCATGGGACGAGAACTGGAAATGAAATTCTTGTGGTCTATTAAAATGATGGAAATAAATGATTATGATAAACTAATGAACTCACCAACCTTTTGGTTGACACTTTAAAGCATGTTTATTCTCAGGTGTTAAAGAAATCTTCCGCTGTGCATTTGCTCATTTTAAAGATATTACTTGGAGTCTTTCATAGCATATTTCGAAGAACGTTGCATTCAAGTCATTGAATTCATCAAAGATTATTATTAAATCAATTTATAGTTGGATAGTGGATATTATGAAATGGTATTCATGCCTGTCAATTTTCGATGTAAAGAAAGTTTGTCTTTTAAAAACGAATGCAATGTTTGTAAAATGTATCATATAGAGGTCAAATACCTCGCAATGTAATCAACTATTGTGAATCGTTTATAATGTATATGAACGGGTCCTTTCAAGTAAGACGTGTCTAGACTTTAAGGATGATAAGCAAATAATTTTTGACACTAAATGATAAGCAAAACTTTTGACATGCAGACACGGTCAAAGTCCAGACTCACTAATGTATCTAAACTACTATCAGTTAGACACACTAATGCAAGACCTGGTTCGCTAAGACCACCGCTCTGATACCAACTAAAATGCCCCATTCATATACAATATAAATGATTCACAATAGTTGATTACATCGCGAGGTAATTGACCTCTATATGATACATTTTACAAACATTGCATTCGTTTTTAAAAGACAAACTTTCTTTACATCGAAAGTTGACGGCAAGCATACTATTTCATAATACCTTCAACTATAATTGACTTAATAATAATCTTGATGAACTCGACGACTCGAATGCAACGTCTTTTGAAATATGTCATGAATGACTCCAAGTAATATCTCTAATATGAGCAAATGCACAGCGGAAGATTTCTTTCATACCTGAGAATAAACATGCTTTCAAGTGTCAACCAAAATGTTGGTTAGTTCATAGGTTTATCATAAAACAATAAAATTCATCATTTTGATAGACCACAAGATTTAAATCCTGCATGGTACAAATGGGCCCGAATCCTATACCCACCTGTAATGTACATGCGATATCTTTAAATACAGTACACCTTTCTCGTGTACGAAATCATCTTTCATAAATCTTAGTAACCGTACACATATCTTGTGCCCAAAAATAACATACACATAATCTGTGTATAAAATCATTCTCTCGATACATAACATTCACTTTTCATTTCTTTCATAGCTTGGCTTGGTAACCGACCTTAACATATAATGTGCATAAATAATATCCCCAAAATAGAACATCTCGTCTGTATAATAATCATATAAACTTCGAAGTACTAAACACCACGCCCACTAGCCCTTCCGTCTAGTGAACATTCTGGGTGGGGGTGTTAAACCCGGTAGCTACCTTTAGGATTCGCGTCAATTAGGCGTGCACTAATTCTCAAAATTAGTGATGTTCCCTAATTCTTAGGTTACCAAGCAATAATAATCAGGGGAACATATTCATATCAATTGTGGCAATTATCACGTTCACATAATTCAATGGTGGCAATTATCACGTCCACATAATTCATTCGAGGAATGTTTTGCTTGTGTCTATCTCGTCAAACATTTATAAGAGCATTTCATGTATTCGCAGTTTAAAATGTATTCCAAAAGCATTTAATAAAGCGGTTGTAAAAGTAGCGCATGTATTCTCAGTCCCAAAAATGTAAAGAGTAAAAGGGAATCAAATGAACTCACTATACTGTATTTTGTAGTAAAAATACATATGACGACATTGAACAATGCAGGGTTGGCCTCGGATTCACGAACCTATATCATTTGTATATTTATTAATACACATAATCGTAATCGAACAAATTTATTTATTATATCTTAATTTACATATTATATATTTAATTTGTGTATATATTCAAAATGATTACTATCTATATTAATATATCCATATTCATATACATTATTGTTTAATGTTATATTTAAAATCAATAGTTTGTTATATGTATGTATTTAAATAAATAATATCAGTAAGTTTAATTTATATAGTTATGTGACATATTAATATAATTATAACATATGTAATAAGTATATTTTTAGGTGCAATATATTTATCTGTTTAAAAGGATAGTTTTTGTTAATAATAATGATGTTCTAATAATAATAATAATACTAATAACTTTAATAATAATACTAATAATTAGTAACTCACTTAAATTATAATTTTATCCATAGTTTTTAAATTTATAAATTTATATGTACTTATAATCTTAATAATAATATCTTTAAAAACATTTCATTTTTATCATCATAATACATTTAAATAATGATATTGATTTTTCTTCTAATAGTAATGCTGATAATTTTAATGATGACATTAATAAAATTGATATTTATGATCATAAGTTTTAAGATAATTTTAATACTAATAATAATAATAATACTATTACATAATAACAATACTAATACTTATATTACTAATATTACTCATTTTTGTAATTATGAATAATTAATTTTTATTATTTGTATTAATGATCATGATAACAATAATGATAATAATAATACATTTAATCATAATAATAATAATGAAAATGATAATAGTAATAATAATAATAATAATAATAATAATAATAATAATAATAATATTATTAATACAAAGTGAGCTACCTTCAAGGAAAAAAAAGGCTGTTTTAAAAAAAATGCTACATCAGGGACTCGAACTCGAGACCTCTCGGTTAACACCCAACACCCTTTACCACCCTTCCGTCCCTTTATTTCTGAAATAACTAGTATCGAATTTTAACTTAACCATTTTATTTATGCTTCCCTTTTCTTACTTCTGCTTCTTCAAAAATCCATCGACCAGAGATCCAACCCACACTATTAGCAAGTACACTATTTAGTTCCAGGATTTATTATGAAACAACAACAACTACAAAGTGATTGGATTTGATTTCATATCATAATTAAACAGAAAGAAACTGCAGCAGACCCGTTGAACACTCATATGAACTCAAATTCACTTTTAAAGATTTAAGGAGTTTTAGACTATACTTCCCACATGAAAAAGTTTGCATTCGATTCATAGAAACTTTCTGGACGTTCAATTTGAATTGAAACATCAAAACAATTTGCGAATTTTGTTATGAACACTACGTTTGACTTTTTAGAAATTATGTTTGACTCGTAAATTCGAACTCTGTAGATGAAATTGAATTGTGAAACTTTTCAGAGAGTTCAAATAAAATATTTCTAACACAATTTCATTGTTAGATTTTTCAATTAAATTAAAAATCGTTCCTTTTAAATTCTGAGTTCGAAACAGAGGTTATCGATGTTAAAAAAAATTGTTTAATTTCTCAGACTTTAATGATTGAAGAAGGTTATAGCTGGTAGCGTTGAGAGAAAATCGAGTGGTTTTATTCATAACTTTGTACAATTCGATTGTTATATAAAATAAGTGTGTCGACAGTTTACCCAAATTGTACAGAAAATAAAATAAATAAATAAAATTAACACAGAAACTTGATATTGATGTTAAACAAATTTTGGCTCTGTATGGTAGGTTTAAATCGACATATATCAATCTAGGAGACCAGTATCAAAATCAAATATAATTTGAAAGTGATAGGAAACCTATTCCAGTAATGAATTCGTTCATTATATTTGTTTTTAATAATTAGATGTAATTATATTAATAATAATAATTCTATTAGTATTAATAATAATAATTGATAATAATACTTATTATAATAACTAAAACAGATTAAAGGTATCAAATTTCATAGTATATTTTAATTAATAATACTGATATCAATATAATAATAAGATAATTATAATATTAGTAATTATAATACCTTACATGTACTAACCGTCATATCTATATAATATATATTGAAAATAATAATTTAACAAGTAGTAATATTAATATTAATGTTAATAATAATGGAAGTAATAATAACATTATTATAACAATTATATTTTAAACTTGTAATACATTTGATGTAATATTTAATAGTTATGTAATATACATATTATCTTTTATCAATTATTGAATGTTTATAAATTATATATACCATTTCTTAATTATTCTGTTCATTAGTTTACACTTTTAATTTCAATTGATTAAAATGTAAATTATTTATTCAAAATTTTTATATATGCACTTACATTTATATTTATATATATTTACATAATTATTTATACACGATTGTTCATGAATCGTCGGGAATGGCCAAAAGTTAATTGAATACATGAACATAGTTCCAAATTTTAAGACTCAACATTACAGACTTTGCTTATCGTGTCAGAATTATATAAAGATTAGGTTTAAATTTGGTCGGAAATTTACGGGTCATCACAGTATTGGTGGTCGGGCATGAAACGTGATGTTGTTAAGTATGTTGAACAATGCGTCACGTGTTTGCAAGTTAAAGCCGAACACCAAAAGCCGTATGGTATGTTACAACCGTTAGAAATCCCGAAATGGAAATGGGAGCACATTACCATGGATTTCATTACAAAGTTACCAAAGATGGCGAGGACCCAATTTGATTCGATTTGGGTGATAGTTGACCGATTGGTGAAAAGTGCTTTGTTTCTTCCTATCCGGGAAGCGATATCGTCGGAGACTTTGGCTAAGTTGTTTATCAAGGAAGTGATATCAAGGCATAGGGTTCCTATATCTATTATTTCGGATCGAGATACCTGTTTCACATCTCAGTTTTGGGAAAAGTTTCATGAAGATATGGGTATACAATTGAAATTGAGCACGGCGTACCATCCTCAAATGGATGGTCAAACCAAACGTACAAATCAAACATTGGAGGATATGTTATGGGCGTGTATTATCGATTTCGGTGGTAGTTGGGATGAGCACTTACCCTTGGTGGAATTCTCGTACAATAATAGCTATCATGCTAGTATTGGAATGCCACTGTATGAGATGCTTTATGGGTGAAGGTGTCGAACTCCTATATGTTGGGGTGAAATGGGACAAAGAGAAATAGGGAGTACCGATTTGGTTCTAGAGACGAATAGCAAGATTGATATGATTCGGGCTCATTTGAAAAAGGCTCAAGATAGACAAAAGTCGTATACCGATTAACGAAGGCGATCGATTGAGTTTCTAGAAGGCGACATGGTGATGCTCAAAGTTTCACCATGGAAGGGTGTTATTCAGTTTCGAAAACAAGGAAAGTTAGCTCCTCGGTTTATTGGTCCTTTTAAGATTTTAGCTCGTGTTGGTGAAGTTGCGTATCGTTTGGAATTACCCGAAGCGCTTGCGGGGATCCATAATACATTTCATGTTTCCCATCTCCGTAAGTGTCTTGCGGATGATTCTTCATGGGTGTCGTTAGACGAGATTGAGCTAAACAACAAGTTAGAGTATGTTGAGAAGCTGATTGCTATACTCGATGAAAAGGTAAAGAGGTTGAGAAATAAAGAGGTAAGAACTTTTAAAGTTCAATGGAGTCGTAGTAAAGGTTCCGAGTTTACATGAGAACCCAAAGAGTTTGTATTGGTGTATCTTCCGGCTTGTCATGCGGCTTGGATCGCGAGGACGCGCTCCGATTCAAGTGGGGGAGAGTTGTAACTCCCCGTTTTTCTCATGCATGGTATAAAGGTACGTATTTTTACCTTGTAAACATTTATTATTAGCCGCGAATGATTTTTTATAGTTTAAATGTTAGAAAATGTTGAAAATGGTTTGATCAGGCCTTCTGTCGCGTCTGAAAGTGTTTTAACGCGTTTTGGTTGGTCGTGATACGCGACAAACCTGGCTGGGATGCAACAACTTCTGAAACCCAGTTCTGTCTACCTTATTGCGTTTTGATTTGGTTTGTCGCATGTGGGTGTCGCGAAACGCGACCTGTGTCGCGAAACGCGACCTGTGTCGCGAAACGCGACAAATGTCGCTGTTTTACATTTTGTCCCAAATTAAATGGCATCTTTGAGGGTGTATTGGTCTTTTCACTTATGGACGGTTTTGGGGAGTCTAAAACTGATTCAATCTTATCCTATCCTCATTTATCACATCTTCGTCTACCTAAATTAAATCTAGAGAGAGAGTTGAGGTTTTTAGTGAGAGAGAGCTCACTTGGAGAAGAAGGAGACCAAATCTCACCCGAGTCCAAGTTTTAAAGTTGTTCCCTACGTCACTAGCTACGTTGTAGTAGTGTTGGTAAGTCTTAACTCCGTGTTTTGAGTTTTAATTGATTTATGGCTAGGGTTTTGTTTACTTGAGACTTGTAAGACCCATTTGGGGGTTAAATGGGTGAATTTGGGTTATATTGATGTAAGGAAACCCTAATAGCTATAATCTAGGGTTTGGTCATGTAAATCGAGTTTATAAGTGTTAAGTTGTGTTGTTAGTCACTAATACACTTGTAAATTTATGAAAGATTTGTTAATGGGTCCGAGTTTGACCAAGTTGCGAGTCTAAGTGTTAAAATGGGTCAAAAGGGGTAATGTTGACCTAGTTGGGCAAGATGAGTATGAAAATACCCTAAAAGGTGTTAATTATTGTTATCGAACTATAATCACTAGCTTTTAGCGATTTATGATGAGTCTTGGCCATTAATGGGCGGTTTTGGTGTAAATGGGTCATTTAATGCAAATGGGTCATTAAATGCTTAAGTGGTAAATGTTGGTGTCAAGTCCAACTAGTTTGGTGTATTGAAATTGTGCTTATTGTATTAGGTACTTCACTTTGAAGCTTGCGGAGTTGTTAATTCATCGACTAGTCTATAAGGTGAGTGGAATAATTATACATGTATGTATATAGTGTATTTATTTATGAATGTTATGGTATGAACCATCAAGCCGGTAGTGCCATAACATGTATGTGACGAGTGTCGAAGTGTGAACCACGAGCCGGTAGCACTATAAAATCATGATGTGAACCACGAGCCAGTTGCATCAAGTGTGAACCATGAGCCGGTAGCACTATAAAATAAAGTGTGAACCCCTATCCGGTAGCACTATAAAAAAAGTGTGAACCACTAGCCGGTAGCACTATAAAATAGTATGACTCAAATGCGTATGGTGTGAACCACGAGCCGATAGCACCATAACGTTATGGTTAACCATATTGTGTTTGTTGATTGTTTAGCATATTTATATATATTGTATTGAGTATATGCTAATGCGGTTTGTGATATTGTACAACTTGTTAGTATTACGGGTATGATGACATGCAAATTGAGTTAAAAGTTCGTACGAGGTATTTGGTGGGTGCGATTGCAAATAGATGGGTTATTGATGATGTAGCGTGAGGGTACGAAATAGTATTATTTTTACTAGGAAATACTACAAAATATGACACAAGTTTTATTAATTTACGGATGGGATATACCTAAACCTTGCTACAACACTATAGGCAGTGTACCTAATCGTAGAGTAGTGTAGTTTTTAGTAAGTCCGGTTCGTTCCACAGGGAGCTAGTGATTACGTACTATATTTTTATAAAACTATATTTATATAAATATATATATATATAAGTAGTAATATTATTATAAAAGGGGGGTTTTTACCGTTTAATGACCGGTTTGTCGATTTTATATTTTTAAGCGTAAAGATAAATGACAATAATTAAAGTGCGTAAAATAAATAAATGACGATAAATAAAATAACAATAAATAAAATTGCGATAGAATATGAAATAAAAGGATTATGCTTATTTAAACTTTCGTAATCATGATGTTTGACGTTTTGATTTTAATTAATTGTTACTCGGGTTAATTGTCCTTTGTCATGGTTTATTTGATACCTATCTGGTTTTTATCCATAATAGTCCATCGATCATAAATATAAAGTGCGAGTGTCCCCGTCAAATTACCCTTATACCCGAAGTCAAATATTCCAACTAATTAAGGATTTAAACTGTGACGCAGTTATCACTTCTGTCAACAATTACACCAGTTATCACTGTATGTAATCCACCCCTGTTTTGATTAGATATGAATATTAATTTACCCACTTGATCAGTTTGAATAATCAATTACCCAACCCGAATAATTAATTAAATGATTATAATAGATTCCATATGAACGTCACTAAATAGGACAACCATAATCATCATTAATTATTAGGATAATTAATTTGAAGATAGGTTCGACAGACTCCAATGAGTTGTCACTCAATTAGACAATACCCCCATCTATTAATAGTCAATAGTCCAATTTCTACAAGTGTCGGTCTTTTGCCCAAACCTTAATTATGGTACAAAATCCAATAACCCCGTCTTAATATTTTAGCCCAACATCACGATTACTTCGGCTCAAATAAGCATAATAATAACTTAGTTACGAGACATTAAATTAAAAAGGAAGAACATAGCTTACAGTGGTGATTAATCGCGTAGCGTTGCACGGACAGAATTTCGACTTAAAACCCGTAAAATATTTCTTACAATAACCCAACTAAACCATAACTTTATTATTAAAATTAACTTATATTAAAATTATAATATAAATATATATTACATATTACAGAAGAGAGAAAGAAATATGAAGAAAGGTGTATTTTTTCATTACTACGTGAATTCCATTTTATAGGCAAATGTTGATTTGAAATTTTCACTTATGACCCCTTAACTATGCTCAATTAACAACTTTTTATTATTTATTATTATTCTTATTATGAATTATTTAAATATTATATTATATTCTTGAGCATAGTTAACTTGTAATTTTAGCTCCGTTGCGTCGAGCGTTGAAAGTTGGTTCATGTCTCGGTTCCGAATTTTCGAACGTCCTTGCGTACAATTTAATATCTTGTACTTTGCATTTTGCGGCTTGTACTTTTGTAATTTTGAGACGTTTCTCATCAATATATTGAACCACTTGGAGTGTAACTTGTACGTTTGAGCTTTTTGGACGTTTGCGTCTTCAAATCTTCGTTTTCGCCTTTTGTCTTCGCACTTATTTATTTAAACAATTACAATGAAAATATAATACAATTACATATGAAAACCTATTATTTAGGAGGGATATTGCTATGAAATATATGTTCCTTTTTAGCCTTATCAAATATCCCCACACTTGAGCGTTGCTTGTCCTCAAGCAATACAGAACTTGAAATAAAAACATACATGAATCACTTTTTTATTCATCACACTTTGTACATCAGTGATTTTGATATGGTGGTATAAACAATGATAGTAACGATAGAACCATGGTTTAAGGTGGGTGTGTCATCCACAGTTGCCTCGGGTTTAGGTCAACGACACTTGCAATCAAATAGCCGATTTACTTTCGGTTTCCAAAGCAAAGTGCACATTTGAAAGGTGGTTTACAGTCCCACATGACTATGAAAATTTAGATCCGTTAGGAAATTGGATCTTTATGAAAACATTTGATCTTTTGAAAATTCAATCTAGCTTTTACCCTAGACAAGTTTTCCGGAATAACCCTTCACCGGTGTTTGTAAAATATTTTTGTGGGTTGTGTGGGTTTCAGATTTGAAAATTTTAGCTCAACGCTTGTGGTTTTGTGTTACCCACTTGCTAACCTTATATTAGGAAAGCAACACGTCCAGTTTACTTGTCCCGTATATTACCTTTCGGCAAACTACCGTCCGGTTGTAAAGGAAAGCGATGAACAAGAAACTGTTAAGGTAATGTCCCGTGACATGCTTTTAATTATGGTCTTTTGACGTGTCGGATGCTAGTACTATCCTTGGTAGGAGCAATAGTAAAGATCATCCTATGATTTTTCGGTCTGGCACAAGGTCCTGTCTCCGACCATGCTATGCAACCACCGTTCTTACGGTTGACACCCGATTTGGTTCAGGTGACCTAATGAATTCCAGGTGAATTCCTAGGATTTTACGTTCAATGGTGATGAACGCATTGAAAATGGGTTTTCAGAAAACAAATCGGTTTGTATTTTTGATCAAAATATTTTCTCGTTCAAGCTCGAGTTTAGATATCATTGAATTCCATGAGTTTGAATTCTCAATCTTTAAGGTCAATATCAAGGATTGAGTAATATCAGGCTTAAATGCTGATTTTCGATTTTTAAGGAGATTATCCTTTCTGGGGATTTGATTCATTAGTCTTATCAAGCTAATTTGCACGGTGCCCCCCCATTGTACGAGATAAATCCTTCTCATGGTTAGGATAAATCTGACCACTTGGCGACCCTGTTTGATGCTGAGGTCCGTGGATTTCCTGCTGATTTTAGAGAAGACTTTTCTAGATTTTTCGTCAACCTACAGCTGGTCTGGACGACAACTTCATGACCTAAATCAAGAAGCGCGTTTCTTTTTCGGAAGACTTTACTTCCTTTTAATGATGGAATTGATTCATCGTGTAGATCCATCTTTCTTACAGTAAATATATTACAGTAAACCGGGTAAAACTGATTAGTATCGTCCAAATCAAAAGTACCTGCAATAATTCTTATACAAAAATGTGATAGATAGTTTTTAATTGAATAACTTGGTACATTCTCCCCACACTTAGCTTTTATTTATTCTTTTCTTTGCCTTTTTATTCTCTTCTATCCCATTTTAAATGAATTCAAGCGTTTTGGGTTGTTTCTCAATTTATGTCCTCGAGGTAACAATAATTTCGGCATTAACACCTAGTTTTATCGTTCATAAATATGTATAAACATGATTTTGAATTCATTTAGTTGAAATTTTATTCAAATTTTCACAAAATTTGGCAATTAAAACAAGTGTAAACCCGAAAGAATTTATAACCCTTCCCCACACTTGAGATCTTGCAATGCCCTCATTTGCAAGAAATCAGTAAAAATTTAAATTCATGAGGGTGATTAGTGTAGAAAAATGATTAAAAATACCGAGTTTGCAAACATATTGTTGTTATTTCACATTTGATATTTTGTTTCTTGTCGTCAAAATTAGTACCTTTTTCTGAACTTAATGACAGTCTTTGAAAGTGCGTTGTTTTACCCTGTTGTTTACATGATAAAATACAAACATATATATACATATTTTTAAAGTTTGATATATTATCCCACCTTTAAAAATTTATAAAATATAATATATATATATATATATATATATATATATATATATATATATATATATATATATTTTTTGCATACTTTAGATCAATAAAATTAAAAAAATAATGATAACAAAATTTATCGCCCCGTCCTTGGGTAAAGCAATTTCGGTTCAACGACCTAGTCTTTAACTCACGACGAATTTTAGAAATCATTTTTTAAACTTAATGAATTAAAGTAAATTTTGTTTTTAAAAACTTAAATTAAAATGCATATTAATTTCATAAAAAAACCTACAAAACAAAAATTCAGAATGGAGGGAGAAAACTAGTTCTTTAGTGTCTGCTAGCGGAAAAGACCAATCGGGTTCCATTCTCGGAACTACACGAGAATAGAACAACTAACTCTAGATAGCATTTTCTTTTTAGAACATTTGAATCTCCCCACACTTAGGTAGCCGTGGTGTCAAAATTGTGATTAACTTCATCGTTAATTTCTCTTGGTCCATAATCAACTTGCATATCCGTGACTTTTTCTTTAAGCCATTGGTCGGATTCCTGTGTAATATCCACAATTTCAACTAGTTTCTCCTTTTCTTTAGGTGATAGATTGGATACTAACCGGTTACATAACTTAAAGTTCCCCTTGGTTCTAGCATCGCGAATCCGTTTAATAAGTTTCTTCATTGAACTATTAATAACGGGATCATTTAATTTCGTATCAACAACGGGGTTCTTTGTTATCATGTCATCATTAGGTGTTACTTCATTTTCCCCACACTTAGGCGTTTCATTATTGCTAAGTATTACCGTTGGAGTTGGTAAAAGCACATGGTTCTTACCAATTGTTTTTACTGGTTTAACGGTTTTGGCTGGTGGAGATTTAGACTTTCGAATCATAAAGGTGATCGATTTTTCATCATTACTAAGTGTCATTCTTCCATTTCCTACATCAAATAACGCCTTGGTGGACGCTAAGAATGGTCGACCTAAAATTAGAGGAACGTTTGAGTCCTCTTCTATGTCAATGACAATGAATTCGACTAGAAAGGTTAAATTACCTACTTGAACGGGTAGGTTGTCAGCAATTCCAACTGGGTGCTTAATGGTTTGATCAAGGAGTCGAACACTCATATCCGTTGGAGTTAACTCACCTACACCTAATCTCTTATATAATGAAAGAGGCATAACACTCACACTTGAACCTAAATCTGCTAGTGCATCATACATGACACAGTCACTAAGTAGACAAGGAACAATAAATTCACCCGGATCACCTACCCTAGGTGGAGGATTTGGTGGAACTGTCTTCACCTGGTTTATATTTACGGCTTTTGTTTCTTGCACCTTCTTATTCTTTTTCTTCTTCTTCTTTCCAGAGGTATCACAATCTTTATTACCTATCACTTGCTCATACTCAACTCCTTTTCTTGGAAACGGGATGGGTGGTTTGTATGGTGCCACCACTGGCTTTACATACTCGGGTGGTAGTGGTGTAACTTCTTCATTGTTACTCTCATCTAAAACCTTCCCATCTTCTGGTGCTGGTTTTTCAGAATTCGTTGAAACCATATTAACATTCTCATTCCGAGGATTTACTTCAGTATTACTCGGTAGATTTCCTTGTTCCCTCTCACTCATCATGCTAGCAAGAGTACCTACGTGTTTTTCTAGATTCAAAATGGAAGCTTGTTGAGTTCTAAATGACTGATCAAACCTCTCATTCGTTTGGGTTTGAGTTTCAATAAATTGTGTTTGAGATTCAACTAGCTTAAATACCACTTCTTCCAGATTTGACTTCTTCTCGTCGGTTTGTTGTGGTGGTTTATTGTAACGACCCGGATTTTTCCGATCGTTTTACACTTATAAGATTAATATTTACATAAATTAAAACTTACCAACATGATAAGCAATCTAAATTGTTGAGATTTATGATTTTGAAAAGAGTTTTACATAACGTTTAACCGTCTAGTTTGACCGATGATATCACGAACTATACAATATATGTTAATTATACGTTTGTGTATATATATGTATATATACATATTTAACATGATTTAAGGATGTTTAAATATCTCATTTTGTATTAATAACAATAAGTTATAAGTATATTTTGAAACTACTAACTTAAGCTTTCAAAACGATAACTATACGTAACGTTATTTGACATAAATACTTACGACCTATAATGTTTATACATATATCGTATATATAATGTATTTAATCACTTTTAAAGACTTAAATACATAAAACAATATAAGTATATTCACAAAAGATAGCTATATTTGAATCCTCATTCCATTTTTCACAAGATTTCTATACGTATATCTAGAGTATATGTACTCGTATCATACCTAGCCTCTATACATATTTACTATTGGTATATACACATCAAATCACCACCAACCAGCCCTTGTTCATGCCTTATGTATAAGGTAACTACTTTTGTTATTTAGTATGACAATTTCACATGATTAAAAGATCTTTTCACAAAATTACAAATTTATACACCTTTTACACCACCATAAATACATGCATCCATTTTCAATTTTTGGAACATCATTTCTCTAGCTAAACACACACACTTACTAGCCTCATGTCTATCTAAGAACTCCAGCAAAAATCCTCTCAAGAATCACCTTAAACACCACCATAAAAAGATCAACAAAAACACTACAAAAATACAACTTTCAATTCAAGTTTATGTCTTAAGTTGCTTCCAATCTTTCATCCAATTTCATCACTCTTTTGGTTCTAGATTTTTACTCCTCTTTTACAGCAATCTTGTCCAAGTAACTTGAGGTAGTAACTTTGTTCATAACCTTATTCGATTTATATATATATAGCTATCTTATTGTATGGTATACAATTTTAACAACAAAAACATAGTTTGAATGATTTCAAACTTGTTTGCAAACTAAATAGATCCTTCTAACTTAACTTTTAAAATACTTCAAGACCTGTAATATAACTTAAATATATTCTAATTTAACAAGGTATAACTTGGTTTTTCAAAGAATACCTTAAAAAACTGTTTTTATGACGTCGGAGTGCAACCGGGGGCTGTTTTGGGTTGGATAATTAAAAACCATCTTAAACTTTGAATTGGAGGTTTATATTTTGGAAAAATGATATTTCTTATGAATATGTTAACACATAAAAATTTCATGATTTAATTCATAGTATAAGTATTTTTAGAAAAATGGTCATTAAATGATGTTTTTGTAACAAAAATGATTAACTTCATAAGTTTCACCAAAATTTGACCTATGACCTATGATTTCGAATACAAACTAAGGTATTTACAGTTCATATTCTTAAAGAGGGACTCGATCCAAGGAAGTGGAAAGTTGAATCAACGAAAACGGAGTTGTAACGAAGAAATTATGACCAAAACAAAATCGGATATCCAAGACTAGTTTAGCCACGAAAATAATTGGAGAAAATTAAATAAATCACATCTTCCTAAAGTAACATGATATTTTATACATATGTACTCATAATTTAATTTTATATGGTTCAGGATCACCCGTAAACAATACGAGAAGATTAATCATAAGATCCCATGATTGTACGCAACACGTCATTTGACAACACCGGTACTTTATGTACGCAACACGTCATTTGACAACATCGGTACCATGGGTCAAGATTAATCTCGACCAATACATATACGATGGGGGTTTTATTTATTTCATTGGGGGTTTATTAAACAACTAAATATGAACCATTAAAATTGAATTACTAACATCGGACTGCTAACTACGGACTAAGGAATTATTAAAAGTATTAAAAGTATTATAAGTATATATATGTGACGATTGTTTAAAAAGAAAAGGTATTGATATATTATATATGGATAGGTTCGTGATATCAATCGGAGACCAAGTCGAAATTACATATCTTCAAGACAAAAGTGAGTATATAGTCCCACTTTTAAACTCTAAATATTTCGGGATGAGAATACATGTATTTTATGTTTTACGCTATGGACACAAGTAACTGAAAAATATATTCTACGTTGAGTTGTACCACTGGCATACTTCCCTGTAGCTTGGTAACTAATATTTACAGCGGTATTGTAAACGCGAATCCTGTTGATAGATCTATCGGGCCTGACAACCCCAACCGGACTGGACGACCAGTATTCAACGGTTGCACAGTACTTCGTTTCGTGACTACACCTTGGTACGGTGTAGTAAGATTTCATAATAAAGGGAATATGCGACGTGATTAAATGTTAAGTATGGTTACCAAGTGCTCAACCACTTAGAATATTTTTATTAAAATGTTTATATATGAAATCTTGTGTTCCATTGTTATAACGCTGCTAGCATCAAACCTATATATCTCACCAACTTTATGTTGACGTTTTAAAGCATGTTATTCTCAGGTATGAATTAAGTCTTCCGCTGTGCATTAGCTCATGTTAAGGATACTACTTGGGACCTTTTAAGCCATGATACAAAGACGTTGCATTCGAGTCATTGGAGTTCAATAGAGAATATAAATAAGTAAATGACAGATTAGGTCATTTGGATATTATGAAATGTTAGACGAAAATGTCAAATATTGATGTAATGATAGTTTGCCTTTTAAGAATAAATGCAACGTTTGTAAAATGTATCATATAGAGGTCAAGTACCTCGCAATGTTATCATATGTTATTGTATTCGTCCCTATGGATTGGGTCGGGTCGTCTCATGTGGTATCAGAGCGTTGGTCTTAGCGAACCAGGCCTTGCATTAGTGTGTCTAACTGGTAGTTGTTAGGATGCATTAGTGAGTCTGGACTTTGACCGTGTCTACATGTCAAAAGTTTTGCTTATCATATCTAGTCGAAAATCATCTGCTTATCATCCTTAAGAATTGCCTGCTTAGTATTCTTAAGTCTAGACACGTCTTACTGCATTTGGTGCATCGATAGTGTATAGACAAAATTCGTATCCTAGCGTATCTGTTGCTATAGACATTGCCTGACGAATTTCAAAGATTCTCCGTAATTCACGGGATTTTGAGTATTATAAATACATATGTAAATTATGTATTGAAGAATACCAAACCCAACTCCTATAATCTATTCCAAACCAAAAATTCATTTCCCCGACTGTACAAGATGAACTCCGCGTCCAGTTCGAATTCCTCCGACTCCGACAGCTACGCTGATATGGATTTCCATTCGGGCTCCGAAGGCAGCGTCACTGGAATGGATCAACCAATTTCTCATCATCTATTTTGGATGAATTGGGGATGGGTTCGTAGTATACTAAATTATTGGAGACAAGAAGAAGGTGATCCCTTTCACCCACCGAATTGCCCCATTGGCGACGAACCTGAAGCACTTACCGGCGAACCTGTTCGAGAAACCATTTTCTCTCTCATTTCTCGAGTATCTCGTCACGATTATATCCTATCCCATATTTCGGATCTTGTTCATTCGCTCACTCCAACCGCCAATCATCCTGGTGTACTAGCAGAAATTAACGAACTTCGCGCTCGTGTGACGGCTTTGGAGAACACGGTGCGAAGGTTACAAACACCAGCAGCAGCACCAGCAGCATAACCAGTACCGTTAACAACATCAACCTCGCAATCTTCAATACCAGTAGCATCATCGACGTCAACGACATCATCAGCATCAACACCAACCGTATCATTACCACCACCAACAATCACATCCGCACCACGTACCTCAACATCATCATCTGAACTTCGAATATGATCTTTGTTCTACATATCATTCTACACCGATTACCTCTTCTTTACGTATCGTTCTTCGTTCGACATGACGATTATGTAATCTCTAATGTTTTGGAGATTATGTAATCTAGTAATAACGATAAATCAAATGAGTTGAATATTTTATTGACTCATTAAATTCATAGTTACCTCCGAAGAAAATATATATGCAAATATATTTTCATAAAGATTGTAATTAAAAATTTCATTCGTACAAACTGTTAATGATGAAAATATTTTAACGGGTGGGTAGTACCCAAGGAATATTTAGAATTCACATTAACAAGTTACACTGTACATTCTTCGAATCTGATTCAACGATCATTTATTATCCTACTTACAATTACCGATATACGTATCCGTTCACCCCAGATTAACCATTTCCATTTAAATTTCATATTTGGATTTTTACCTATCCGAATCCAACAAGTGGCATAATGAAGAAACATTGGCAAAATAAAAATTGTTAGAAACAGATGAATTAATTAATTGAAATTGTGATAGGATTACACGCTAACTGTTCCAGCTAACTGTTCCCAGCTAACTGATTAATATTTAATTTATCGCAGTTTACATTCTTGCAATTTTAATTTCTGTACTTTACATACCGTCGGGACACATGTACAACAACACGTCGGATTAATTCTGAGACAACACGTTGTATAATGGGTCATGATATATATTTATTTATTTTACGCATTTTAAATAACGGGACACGTATACAAGGTTTCGACTTATCATATTGATCCATCTATATATATATTTCGGAACAACCATAGACACTCTATATGTGAAGGTGGGAGTTGGCTATACAGGGTCGGAGTTGATTCCAAAATATATATATACTTTGAGTTGTGATCGACACCGAGACCAGTACACGGGTCACGATACGTATTAAGTAATTCGAATATTATATATTTAGTTCATATATGAATTTATTGAACCATTGGACAATCGGACTATTGGACTGCTAACTTTGGACAATTAAAAATGAGTTAAAATGATGATTATTACATATGAAACTAAACAATCCTTCAAGTTTGCCACTTGATTCTATTTTAAACCTCATTTGTATCTTGACGATTACAATTCGCATTCACAACTTTTCATGATTCTTGAAAACATCTCGATCGAGAAGTTCAACCAGCCGCACCTCGTCTACGGAATAAAGATTTATGCATACAGTTATGCACCTAAAAATTTTTGAACTCGAAGTTATAGTTAAAACGTATCCGCATCGAATTCCTTATCATCCATTAGCAAAAACAATCACGCGATTCCTTTTCAATTAACTAATTTTGTCACAGCTCCACTTCGATATCTCAGTAAGACTACTCTTATTACAATCTCGATATATATATATACGTTGTTCTTTCGCCATCGTTACCGGAGAACCTTTTATATTCCATCATATTACCATCAGCGTTTAATCATCTAAAAATACAATTCTCCTTAAACCATCTTGGTTTGATAACCAATGACCCAGATCCGATAACTTTGAAAATACTGATGAAGCAGCATGTTGTAGAAGGTCTTAATGACCAAATGTTGATGATAAAAGAAGGAAGTGTTAGGAACGCTCGATAGAAAATTGGTACTGAAAACCGGATTGAACAAACCATGAAGGAGACTCTGAACAAGTTACAAGGACTAAACTTGTACATAAAGAATTATGACGATTCTGTAGCAAACACCTTGCTTCTGAATCTAAACCCTTACGGGTCAATCTTCATCATCATCCTTCGACATTAGAAATTCCAAGATATTATCATATCTTTCATTATAAATATCCTCAATATTTCTGAAGATATTTTCACCACTATCCTTATCTGAAATCATTTATCTCTCTGTAATATCTGCGTTACAATATAAAGGAAACTGTGTTAGTTTCTAAATCCTTCAAGTTTAAAATAGGAATGTTCTGAAGCAGTGTTGGGAACTGATGCATGAACTAGTATAATATAATGAAACTTGATCAACTTCATTATATTACAGTAAGTCATGTTAAGTTTCTAATGGAATATGATGATTCACAGTACCGTCATCATGTGCCATATTACACGACTTTTACATTCTATCCAATTCCGAAACATATTAAGAACAAATCATCTTGATAGTTCTATTTTCCTGGATATTCTGGTAATTTGACAAATCAAAATCGTGCCATTACCATTCCTTTCTTAGAGCATTAGCTATGTTCATTCCGAATTTTATACCTACGAATTTCGAACTATTGATCGCTTGACTCAAGGACGGGAAGAAGAAACGAAGGGACAAAGTCCCAAAATAGAAATTGGGGTATAGATTACAGCAAATAGGAGAGAGTATTAACTATGGATGACAATGATTATGGAAAATAGAAGCAGGAGCATCGAAATATAAGGAAAGATATCAAACCCAATAACCACCCAGAAACTACAAACCGTGTGTATCAATACGTATGGCGACGTAAAGACACGGGAGAATTAGAAACATTATAATTCCAAGAAAATCATAAAAGTGAATAGATTCTTCTAGCGGTAGATGAAAGAGAAGAATGAAAGATATGAAAGTTAGAAGTATAACAAAAATCAGAACGGGATGAAGCATTTTAAAGGATACCTTAAGGTATGAATTAGAGGAGGAAGAGTAAGAGATGTGAGGTATGGAAGTAAGAAAGGGAAGGAGGTGGATTTATAGTGAAATATCCGACAAAGAAATCGAAACAGATTATCGCATTAAATCAAAGGAGATCCTGTTTTCTAAATCATCGAAGAACCAAATCTTATTACATAAGATTTTCTTTAAATCCCTTAAATTCTGGAAATCAATCCTAATCTCGACATCGGTTAAAACAATTCTATACTCACTCATTTCATTCTTTTGTGATAGCTTCATTCGTGCGCTTCACATGACCGAATCATTTTATCCATATCTTCCAATAATGATAAAACTCTATTAATACCTCATATTCATCATGAAAACATTCCTATTGTTATTTATGACAACTTCTACCAAATTTCGGGACGAAATTTCTTTAACGGGTGGGTACTGTAACGACCCGGATTTTTCCGATCGTTTTACACTTATAAGATTAATATTTACATAAATTAAAACTTACCAACATGATAAGCAATCTAAATTGTTGAGATTTATGATTTTGAAAAGAGTTTTACATAACGTTTAACCGTCTAGTTTGACCGATGATATCACGAACTATACAATATATGTTAATTATACGTTTGTGTATATATATGTATATATACATATTTAACATGATTTAAGGATGTTTAAATATCTCATTTTGTATTAATAACAATAAGTTATAAGTATATTTTGAAACTACTAACTTAAGCTTTCAAAACGATAACTATACGTAACGTTATTTGACATAAATACTTACGACCTATAATGTTTATACATATATCGTATATATAATGTATTTAATCACTTTTAAAGACTTAAATACATAAAACAATATAAGTATATTCACAAAAGATAGCTATATTTGAATCCTCATTCCATTTTTCACAAGATTTCTATACGTATATCTAGAGTATATGTACTCGTATCATACCTAGCCTCTATACATATTTACTATTGGTATATACACATCAAATCACCACCAACCAGCCCTTGTTCATGCCTTATGTATAAGGTAACTACTTTTGTTATTTAGTATGACAATTTCACATGATTAAAAGATCTTTTCACAAAATTACAAATTTATACACCTTTTACACCACCATAAATACATGCATCCATTTTCAATTTTTGGAACATCATTTCTCTAGCTAAACACACACACTTACTAGCCTCATGTCTATCTAAGAACTCCAGCAAAAATCCTCTCAAGAATCACCTTAAACACCACCATAAAAAGATCAACAAAAACACTACAAAAATACAACTTTCAATTCAAGTTTATGTCTTAAGTTGCTTCCAATCTTTCATCCAATTTCATCACTCTTTTGGTTCTAGATTTTTACTCCTCTTTTACAGCAATCTTGTCCAAGTAACTTGAGGTAGTAACTTTGTTCATAACCTTATTCGATTTATATATATATAGCTATCTTATTGTATGGTATACAATTTTAACAACAAAAACATAGTTTGAATGATTTCAAACTTGTTTGCAAACTAAATAGATCCTTCTAACTTAACTTTTAAAATACTTCAAGACCTGTAATATAACTTAAATATATTCTAATTTAACAAGGTATAACTTGGTTTTTCAAAGAATACCTTAAAAAACTGTTTTTATGACGTCGGAGTGCAACCGGGGGCTGTTTTGGGTTGGATAATTAAAAACCATCTTAAACTTTGAATTGGAGGTTTATATTTTGGAAAAATGATATTTCTTATGAATATGTTAACACATAAAAATTTCATGATTTAATTCATAGTATAAGTATTTTTAGAAAAATGGTCATTAAATGATGTTTTTGTAACAAAAATGATTAACTTCATAAGTTTCACCAAAATTTGACCTATGACCTATGATTTCGAATACAAACTAAGGTATTTACAGTTCATATTCTTAAAGAGGGACTCGATCCAAGGAAGTGGAAAGTTGAATCAACGAAAACGGAGTTGTAACGAAGAAATTATGACCAAAACAAAATCGGATATCCAAGACTAGTTTAGCCACGAAAATAATTGGAGAAAATTAAATAAATCACATCTTCCTAAAGTAACATGATATTTTATACATATGTACTCATAATTTAATTTTATATGGTTCAGGATCACCCGTAAACAATACGAGAAGATTAATCATAAGATCCCATGATTGTACGCAACACGTCATTTGACAACACCGGTACTTTATGTACGCAACACGTCATTTGACAACATCGGTACCATGGGTCAAGATTAATCTCGACCAATACATATACGATGGGGGTTTTATTTATTTCATTGGGGGTTTATTAAACAACTAAATATGAACCATTAAAATTGAATTACTAACATCGGACTGCTAACTACGGACTAAGGAATTATTAAAAGTATTAAAAGTATTATAAGTATATATATGTGACGATTGTTTAAAAAGAAAAGGTATTGATATATTATATATGGATAGGTTCGTGATATCAATCGGAGACCAAGTCGAAATTACATATCTTCAAGACAAAAGTGAGTATATAGTCCCACTTTTAAACTCTAAATATTTCGGGATGAGAATACATGTATTTTATGTTTTACGCTATGGACACAAGTAACTGAAAAATATATTCTACGTTGAGTTGTACCACTGGCATACTTCCCTGTAGCTTGGTAACTAATATTTACAGCGGTATTGTAAACGCGAATCCTGTTGATAGATCTATCGGGCCTGACAACCCCAACCGGACTGGACGACCAGTATTCAACGGTTGCACAGTACTTCGTTTCGTGACTACACCTTGGTACGGTGTAGTAAGATTTCATAATAAAGGGAATATGCGACGTGATTAAATGTTAAGTATGGTTACCAAGTGCTCAACCACTTAGAATATTTTTATTAAAATGTTTATATATGAAATCTTGTGTTCCATTGTTATAACGCTGCTAGCATCAAACCTATATATCTCACCAACTTTATGTTGACGTTTTAAAGCATGTTATTCTCAGGTATGAATTAAGTCTTCCGCTGTGCATTAGCTCATGTTAAGGATACTACTTGGGACCTTTTAAGCCATGATACAAAGACGTTGCATTCGAGTCATTGGAGTTCAATAGAGAATATAAATAAGTAAATGACAGATTAGGTCATTTGGATATTATGAAATGTTAGACGAAAATGTCAAATATTGATGTAATGATAGTTTGCCTTTTAAGAATAAATGCAACGTTTGTAAAATGTATCATATAGAGGTCAAGTACCTCGCAATGTTATCATATGTTATTGTATTCGTCCCTATGGATTGGGTCGGGTCGTCTCATTTATACAAGCCAGGTCTTTGTTGATTGAAAGTGTTGTTTTGAGTTGGTTGGTTATTCGGACCTTGTTGGTTATACGAGTTATTGTCGGGTCCTTTTGGATTGTAAAGAATGTTTTGATTTCGATTGAAGTTTGGCCTTGGCGGTTGATAATTATTCTGATAACTATTTTCCAGCCTTTGGTTCATGTAGACAACATTCTCACGTTGTTCCATCGTTTGTTCAATGTGACAGTCTTTCATTAAGTGTGGTCCACCGCATTGCTCACAACTGATTCGTATTGCGTGAATATCTTTATTCATCTTTTCCATTCGTCTCTCGAAAGCATCTATTTTTGCGGAAACGGAATCAAAGTTATGGCTAGAATCGGCTCTAGCCGCTTTAGATGAGAGATATATATCTTTCTCTTGGTGCCACTCATGAGAGTGGGAGGCTGTGTTATCAATAATTTTGTAAGCTTCAGTTGCGGTTTTCTTCATAATGGAACCACCAGCTGTTATGTCGATGTCTTTTCGTGTAGCAACGTTGACACCTTGGTAGAATATTTGTACTATTTGATAAGTGTCTAAACCGTGTTGAGGACATCCTCTCAACAACTTTCCAAATCTTGTCCACGCCTCATATAGAGTTTCATTTGACTTTTGTGTGAACGTAACAATTTCTCCTTGAAGTCTCACGGCTTTAGATGCCGGAAAGAATCTTTTAAGAAATTTCTCAACTAAAACATCCCATGTGTCAATCGCCCCTTCAGGTAACGATTCTAACCAATCTTTGGCTTCTCCCTTTAAAGTCCAGGGAAACAACATGAGATAGATCTGTTCATCCTCAACTTCTCGGATTTTGAATAGTGTACAGATCCTATTAAACGTACGAAGATGTTCGTTTGGATCTTCCTTTGGCGCACCACTATATTGGCACTGATTAGTTACCATGTGTAGGATTTGTCCTTTGATTTCATAATCTGGCGCATTAATGTCTGGCTTAATAATGGCGTGACCTTGGCCCGTGCGTGTGGCTCTCATTCGGTCTTCCATACTTAGAGGTTCCAGATTTTCCATAATTGAATTTGTTGAATACGAATCACTAGAAGATTCTGATTTAATGGTTTGTGGTTCAGGAGGAATGATTAGTGGTTCTGGATCTTGGAATTGTCCCTGAATATTCTCCGGATTCTCAATTGTGAGGTCGGGTTCAAAAGATGGATTATCGGAAATTTGAGTTGGAGTTCTTGGTCGACTAGATGATGATTCTAAAGAAAAATATTGGCTAGATGTCTTGATCGAGTTATAGGTGGTGAACGTATGAAAGGTGGTGAACGTTTTACTCGGTGCATTCACTGAATATCCTATTAGTTTTTAAAAGGAAAGAAAAATTATATAAGTTATCCAATTAATAGACTTTTCTGATTTTGCCCATGTTTCGAATAGCCAAAAGATGCAGCAGAGGGGCAGGATTCGTTTGGTCTCAATATAATTGAGTACTGTTTGGCTCCAATAACCCGGTCCACGTACAAATCCAACTATTACTACGAACCAGAAAATTTTGATGTCTATCAATTTAACCACTTAAAATAAATTTTCGTAATTTTAAGAAATTTAGATAAGAAGTAGAATAAAAATCTTATCCTGAAACTAGAATAGCGAGAAATAAGAAAGAAAAAAAAACGCGTCGAAAAAGGTCGAAAAATAAAAGGTCGAAAAATAGGCGTCGAAAAATAAAAATAAGAAAGTAGCGCGAAAAACGGCGTCGCAAAATTCTAAAACACATAAATCTTAGTCTAAGGAATAAGCACTTAAGGGATTTTACGGCAAACCTAAAAATTCTAGAAATAAAAATAACTATGGCAAAACTAAACTTAATACTAAAAATTGTAACTAGAGTCAAAAAATCTAAAAGTAATAAAAAAAAAACTTTTTTTTTTTAATTTTTTTTTTTATATATTTCGTTTTTTAAGGATTTTAAAATTTTTTTTTTTTAAAAAAAAAATTTTTTTTTTTATATAAATTTTTTTTTAAAACTTTTTTTTTTTAAAAAAAAAATTTTTTTTTTTTAAAAAACGATTTTTTTTTACAATTTTTTTTTTTTTTTTAAAAACGAAATTTTTTTTTCTTAAAAAAAACGATTTTTTTTTTTTTTTTTTTAAAAAACGATTTTTTTTTTATAAATTAATAATTTTTTTATAATTATAATTTTTTTTTCAAAACTTTTTTTTTAATTCATTTACTATTCATGAATAGTAAATGAAAATAAATTAATTAATTTACTATTCAAATGAAAGCGACATGATAGAAATTATTAATTATAAGTTACATAATATACCCCTGAAGTATTTAATAAATACGACTTTTTAAAACTTTACGTATCATTCTAAAATATTATTATATTATTATATTCTATTTCAATATTATTATATTATTATATTCTATTTCAATATTATTATATTATTATATTTTATTTCAATATTATTATAATTAAAAATATAGCGTTTTAGCGCTCCCCGGCAGCGGCGCCAAAAACTTGATGTGGTAGCGTGAGGGTACGAAATAGTATTATTTTTACTAGGAAATACTACAAAATATGACACAAGTTTTATTAATTTACGGATGGGATATACCTAAACCTTGCTACAACACTATAGGCAGTGTACCTAATCGTAGAGTAGTGTAGTTTTTAGTAAGTCCGGTTCGTTCCACAGGGAGCTAGTGATTACGTACTATATTTTTATAAAACTATATTTATATAAATATATATATATATATATATATAAGTAGTAATATTATTATAAAAGGGGGTTTTTTACCGTTTAATGACCGGTTTGTCGATTTTATATTTTTAAGCGTAAAGATAAATGACAATAATTAAAGTGCGTAAAATAAATAAATGACGATAAATAAAATAACAATAAATAAAATTGCGATAGAATATGAAATAAAAGGATTATGCTTATTTAAACTTCCGTAATCATGATGTTTGACGTTTTGATTTTAATTAATTGTTACTCGGGTTAATTGTCCTTTGTCATGGTTTATTTGATACCTATCTGGTTTTTATCCATAATAGTCCATCGATCATAAATATAAAGTGCGAGTGTCCCCGTCAAATTACCCTTATACCCGAAGTCAAATATTCCAACTAATTAAGGATTTAAACTGTGACGCAGTTATCACTTCTGTCAACAATTACACCAGTTATCACTGTATGTAATCCACCCCTGTTTTGATTAGATATGAATATTAATTTACCCACTTGATCAGTTTGAATAATCAATTACCCAACCCGAATAATTAATTAAATGATTATAATAGATTCCATATGAACGTCACTAAATAGGACAACCATAATCATCATTAATTATTAGGATAATTAATTTGAAGATAGGTTCGACAGACTCCAATGAGTTGTCACTCAATTAGACAATACCCCCATCTATTAATAGTCAATAGTCCAATTTCTACAAGTGTCGGTCTTTTGCCCAAACCTTAATTATGGTACAAAATCCAATAACCCCGTCTTAATATTTTAGCCCAACATCACGATTACTTCGGCTCAAATAAGCATAATAATAACTTAGTTACGAGACATTAAATTAAAAAGGAAGAACATAGCTTACAGTGGTGATTAATCGCGTAGCGTTGCACGGACAGAATTTCGACTTAAAACCCGTAAAATATTTCTTACAATAACCCAACTAAACCATAACTTTATTATTAAAATTAACTTATATTAAAACTATAATATAAATATATATTACATATTACAGAAGAGAGAAAGAAATATGAAGAAAGGTGTATTTTTTCATTACTACGTGAATTCCATTTTATAGGCAAATGTTGATTTGAAATTTTCACTTATGACCCCTTAACTATGCTCAATTAACAACTTTTTATTATTTATTATTATTCTTATTATGAATTATTTAAATATTATATTATATTCTTGAGCATAGTTAACTTGTAATTTTAGCTCCGTTGCGTCGAGCGTTGAAAGTTGGTTCATGTCTCGGTTCCGAATTTTCGAACGTCCTTGCGTACAATTTAATATCTTGTACTTTGCATTTTGCGGCTTGTACTTTTGTAATTTTGAGACGTTTCTCATCAATATATTGAACCACTTGGAGTGTAACTTGTACGTTTGAGCTTTTTGGACGTTTGCGTCTTCAAATCTTCGTTTTCGCCTTTTGTCTTCGCACTTATTTATTTAAACAATTACAATGAAAATATAATACAATTACATATGAAAACCTATTATTTAGGAGGGATATTGCTATGAAATATATGTTCCTTTTTAGCCTTATCAGTTATATATGTGTATGTATAATTGTTGCACTCACTAAGCGTTTTGCTTACCCCTCTCGTTGTTTACATTTTTTAGGTGCGAACGCGGAGAAAGGAAAAGGGGTTATTGGGCATTAGATTACCATGATGATTGCTAGTTGAAGCTTTTGGAAAACGACCTAGTGTCTTGGGTAGTTTAGCCCCAAACCATGCTCGGGTGTAGTTTGGATTAAAACTATCATTTTAATGGGTCGATTTTGTATTACATTTGATTAATGGCCTTCGTGCCTTTTTGTAAACATTAAACTCGTTGTAAGTTTAATGGGATGTATGAAATGGTTTATATTAATTATAAAAAAAAAATTATCCGGTTGATTTCGGGTTGGGTTGTTTCATTTTGATCAGTTTTACGGTCGGTTAATTGAATGTTTGAAAAACCGTAACTTGTCATTTAATTAATAAAAAATAAAGAAGTGAAAAAGGAATTGGAAAAAAGAAAGTGAAAATAGTTGAAAATAATTAACTTTGTTGCGAGGTGGTTTTGGTTATTTAACTGCCTGTTAATTTTAAAGTAAAAAAAAACCGTTAACGACCCGTTAATTAAGAGTTTAAAAGATACGGGAATGAAAAAGGAAGTGAAAAAAAAGAAAGGAGAAAAAGGAAGTGAAAAATGTTGTAAAAAAATAACTTCGTTATATGGTGTTTTGGTGGGTTACTTTAACGTTACAAAAAGGTTAACGGTTGGTTAATTAAATGTTTAATATATAAATGAATGAAAAATGAAAGTGAAAAAGGAAGTGAAAATCGGTTGTAAAAAAATAAAATGAAAAAACGTTTATAAATAAAATGAATTACCAAAATCCCCCCATAGTTTGGGGTAATTACAGGTTTGCTATCATGAATTGTGCCAAAACTCATCAAGATTAGTATATAGTCATAAGAGATTAATAAATAATTATCAGTTTGTTTTACTTCTTCATACAAGTGTCTGAATAATTTAATGATAAGTTTTAAAACTCAATGCTAAGTTTTAAAACTCATGATTTAATTGGAAATTTACATTTGTTTGAATTCTTTCACTAAGATACGTGTGTGGTATTTTTAACGACAATTAAGAATCACTGATAAGGGTCTGAACTCGATGTGAGAACTCACCCACAAGATCATTTACTGGGAAGATTATTACAGTCCTACCGCCCATCAAGAGGAAATATCCACGACGAATTCAAACGGGCATCGCGTGCCCTCTAGCTTGAACGCAATACTTTCATAACTTCCGAGGCCCATGAAATGGACAAGTAACCTCAATGGTAATATTTTGCAGTTCATAAGGATCAAACTTCTGATATCTCATATGAGAAATCATGTAATCATCAATACGCCAACACTTTAAGGTTAGGATGTGTGTTATCGTTGTTTTAGGCAAAAAAATCCCTCTTGTTATTATAAGAAAAGCTAAATTGAGTAATAATTATTTCAATAAGAAGATCTTGATCATTCATTTTTCTAAATCATTTAATTTCAATCACTGGATCATAATATCAAATGATTATGACATAATACAAAATTCATTTTTTCACCAGATTACTAAGATACCCCTTTCAATACAACCTTTTAATACGTAATTAATTCTAAATTAGCAACAAATTAGGAAACACATTCAGTTTTAAACAGGGTCAAACCTTTCAAATCCTAAATATCGCCAATATTTTAATATAAACTAATAACCCTAATCCAAAATCATATACGCTTCATTAGACAATTAAAACAAAATTTTATGACGCTCATACCCAAATTGAATAAATTCACGATGAAACCCTTACCTCTATGAAATCATTTTCAGGATAAGATTGTCTTCTGAAATCTAACAGATTGAGGAATCATCTACAATGCAAACTGGAAATAACTGTATTATGAAGAATTGGCACAAGTAATCGGTGTATCTTTTCTCGGTACGTAAATAGTCATCTTCAACATCATCTTAGGGTTCTTGCTGTATGTATTTTTATTATTGATATTGTATCTAACAATTTTTATCAGCGTTCAACACTTCTTATTAGGGTTTAAAGATTTTATTTGATTATACCCATTTTTAACATTTATGGCATATCATTGCCGTAATTCCGTCTCTGAATTTGTAGATGAAATCTAGAATGCTTCGCTGGAGTAGGTATTGAAGTAAAATCAAGGTTATTATTTCAAAGAATTAGGGTTATGATTTCAAAAAATTAAGGTTATATATTAAGGCACGGATGATATATGAATGAATGAAATAAACGATTAATACTGCGTTTAATTGATAACCTTTGCACCCTGCTATCTAACTTTTGTTTTATGCGTTTCCGAATTAGCTGACCAATGATGATTATCCGAGTTTTAAGCGTTTAGATGGCGTTGATAGTAGAACTGGTAAGTTTATTATAATTAATATAAATATAAATCATTGACAATGATTAATTTGTTTTTGTTTTGCTCAATTTCATGCCACAGCTTGGTGAAGAATATATGAATATGAAGGAAAAGTTTATGATTGTTTGGCAGCATTACGTGTGCACATGCTGCAATGAAGCTGCAATGAAGTAATATTAGCTGGTATTGGTGCTCTTGCAACCACTACAACAAAATGTAGCCATGTTCAAATTATAGTAATTATGCCCTTTGATATCGGCAAAAAAGTCACGTTTTTTTTTTACCACCGAGGCATTTGCCTGAGTGGTATGCGGTGGTGTTTAACACCCTCGCCGGGTAAGAGGTCCAGGGTTCGAACCTGGCTTCTGAATGACCAAATTAAACATGGACTGAAATAGGCTCCATTGAGGTCAGCCCAAAGGGAAGGTTTTACCGACCCGATCCGGGACTAAGGTCCGGTGTAAGACCCGAATATTTATCTTGCTTGTTTGTGTATTAAGACGTTTGGGATTGGGTTTCGCGGATTATTTATATAAAGTTTAAAATGCAAAAGAATCTGTTTCAGTTAGGTCGCGCGCCGCGCGGGGATTCGGCGCGCCGCGCCGTTTGCTGCTGACAGAATCCCTTGTTTTCTTAATTGGTTTAAATGAAGGGCAAATGGGTAATTTCACTTGAGGCCGGATTTGTGAGGCTTATGAGCTAGTTTGGATCAGTTTTGGATCCCATTCACATCCACTCATCATCTTCATCCATTTTTGAGAGAGAGTAAGAGTTTAGAGAGAGATTGGAGGTTTTGGTGAGGAAGAAGCTCGAATCGTTCAAAGTCTCGGGTTTTAAAGTTGTTCCCTTCGTTCTCGGCTACACGGTGATAGTATTGGTAAGCTCAAACTCCGAATTTCATTCTTGTGACTTGATATTCAATTTAGGGTTTTGAGTTAATTTGTTGAGTAACCCACTTAGGTGATGAACTGGGTTTATGGTGACTAGTTATTCTTGTCACTTGGCGGGTTTTGGGTTGGATGACGGTTTGGCCTTGATTAGGCTTTGATTATGAGTTTAATCACTTGGATTAGTGATTATGGAAGTGTTGAAACCTATTTAGGGTTATTTGATTGACTAACTTTGACTTTGGGTCAAATTAGGGTTTGGTGGTGATTATGACCCATTTGGTGACTTAATGAGGTTTATGAACTTAAAATGGATTAAGTTGGAATATTAAACCGTGTTAAATGTGTTTTGGTGTCAAAACTTATAAAGGACGAGATTTTGACCTTTATGGGTCAAAATTAGGGTTTAAGTGTCTAAATGGGTATGACACGTGTTTGACACTTGAGTTCGGGTTTAATTGGCTTATTAGGACCATTCTCATTTGTGTTAGTGATTATTGGTTAGTTCGGGCACGGTTTGTGCTTGGAAGTGCAATTGGGTCGAAATTGCACTAAGTGTTGAATTGGGTTGGTTTGTAAATCCATCCTAATTGTATTGTTGTAATTGTGATAATGGAATAGGTATTTTCCATTGGCGAGTTGCGGATTACTTGGAAGCTTTCTTCAAGACTTCAAGGTGAGTGATATTATCCTATGTACATATGTATGTGTAGGATGGGTGCGGGTCGGGTGAAGTGATTCTCGGCTATAGAGCTCACTTCACATGTAGGTGGACTTGATGGACTTTTGTATAAGTCCAATTGGCACGGTTGTGCGTTTTGGTTGACCATATTTGGCGAAGTACACGTTCGTGTGTACATTATCACACGTGATTGTGATTTGGATGTTGTGGCCCCGATGTGGTGGATTATATAATCCCGTGACCGTGGGTTTGAGTTGGAGAAGTGAATCGCGTGTGGTTTCGGATTCACGATGACGCGTGTGGTTTCGGTCATCTTATCAAATGAATCTCGTGTAGTTCGGATTCATGGTGACTCGTGTAGTTCGGTCATCCTATTGAGGTAGTAATCTCGTGTGGTTTCGGATTACTAAGGCTCGTGTAGTTCGGCCAACCTCGATGTTGTGAAGATAGTAATCTCGTGTGGTTTCGGATTACTAAGGCTCGTGTAGTTCGGCCAATCTTCATTGTGGCATTTGGTTCTCGGTATTGGGTTAAGGTGTTAACCTTGTTCGTTTATATTGTTATATATATTAATGTATTGTTGTGTTGTAGCTAACCCTCCGGGTGTAGCCATTTGGAGATGTTCACTTTGTCGTTGGTGGACTCATATTTGTTGTTGTACCTTTAGCTTGATGCTTAGAGATTGTACGGTATGCTTAGTGTAGTTGCTTTATATTTGGATGCTACGGTATGCGGTATTTGTTTGTGTGGCGTATTCATTTTATACATATATATGTATGTAGTATATTATCATTCACTAAGCGTTAGCTTACCCTCTCGTTGTTGACTCTTTTTATAGATTGCATGCGGATGGTGGCTCGGGTAAGCGCGAGGATTTGAGGAATTGCATAGTTTGCGTAGAAGGCTTGCTTTTGGATTTATTAGGATTGGGTAGTGTATCCCCAATCGCCATGCTCGGCTTTGTTTTGTATTAAGAGTCTTATGGTTTAAAATTGTATTTTTATACTTAAGGGGTAATTTGGGCACGTGTGGGCCCCACTTTGTAAAACTCGCTCAAACCTTAGTTATGTGCTAGTTTTACATATATTAATGTACGGTTAAAATCGTTTTGGCTAAATGTGTCGGGAACTAGTCAAACATTTTCGTTAAATTGACTTCCGGGGACAGCGGGCTGTCCAGGTGATTTGGCGCGCCGCGCGCCCACCTGGCGCGCCGCGCGGATGAACTGCACCAGAAATTTTTTTTTTGTTGTAAAATTTAACGGGAATTGTCGTGGTTTGGTTTGGGTTGTTACAAGTGGTATCAGAGCATGGTCTAAGGGATTTAGGTGACTTGAGATAGGTGCCTAGACTTAGACTTTTGTGTGTGCTTAAATTGTTGCGGGACTTGTAGGATTACGGGTCGGAATGGGTTTGGTTAGTGCCTTGGCTATAGGTTGACTAACGTTTATATTAGTAATGCGGATATTATTAATATGTTGTTGTGTTGTGATAATAATACTCGCGTGTGTTTGTACCGCGTAGAATTTTGGTTGTGTTTGTTTATATCATCGAGCGAGGCGGTCGTTGTACTAACAAGTCGATGCGGCGTGTGTGCGTAATAAGAACTTGCAGACCTTATTACGGGTGCAAATCGTGTCTAACGAGTGATGTACGACGAGTGCTTAGCAAGATGGGTCGGGGTTGTGCGTGTTTACTTATACGTTCGTGATCTAATCGCTTTGCATTCCTTAGAATGGCGACGGGAAGTGGGATCGATACGAACAACGCGGAGGTTAACGCTAGAGTTGCGGCCGCCGTTGCGGAGCAAATGGGTGCGTTGGAAGAAAGAATGGAAAGGAAGTATTCCGAACTTCAAAGTAGTGGTGAAATGGAGCGTTATCTTAAGAGCTTCATGAGGACTAAACCCCCGATGTATGACGGGAAACCGGATCCTTTGGTGAGCACAACATGGATTTCGGATGTCGAAGGGTGTTTTCGTACTATTGATTGCCCTCCCGAGAGGAAGACAAGACTCGCTACGAGTTTGTTGCGGGGTAGGGCAAGGGATTGGTTGGATGGTAAGATTGATCTTGTCGGTGGTGAGACGTTTATGGCCTTATCATGGGACGAGTTTAAGGAAGAATTCTTTGAGGAGTTCCGGACTTCGGCCGATTTGTGGGAATTGCGTAATGAGTTGCGAAATTTGCGACAAGGATCTATGGATTTGAGTACTCTTAAGACGACCTTTATGGCGAAGGCTCGTTTTTGTCCGGAGTATTTGGGAAATGATCGTTTGTTAATGGGGGATTTCTATCGGACCTTGAATGATGACTTGAAGGGTAAGATTAGTCGGGGTCAAGCGAAATCGTTTTCGGAATTATTCGACTTGGCTAGAGGTTTCGAGTCGTATTCACGATCGAAGAGGGGTGAATCTTCAAGTGAGAGAAGAGTTGTTTCTTATGGTGCTCCGAGTAAGAGGACTAAGGGTCCGAGTGTGAGCACGGGTGGTACGCGAACGGGTATATCGGATTCTAGTGCGGCTAGGTGTTACAATTGTGGCGTAAGGGGTCACAAGTCTTGGGAATGTTCGGTACCAAAGGGTGGTAGTATGGTGTGCTTCAATTGCCAAAAGGAAGGACATCGTAAGTCGGAATGTCCCAAGTTAGCGGGGACGGGTGCGGCGAGGAGACGTTAAGGTACGTTTCATTTTAATAAATAGGTCTTTTGATTATTTATAAAATGCCGGTTGAGTTTGAGTTGTATGCCTTTGTTGTGCATGTTATGCTATGGGTGACGTTCCTAATGGAAGTACCCTAAGGTGATGTTTGATTGTCGGGCGAAGGGCGTAAGACTTGGTGCAACCAAGCATTCCTTAGTATTTGAGATATGTTTCTACCAAGCCATGGAAATGGTTTTGGTGTTCGATTGTTAAGCGCGTGTTCGCTTGCGTGTTGAAGTTGATGAACCACGAGGTTCGTCGGGTGATTGGAACCTTTGAGATCGAGTGTTTAAAATCTCGATGTGTGTTGGTAATGGAGTCTTTATGACGCGACATTAGGTGCCTCTTTTATACCTACTAGCGTGGTGTCGACTCCGATTGTGTTGTAGTTACATTGTACTTAGGGTACCGGGAGGAACCCTTAAGTACACGAGTGACTCGGTGAAATTGACAACTATAGTAATTGGATGATTGCGAGGGTGTAGTTTGTGTAATGCGTGGTACACTTTTCGTTCGAAATGTTTAAGGATTGTTTGAAATCCTTCGTATGCTCAAGGTTGGAGCAAGGTGTAGTAATGGGTCGTGCGAACCCAATTATTGGTAAAGTCTACCTTTGGTAGCATTGTACGAGTGTACGAGATGCGGTTATGGAACGTAATTCTAAGTGGGGGAGTTACACTCCCGCACGAGGAAGTTTTAGTGTGAGATTTCGGATGATGCTATTGGTAGATCCGGAAAATGTTGTCGAGACCTGGTTGGGTCGATTTGTGGTAGAGTACAATTTCGGATAAATTGTACTTATGGTTTGGATTTGAATCATCACCGAGGTGGTAACGTGGTAAATCTCGTGGAGAGATAATGGACGTGTTTGACGAGCAAGGTGAGATCCTCCGGTTAAGGGAGGTGTGTGTCGGGTTCTCTTGTGGAGAATTATTGTTTGGTACCTATGTTTGGTATAGGTGATTCATGCTTGATTATGGATGGTTAGTGTTCCGCTAGGGTTCACTATAGTGTAGCAGAGCGCGATGTTGCATTACTCGTTGTTTGAGGCCGAAAGTGCGTATGTGATCGATGGAGCATGATCTTCGGGTCCGCTGACTTCATCGTGCTGTTGACGATTAATGAAGCATGATCTTTAGGGTCCGCTGACTTCATTATGGTATGGTTGATCGGTGGAGCATGATCTTCGGGTCCGCTGACTTCATCGTGGTGTTGAGATCGGTGAAGCATGATCTTCGGGTCCGCTGACTTCATCCGGTGTTGAGATTGGTGAAGCATGATCTTCGGGTCCGCTGACTTCATCATGGTTGTGAATCGCGTGTGGTTTCGGATTCACGATGACGCGTGTAGTTTCGGTCATCTTATCGAATGAATCTCGTGTAGTTCGGATTCATGGTGACTCGTGTAGTTCGGTCATCTTATTGAGGTAGTAATCTCGTGTGGTTTCGGATTACTAAGGCTCGTGTAGTTCGGCCAACCTCGATGTTGTGGAAGTGAATCTCGTGTAGTTCGGATTCACAAATGACTCGTGTGGTTTCGGTCATTGTATTGAGGAGTGAGTCTCGTGTAGTTCGGATTCACAAATGACTCGTGTAGTTCGGTCATTCCTCCGGGATAGTGACTCTCGTGTAGTTCGGATTCACTATGGCGCGTGTAGTTCGGCCATTCCCGATTGTTGTTGTGGTGAAGGTAGTGAGTCGCGTGTAGTTCGGATTCACTAAGGCGCGTGTGTTTTCAGCCAGCCTTCGTGTTGTGTGATCTGTCGGTTGTTTTATACACCGATGGTGGGGTCGTGAGGACCATGTTGTGTGATTAGTGATGCGATAGCCGTGTTTCGCTCACATGTTGTTACGGGTGTGACGAAAGTCGATTTTGTACACCTTGGTTTAGCGTTGCCATCATCGTTTTGGACGTTATCGGTTTTAGCCGTTTGTTATGATGTTACGGTAGTTGCGCTTTGGTCGTATTGCGCACTACAAGGGATGTTAGTGGTTGGTGTTGTCCGTAAGGATTCGTTTGGTTCGTTCTTCATCGTTTCTGGTTGTTGACCTTAGGTTGAGACTTGGTTGCTTTTAGCGTTGTACTCGGTAATAGTACGCTAAGGGATTGATATCTCGGTATGAGATTGGTTGAGTTTTCCCGATGTTAGGGAATGAGCATGGTTTTAGTGCTCGGATGGTGATTTGAATAAATCGCGGGTGACGATTTAGTTGTGGAAGGCGATTCGTTGGGAAGGAATTGCTTAGGAAAGTCGGATTGGGACTTATGTCGAGGACCGTAGGGTGAGGTCCACTTGGTTAAGTGATGAGGATCACGAGGACGTGATCGAGTTTAAGTGGGGGAGAGTTGTAAGACCCGAATATTTATCTTGCTTGTTTGTGTATTAAGACGTTTGGGATTGGGTTTCGCGGATTATTTATATAAAGTTTAAAATGCAAAAGAATCTGTTTCAGTTAGGTCGCGCGCCGCGCGGGGATTCGGCGCGCCGCGCCGTTTGCTGCTGACAGAATCCCTTGTTTTCTTAATTGGTTTAAATGAAGGGCAAATGGGTAATTTCACTTGAGGCCGGATTTGTGAGGCTTATGAGCTAGTTTGGATCAGTTTTGGATCCCATTCACATCCACTCATCATCTTCATCCATTTTTGAGAGAGAGTAAGAGTTTAGAGAGAGATTGGAGGTTTTGGTGAGGAAGAAGCTCGAATCGTTCAAAGTCTCGGGTTTTAAAGTTGTTCCCTTCGTTCTCGGCTACACGGTGATAGTATTGGTAAGCTCAAACTCCGAATTTCATTCTTGTGACTTGATATTCAATTTAGGGTTTTGAGTTAATTTGTTGAGTAACCCACTTAGGTGATGAACTGGGTTTATGGTGACTAGTTATTCTTGTCACTTGGCGGGTTTTGGGTTGGATGACGGTTTGGCCTTGATTAGGCTTTGATTATGAGTTTAATCACTTGGATTAGTGATTATGGAAGTGTTGAAACCTATTTAGGGTTATTTGATTGACTAACTTTGACTTTGGGTCAAATTAGGGTTTGGTGGTGATTATGACCCATTTGGTGACTTAATGAGGTTTATGAACTTAAAATGGATTAAGTTGGAATATTAAACCGTGTTAAATGTGTTTTGGTGTCAAAACTTATAAAGGACGAGATTTTGACCTTTATGGGTCAAAATTAGGGTTTAAGTGTCTAAATGGGTATGACACGTGTTTGACACTTGAGTTCGGGTTTAATTGGCTTATTAGGACCATTCTCATTTGTGTTAGTGATTATTGGTTAGTTCGGGCACGGTTTGTGCTTGGAAGTGCAATTGGGTCGAAATTGCACTAAGTGTTGAATTGGGTTGGTTTGTAAATCCATCCTAATTGTATTGTTGTAATTGTGATAATGGAATAGGTATTTTCCATTGGCGAGTTGCGGATTACTTGGAAGCTTTCTTCAAGACTTCAAGGTGAGTGATATTATCCTATGTACATATGTATGTGTAGGATGGGTGCGGGTCGGGTGAAGTGATTCTCGGCTATAGAGCTCACTTCACATGTAGGTGGACTTGATGGACTTTTGTATAAGTCCAATTGGCACGGTTGTGCGTTTTGGTTGACCATATTTGGCGAAGTACACGTTCGTGTGTACATTATCACACGTGATTGTGATTTGGATGTTGTGGCCCCGATGTGGTGGATTATATAATCCCGTGACCGTGGGTTTGAGTTGGAGAAGTGAATCGCGTGTGGTTTCGGATTCACGATGACGCGTGTGGTTTCGGTCATCTTATCAAATGAATCTCGTGTAGTTCGGATTCATGGTGACTCGTGTAGTTCGGTCATCCTATTGAGGTAGTAATCTCGTGTGGTTTCGGATTACTAAGGCTCGTGTAGTTCGGCCAACCTCGATGTTGTGAAGATAGTAATCTCGTGTGGTTTCGGATTACTAAGGCTCGTGTAGTTCGGCCAATCTTCATTGTGGCATTTGGTTCTCGGTATTGGGTTAAGGTGTTAACCTTGTTCGTTTATATTGTTATATATATTAATGTATTGTTGTGTTGTAGCTAACCCTCCGGGTGTAGCCATTTGGAGATGTTCACTTTGTCGTTGGTGGACTCATATTTGTTGTTGTACCTTTAGCTTGATGCTTAGAGATTGTACGGTATGCTTAGTGTAGTTGCTTTATATTTGGATGCTACGGTATGCGGTATTTGTTTGTGTGGCGTATTCATTTTATACATATATATGTATGTAGTATATTATCATTCACTAAGCGTTAGCTTACCCTCTCGTTGTTGACTCTTTTTATAGATTGCATGCGGATGGTGGCTCGGGTAAGCGCGAGGATTTGAGGAATTGCATAGTTTGCGTAGAAGGCTTGCTTTTGGATTTATTAGGATTGGGTAGTGTATCCCCAATCGCCATGCTCGGCTTTGTTTTGTATTAAGAGTCTTATGGTTTAAAATTGTATTTTTATACTTAAGGGGTAATTTGGGCACGTGTGGGCCCCACTTTGTAAAACTCGCTCAAACCTTAGTTATGTGCTAGTTTTACATATATTAATGTACGGTTAAAATCGTTTTGGCTAAATGTGTCGGGAACTAGTCAAACATTTTCGTTAAATTGACTTCCGGGGACAGCGGGCTGTCCAGGTGATTTGGCGCGCCGCGCGCCCACCTGGCGCGCCGCGCGGATGAACTGCACCAGAAATTTTTTTTTTGTTGTAAAATTTAACGGGAATTGTCGTGGTTTGGTTTGGGTTGTTACATCCGGCCCGCCTGCCCCTCGGGATGGTTTAAGGGTTCGGATCCCTGTGATCGTGGTTCGGGTTTCCTGCCCGAACGTGTGTGTGTGTGCAAATGATGACTAGGCTTCGGTCCGGACTGATGCAATCTTGCCGTTCAAAAAAACAAAGTCACGTTTTTACCCCGGTATTAAGGCCCAAAAAAAAAGAAAGATTCGAACTTTATCAGCAAAATACCCACTTCGTAGGTTAGAATTGAAGAACAAGTAATTACGAAGACGGTGCAAAAAGAATCAAGAGAATTGGAGCCAAAACGAAGATTCTAGAGCGAAAACGGTGAAAGACAAGAAACCAAGTTACGATCCAGGAATTTCAGCTGAACAGGCAAGCCAAATGGCCTGCCAAACGGCTTGCCTGGTGTAGTGACCCGAACTTTTCCATGGTTATATATATTAAATGAAATTGATTTTTACATGATTAAATGTTTCCAACATGTTAAGCAATCAAACTTGTTAAGACTTGATTATTTGAAATGAGTTTCATGTAGACAATTGACCACCTAAGTTGACCGGCGATTCACGAACGTTAAAACTTGTAAAAATGACATGACGATATATATATATATGGATATACATATAGTTAACATGAGATTATGATAAGTGAGTATCTCCATAAGTATATTAACAATGAGTTATATACATAAAAACAAGACTACTAACTTAAGGATTTCGAAACGAGACATATATGTAACGATTATCGTTGTAACGACATTTAAATGTATATATATCATATTAAGATATATTAATATATCATAATATCATGATAAGATAATAATTTAACATCTCATTAGATATAATAAACAATGGGTTAACAACATCAAATGAGATTGTTAACTTAAAGGTTTCAAAACAGCACCTATATGTAACGACTAACGATGACTTAACGACTCAGTTAAAATGTATATACATGTAGTGTATTTAGATGTATTAATATACTTTTGGAAGACTTCAAGACATATATCAAAACACTAATACTTAACAAAAATGGGTACAGTTACATTCCCATTCTTTTTTCATCAAGAATTCTAGTCTTATTCATACCCGTATTATACACAGCTTCTAGACGTACTTACTGTGGGTATATACCAATAGAAACTAGCATGGGATTCCACTCTTGATTATGTCATGTATGACTAATCAATTTTAACTTCTACCATGAACTAGTCAACTAACTAGAACTCCTTTTAACCCCACTCACCACTCACCACTTACCACTCATCATTCACTCTATTTCACTTCCAATTCTCTTTTTAATTCTCTCTCAACACACACACACACACACTTATGAATGAATTTTTCCAGTAGCTAATCATCATATTCATCAAAAATTACTTCAAGAATCAAGCTATAATCATCTTAGGAAGAACACTTCAAGAACACTTCGAAAATCCTTTCAAGTTTACTAGTTTACATCCAAGCTTTCTAATCCATTCCAAGTAATCATCTAAGATCAAGAAACCTTTGTTATTTATAGTAGGTTATCTTTCTTATTCAAGGTAATAATCATATTCAAACTTTGATTCAATTTCTATAACTATAAACTATCTTAATTCGAGTAAAAATCTTACTTGAACTTGTTTTTGTGTCATGATCCTACTTCAAGAACTTTCAAGCCATCCAAGATCCTTTGAAGCTAGATCATTTCTTGTCACTTCCAGTAGGTTTACCTACTAAACTTAAGGTAGTAATGATGTTCATAACATCATTCGATTCATACATATAAAACTATCTTATTCGAAGATTTAAACTTGTAATCACTAGAACATAGTTTAGTTAATTCTAAACTTGTTCGCAAATAAAGTTAATCCTTCTAACTTGACTTTTAAAATCAACTAAACACATGTTCTATATCTATATGATATGCTAACTTAATGATTTAAAACCTGGAAACACGAAAAACACCGTAAAACCGGACATAAGCCGTCGTAGTAACACCGCGGGCTGTTTTGGGTTTGATAATTAAAAACTATGATAAACTTTGATTTAAAAGTTGTTCTTCTGGGAAAATGATTTTTCATATGAACATGAAACTATATCCAAAAATCATGGTTAAACTCAAAGTGGAAGTATGTTTTTCAAAATGGTCATCAAGACGTCGTTCTTTCGACTGAAATGACTACCTCTTACAAAAATGGCTTGTAACTTATATTTACGACTATAAACCTATACTTTTTCTGTATAGATTCATAAAATAGAGTTCAATATGAAACCATAGCAATTTGATTCACTCAAAACGGATTTAAAACGAAGAAGTTATGGGTAAAACAAGATTGGATATTTTTTGATTGTTGTAGCTACGGGAAATATTGTAACAATTCTATACAAATCATAACTTAACAAACTTATATTGTATTATTCATGTATTCTAATATATATTATGTAATCTTGGGATACCATAGACACGTATACAATGTTTTGACATATCATATCGACCCATCTATATAATATATTTTGGAACAACCATAGACACTCTATATGCAGTAATGTTGGAGTTAGCTATACAGGGTTGAGGTTGATTCCAAAATAATATATATAGTTTGAGTTGTGATCTAGCCTGAGGCTTGTATACACTGGGTCGTGGATTGATCAAAGATAATTTATATTTATTTCTGTACATCTAACTATGGACAACTAGTTGTAGGTTATTAACGAGGACAGCTGACTTAATAAGCTTAAAACATTATAACGTATTAAAAAAATGTTGTAAATATATTTTGAGCATACTTTGATATATATGTACATATTTGTATAGGTTCGTGAATCGACCAGTGGCCAAGTCTTACTTCCCAACGAAGTAAAAATCTGTGAAAGTGAGTTATAGTCCCACTTTTAAAATCTAATATTTTGGGATGAGAATACATGCAGTTTTATAAATGTTTTACGAAATAGACACAAGTAATTGAAACTACATTATATGGGTGAATGATCGAAGCCGAATATGCCCCTTTTGCTTGGTAACCTAAGAATTAGTAAACTGATCTACTAATTGATGCGAATCCTAAAGATAGATCTATTGGGCCTAACGAACCCCATCCAAAGTACCGGATGCTTTAGTACTTCGAATTCGTTTATATCATGTCCGAAGGATTTCCCGGAATGATAGGGGATATTCTTATATGCATCTTGTTAATGTCGGTTACCAGGTGTTCACCATATGAATGATTTTTATCTCTATGTATGGGATGTATATTGAAATATGAAATCTTGTGGTCTATTATTGCGATTTGATAAATATATAGGTTAAACCTATAACTCACCAACATTTTTGTTGACGTTTTAAACATGTTTATTCTCAGGTGATTATTAAGAGCTTCCGCTGTTGCATACTAAAATAAGGAAAAGATTTGGAGTCCATGCTTGTATGATATTGTGTAAAAACTGCATTCAAAAAACTTATTTTTGATGTAATATATTCTTATTGTAAACCATTATATAATGGTCGTGTGTAAACAGTATATTTTAGATTATCATTATTTGATAACCTACGTAATGCTTTTTAAACCTTTATCGATAAAATAAAGGTTATGCTTGTTTTAAAAAATGAATGCAGTCTTTGAAAAATGTCTCATATAGAGGTCAAAACCTCGCGACGAAATCAATTAATATGGAACGTTTATAATCAATATGAACGGGACATTTCATGTAACGACCCTGAATTTTCCAACGTTTAATTAATAATTATTATTATTATTAATACTTGTGTTTTAATGAATGTATTGTTTATATACATTTACTTGTTACCGCGAATGACTTTTGAGTGCCCGAAACGTCTTTGTGACACACGAAACTTTCACGAATAATATTTTTTAGAATATTATTTACATTCATGATTGATTTTATTAATCATTTTAATTAACTAAGGTTATAGTTAATTACTTGGGCTTTTATTGGATTAAATTGTTAATTACTTGAACTTGGGCTTTCATTAGTGTTATTGGACTTAAGAGCCCACTCTACACACCTTAATGGACTTATTAGCCCATTACACATGTAAGTATCACATTAAGATTAAACTAGATGGATTAACTAGTCATGGAATCTTGTTACATGTTACTTCCCATGTAAACACCCTTAATAACCACCTTTTTGGAGCCAAACACATGAAGATCTAGTGGACATTTTTCTACCCTCTCTTGGTCCCCTAACCAACAGCCTCCTTTGCTAATGGAAGGATTCTTTTTTTTTTTTTTTTCATTTACTTGTTACATATTACTTGTATTTCACAACTTCATTTCACAACACAACACTTACACTTCAACTTTCTCTCATACTGTAACGACCCGTCAAAATCGCTATTGACGCGGCACGTTAATCATTGATTCCACAGTGAGGTTTCGACCTCTATATGATACGTTTTGATAAAATATTGCATTCATTAAAATAAGTGACTTTCTAAACATAGAAAGTTATAAACATGTGGGCGAGTGCTTAGGTATAAGCAAAACCCCGAAATACATAAGTCTTTAATTTACAGGTTGACATCACAGTCCAATTATTTATTACACAACGCAGTTTTATTTTGAATGCAATAAACTTTGTACAAAGCATGAGAGACTCCATGCAGGCAACAAGCACATCACAGCGGAAGCATTCTAAGGACCTGAGAATAAAACATGCTAAAAAGTCAACACGAATGTTGGTGAGTTATAGGTTTAATTGCTCGAGTCATAAACATGTATAAAGATAGACCACAAGATTTCATTAAAAGTTTATCAATAGATTCTACGTAACAGAGCACCCTGGTAACTAAACTTAACGCTATAATGATAATTACCCCATTCGTTTTAATACACGCAAACCAACGTGTCTTAAACTCAAATAACATACGTCCGTTAAAAGGCTAGCGCTCTAGCTCGGACGGGGATGTCAAGCCCTATGGATCCATATACAATTATTCGCGCCCACCAGTCCATATCCTATGTACTGGCAGCTACTAGTTACCAAAGCTAAGGGATTTTCGGTTTAACTCAGTGTAGAATTTTGTATGTACTTGTGTCTTATTGCGTTTAAAATAAATTGCATGTATTCTCAGCCCAAAAATATTTAAAGTATTTAAAAAGGGAGACTATAAACTCACAGTTCAATATTGCGATTCAATATTGTAGGCAAATTGCGTAGACGTAATGATGGTAGATGACTGTATGGTTGGCCTTGGATTCAAGAACAATACCCCGAATAATACCCAATATTTCCTTAGCTTAAAGCGGTTTGAAACCCGAATTAAAACACCCTCGAATATACCTTATTATTATTAAACTTAAATTATAATTATAATTATAAATATAAATATTGTTTACAGTTTAAGTGAAATTTTACGTCGAACAAGCTGCGTATTTATATTACTTTTCGATTTACTGTAGCTCATGCGATCGCATGAGTTTTCAGTGTTTTTGGCATGCGATCGCATGGCCACCTTTTCTGTTTTTGTTTGCTAGTTCGTCGACATCAAATAGTATTTACTGTAGCAAATAGTGTTTTACTGTAGCAAATAGTATTTTACTGTAGCAAATAGTGTTTCACTGTAGCAAATAGTGTTTTACTGTAGCAAATCACTGTAGCAAAGTCGTTTTCACTGTAGCACTGTAGCAAAATACGGTTTCACTGTAGCAAATAGTATTTTACTGTAGCAAAGTCATTTTTACTGTAGCAATTAATGTTTTACTGTAGGAAAGTCGTTTTTGCTTGTACATCTTATAATATATATATATATATATACATACATATATGTATATTTACATAATATTAAATCATAAAGAGAATTGGTTTAAATTAGTCGAAATTTTTCGGGTCATCACACATACTCTCTCTAGTTTGTAAGTAAGAAAACCTTTAATTCTTCTTCCTTTTCTCCTCTAGAAACCGTAGCATATGGCTACAATATCATCATTTGTTTGTTGATTTACTTGTTACTTGACTATTGTTATTTGTGTTAGAGATCAAACTTATTAGTTTGCATTTCCATTAATCTTATTTTTCTTCACTTCTTTTGTTGTTGAAGAACCAAGAACAAGAACTCAAACTTGTTAGTTTGTAGTTCTATATTTAAGTGTTTTCAAGACTAAAAATTCATGTTGTAAAATCATACTTGTGATTCATGATTGTAAACTTAAAGTTTACATTCTTAAAGATCAAACTTTGGTTTGAATCTTTAAAGTATGAACAACCCATGAACTAGTTACTTGTTTACTTAGCTTGTTTCTTTATATTATGCACTTTAATTTCATGTTTGTCGGTTTTAATGGTCAAGTGTTACAAGTTAACTTTGATCTCATACTTTCTTGAACTAAAAATTAAATTTAAAAGTTCAAGAATATGTAAGTAAGCTTTCTTTAATTATAACTTGGTACACTTATGTTAGATCTAGACTTTTGGGTCTAGGATCTTCAAGATCTAACTAAGAACTATGTTCTATAACTTAAGATCTTGATTAGTTAGTTTACTTTCAAGTTTGTAGTTCAATATTACTTTTACATTTCATGTATGTGTTAAATCTAAGACTTTGATGTAACTTTGGTTCATCAAAACACTTGCAACACTTAAATGAGTTGTGCTTCATGTCTTAGACTTACACTTGGGTTATGATGGTCAAACCTTGGTGAATATGATGCAAACACATCAACAAGTTGTACACTTGAAGCTATATGCGGATGAGAACCATGATAAGCATCGAGCACCAAGAACCACCGGAACCTACTGACCCTACTGTTTTACTGTTTCTGTGTCTGACTCGTACGACCTGGGCTACTGCAAAGATGATTTTCAGATAGCTCTGTTCGAGTAGATAACTTTTCATTTAGGACTCGTCTTAATCCGAGTTACGGTTTAGGATTTATGGCCCTCCGATCGTCCCTATGTCCTTTTAACGTTGTGCTGAAAATTCTGACCTACTCGCACTTAGACCCTCGCCACGGTCAAACGAAGATGATTTTGCTCCTGGGATTTTTACCACAACTAAAGGACTCATATACGGAGCCATGGCCACTGGTCTCACCTTATTTCAGTAGGTATAGAGGCCGTGGTGACTGACCGAACTCAGCCTTTGTTTTAAACTCTTTTCATGAACGAAACTTACTTTACACCTTTTGTTTAATGATGAATGATGATGACCCTTAAGACCTTATTTACATACTTTTAAACCTATTCGGACAATTTACTGACTTAGTACTATTTGACTTAGGTTAAGGACCCTTTTGGACAACCTTCATTACTTGCTTACTTTCCGAGTCATACTTTACCGCTACTTTATCATTGTGAGTTATAGCATTCCCTTTTACTTTAACTATTTTGGGAACTGAGAATACATGCGCATTTTATGTTTTACATACTAGGCACGAGTACTTAAACTTATATATGTGTGGGTTATACAACGGCATAAACATTCCCTTTAGCTCGGTAACGTTTAGTCATTGGTTTTTGAACCGGTGAACGCGAATCTTAGATATGGATCCATGGGGTTTGACATCCCCACTCGGGCTAGTCGCGCTAGTAGTCAACGAGTGTTTAATACTTCGTAAACATACGCACTCGCCAAGTGTACTTTTAGGGGGTTATAAACGTTAAGTTAGTTACCGAGTGCCCATGGTTAAACATATACTTTATAGTCACCAAGCATATAAACTTCGAACGTGCATGCTGAAGCACAACGGTTGTTGTAAGCTGTATCTCTGCTAAGTAAGGCCATGGAACACGGTCAGTGTTGATTAGTACACTGCACCATAACGCGGTCTCAAGCATTGCACCCTGCTTGAGGGATTCTTAGTTAATTAAGAAACTGTTTGTTTAAATACATAAAGGATTGGACCGTTAGGATAACTGAACGTGTTCATGGAAGTCAGCCTGACTTGGCCATGTTGTTCTTTATGGTTGAACTCTTTTTAAGGGCCTAACTATCCTTTAAAACCAATCATTAACGAAAGCATTGAAACACATCACGTCTCTCGGATATGGTAAACCCTGTATTCTATTATGCTTAAGAAAGTTTAGACCTTTGTGGAATGTTAATACGTCACCCAACCGAGCCGCTCAATTGGATGATTCGTCTGAACGTGTATGCATGTAGTCAGACTGCACGGGCGTCAGGGGTAAGGGACGTTGCTGTCTATTCAGAATCTTCAAGCCTATCGCATTACCCAGTGACTTGTCTTATGACTGGGGCGTTTAGGACCAGTGTAATGAATACAAGGTCTCTGCCTATTCATGAGCCAGCAATCCATAATCTCGACAGAATAACTAATGAAATCATAGTATGCACTTGCTTTAACCTTATATGAATTACGAGTTTTATCGCATTTACTTTACCTGTCTTATAAAGTAGAAAAGCCCAAAATTAGGTAACCACTACTCCTTCATAACTATCATAAGCTTTAATATAGGTTCGATTCTACTGATATCCTAAAAATACGACTCTCGGTCATACTTCCCTTACTCATAATAAGGAGTAGTACGATTTAGGCCCCGTTAAATATAAATTCAAAACAGTACCCCCCCCCCCCCTCTTGGTGGTTGATTCTGACGTGTTGCGACCTAACGACACTGCACAAATAAAACCGTCCGTTTCGGCCGTATCAAGAGGGAAGCTAGTTTTTGGCGCCGCTGCCGGGGAACTGGTATCAGACAATATTGCTCTCTATCAAACTTATTCACAAGCATTTAGTGGTGTCTAAGAAAGACAATTATACACGGACTTGGTTGTTGGATTTTCCGAATAGTCTCCAATTATATTGGGACCAAAAGGATCATGCCTCTCCGTAGTCGGCCTGGCCACTGGATTTGTTGAATAGTTTGTGCGAAGATTTGTTATCAAAATACCAGGGAATCAGTAGCCAGAACCAAAAACATATTCAACCTTTGGATAGTTAGTTTATCTTAGACTAAATTAGATTACTTTAGACTACCCAAGATTAAGATTACCTTAGATTACATTAGAATTACCTTAGATTACCTTAGAAGTTTAGTTTATCTGCTTAAAATTAAAAAACAAAAAGGCATACCCAGTGTATGACCCAAACCCGATCTAGACCAGGGCCGTTGTTATTCGTACCTGATCCAGACGCAATAATCTCTAAAGCACGCAAGGAAGCACGAATTATAAATCAAATGGCGTTATGCGTTACTTTAGCAGAAAATACCAAACCCTCGATTGAAGGTCGAGGAGGACCAATCAGATTTCCAGAGATTCAAGGACACTCGTTCAAGTTAAAACATCACATCATCCAGCTCATCCAAAATAGCAGTCAGTTTCATGGATTACCGAATGACGATCCTAATTCTCACCTTGATAAATTCATATCTCTTTTGAACTCCTACAAACAGCCAGGGATAGGACAAGATATAGTCCGGCTATACTTATTTCACTAGTCTCTCACTCTTCATGCTCAAACATGGTTCGAAGGACTGAAAAAAAATTCCATCACGTCATGGACGGAGATGGCTACTAAATTCCTAACCAAATATTTCCCTCCTTCTAAGCAAACCAAACTAAAGAATGACATCATCAATTTCAAACAAAGTTATGATGAATCTCTTTACACTGCATGGGAGCGATTCAAAACCTTGCTGAAGAAGTGCCCTGATCACGAACTAGAATGGTCATCTCAAATCTGTACCTTCTACAATGGTCTTACGGTAAATCATAGGACGAAGATCGATGCAGCAGCTCAAGGAAATCTGATGAGCCAAACCGCAGACGAAGCATGGGAATTGCTCGAGAATATGACAATGCATCATCATGACTGGAACAGTGGAGTAACAACTTCATCATCTGCCCCACTATCTACACTTAACAATCAAACAGAGGCCATCAAATCCCTCACGGATAAGATGGAATCTCTCGCTAAACAACTCGTAGAATTGAAGACGCAGCCGCAGCAGGTCAACCAAGCTCTGGCTTGTGTTAATTGTACCAACCCACAACCCACTGAAGAATATCAAGTTGAGTACGAAAATCCTGACGGTTGAGTCTGTTACGTTCAATACCCAGCTCGTCCACCAAATCCCGGATTCAATCAACAACCTAGGGTTAATCAATTTCAACGAAGCAACCAGCCTTTTCGCTATCGCTACCCACCTTATCCAGCCCAACAATCTCAATTGTCCTATGATCAAACACTTCCACTCACTGGTCCACCAGTTGAGAAAAATTCCCCTACCACCCAGATTACAAAATTAACTAACCCCACTCTCGGAGCTGATGATCAGTTGACTCAGTTCATTCAAGGACAACAATAGCTAAATTAGAGAACTGCAGCCAGACAAGATCAGACAGAGATACAGAGAAATCAATTGGCTCTGCTTAAAAGTCTGGAGACGCAGCTCGGACAGTTATCACAACGCCTTGAAACCCGACCACAGGGAAGGTTACCGAGTAATATTATCCAAAATCCCCACATAGAGGAAGCTAAGCAAATGGATTCCGTAATTCAAGAGGAAGAACCACGGAGAAGGTCAGCTAGGCTCAAGAACAAATCGATATATACTCAGAAGCTGACCCCTGCAACTCCAGTTCATGTACCCTATCCTGGAAGGCTACAGGAGGAACCATCCAAGCTTGATTCCTTCAAGCTTGATTCCTTCAAGCTTGATGGAAGATTTCTGGGCACCATGTCCAAAGTTCCCAACCAGAAAAGATACATCCGAAGGCTTCTTTCTACAAAGGAGAGGATACCAGATTCTAACAAAATTCCACTGAATGAAGAATGCTCAGCATTACTCAGAAACTCTCTACCACCAAAGCTAGGAGATACGGGCCGATTCATTTTCCCGTGTTCGATCTACCAATTCGGAACCATTCATGCACTAGTAGATTTAGGAGCAAGTATCAACCTAATCCCCTACTCTCTTTATAAGAGATTAGAGTTAGGAGACTTGTCACCAAATAAAATGACAATCCAACTTGCCGATCACATAATTCGATATCCTAAGGGCATAGTTGAGAACGTCATGGTGAAAGTCGACAAATTCTTATATCCTATGGATTTCGTAGTAATGGACATTAAGGAAGACCTACACACACCAGTAGTGTTAGGAAGACCTTTCATGAATACGGCTAGGACTATCATTGATGTGTACAATCAAACCTCGATCTTGCAATCATATGGCGAGAGCGTTACTTTCAAAATTGACCGACCCACCGATCTTTCTGGACAGGCAGAGATGTTTGCTATTTCCACCAGATGGATCACTACCGATGACGAGTCTTCACCACCAGCCAATGATATAGGGATGGGTGTCGAATCACAATCTGCAGACGACCCAGAAATGGAAGAAGAGGATCTCAGCGAAGAAATAGAGGAAGAGGAGGAATCTGAAGAGGAAGAGGAAATGGAAGACGTAAAAGAAACTGCGATAATACCCTCTCTAAGCATTAAGCGTCATGAAGAATTAATGAGGCTTGAGACGGAAGATCACAGTTTAATCATTCGTTTCAAGAAGAAGACTGACAAGGTTGAGGTTAAAGATATAGAAATTGAACCTGCAAGTATCAAAGTGGAGAATCAGAATACTGAAGAAACCCATTTATCGGACGAATCCCCAGAAGAACATTATACCGATGATGACGAGGAAGAGCAACATGAAGACATTCTGGATAACTCACACTCTCCAACCGAACCAGATCTAGGGGAGCCGGACTCTTCTTCAGATTAGATTCCAGTCCTATCTACACACGCAGACATGATAACCTTCATCAATGATACCGATGAATTTGAAGATATTCTCGAAGCCATCCGTAAATCAATAATTGATTTCACGCTACGCTTAACAGAACGAATTTTGGCTATCCGAGAAGAATAAAACCTCTATCTCCAGAGAGAAGACAATGATGTTGAAATTTTAGAAGAACGCATTCAAGACTTTATCAATACCCTTCACGATCATATCTACCACGAAGAAAGGCAACGAGAGCACAATTCAGTGGTTCGCACTATTCTGGAGACAAGATTCTGTCGAGATCAGAAGATCATTTACTCTAAGGTTTACAACGCCGTAGCCGGATCTGCACTTCCGTTCTCAGCAAACCAACGATCACTACTGACTCTCATCCGGAAGCACATGGATCTTTCCACCGGACGCCCGACTTATCACTCTGGTTTGCAAATGATCGAGGCTATTCACAGCTTTTTCGCTCTCTTGGAAAGAGATAATTTCGAAAGCACACCAGACATGCTAGTGACAATTGATCACCATGCTGATCTGGTTATCAAAGAGTTACGAGACGCAGTCACAGAGGAAGTAAGGCGCAACAATCCGTTCTCTCATCTTGAACCAGATCAAGTCAAAATCGCAACCTACTTTATAAAGCATATATCACGTATCTTCCACGAATCCACCGATCCAAGTTTCACATTTAAAGCTGGATATAGGGAGATATACTCAAAGACGGTGACGTTGATGCTCGGGTCAGGATTGAAACTCACTTCTTTTCAGCTTCGTCTTTTAACTAATCTATAAAAAAGCTACAGACTCTTACTGTGGAGATCACCATTCCAAAGATTTCAAGATACTAAAGATACAGTTTCTAACATTGTTTGAAGACCTCCGAAATCAGCATCCCATCAGAGAGATAATCACCACCAGCACTGCTTCTATGATTGACATTCATGGGTCCACCAGCAGAGCCGTGGATCATATTCTCATCGGACTTTAAGATTTATCACGAGCCAAAACTGTGCACTACTTATCTTTCAGAAGATCTTCAAGAGAAGTACTGGATCTTCTACCACTATTGGTCCGACACTTTCTCAGAATTTACCCACCACGACTCACATTCCCTCGAGAAGACCAAGATTACAACCATCAGCGAGGAATGTTTGCTTTCTAAGGCATCACTACGGTCGAGCCAACGACCTTAAACAAAAGCGCTTCTCGGGAGGCAACCCGTGCAATAAAGTAGAGTAGAAGAATAAAGGATGACAAATGAGCCGATCAATAAAGGACGTAAGGATTGAAAGCCAGCCAGTATCATCACAAGAAACATCTGCGAGGGGTACTTCTTTCTTCCCGCTACTAGCTCAAACTTTAAATTATGCCACATCCTAACTTATAACTAAGTGTGGGATCCCAACCCAATTAAACACTAGAAAAATATTCCCAAATCTTCAACTAAAACTCCTAAGTGTGGGATACACTAGGAACATTGAGAACAATGTTCTTCTAAGTGTGGAATGTTGGTATAATCTTTTTATGTTGTATTAAAATAACCCATTACGAAGATCCCAAGTTCTTAAGCCAAATTTCAAAATTTTTAACAAGAGAAAGCCTTTCAGAAAAAGTATTTTTGAAAACCTGAAATGTTTGTAAATAAAAGTAAGGCTTAAGTAGGGTGGAAATCTTGTTAGATTGAACCAAATCTCTAATAGAGCATTGCATGACTAAGACATTATCGACCTAAATTGATTATGGTAAGGCACCCAAATAAGACCAGCATTCATGTTTAATGCTTCATTGTTTTCCTTTGAGAGTGCCGATGTCTGTGCTCAGAATCAGAACTTCCATTTGTCAAATATAAACCTTTCGCACCTCCACTACTTCTACTTCACTTCACCACCACACTTACATCATCTTTACTATCACTCGAAAATCCAGAAAATGAGATTCCTTTCGAAAACCCGATGTTATAAAACTCTCAAGTATCATGGCAAAGGTCTTGAAAAAGTTTACCGGCAAAAAGTTTCTCAAGATGAAATCTCAAAAAAAAAAAAAATTCAAAGTTCTGAAAAAAAAGAGCAGAACTTATAAAGAGAAACGCCGAAGAAAAAACTTGACCGAAAATGATTATTAAAGGAGGAAAAGTTCAAAAGTGCTTCTCAAAATTTCAGCACTCCTATCTATCCGAATAAAAGTCTGCATAAGGACTATATCACCCTTTTTCTCATCCCTCAAGAAACAACTTCACTACCACTCCAAAAATTCCTTTCCATCATTGACAAATGACCTAGAAGCTAAGATTACTACCGTTCTCACTTTAGTAGCAATGATTTGAGCCTTTATCAAGCCTATGACGATGGGTGCAGCATGACAGGCTATGAGTGAACTTATTTCTTAGATCTATAGGGAACCCTAAACACTTGTGTGATTTGAGTGACCCGTGAAAGCTAGCCTATGTCATGTAACCTCCTCGCATGCTTGCGGAGATAGTTTCAATCATAACTGTAACGACCCGACTTTTTCGACTTATATTTGTGCTTTATATTTTCACGAAACTGCGTATTTGTGCATACCGTGTTAGATTATATTCTGGGATATTATTTCATGTTGATTACTTTCGTTTGTATTTTAGAACGTGCTATTAAGTACGTAGTTACTTAACTTGATCCTCGAATGCTTTTATGACCGTTAGTGTCACTTGACGTTTAGAACGAGCTATGTATTTTGGTACACGTTTAACTTTTGTCATAATTGGAATATTATGACTACGTAATACTAATTGTTATTTTCTAATGACAATTACTTGGCTTATTGGTTGCTTAATTACGCTTAGTAACTTACTAATGCACACTAGTTAGTCTTAGTGGACTTTCTACCTTATTGGACTTGAGCCCACCCTACTCTAGCTAGTGGACTCTTAAGTTAGCCCAAATTAAATGGATTAATGACCCATTAAGATGTAGGATAAAAACCCATTAAGATGAGCCAACATACTAGCATTTTTGTTAACCATTACTACAAATGTTGCATGGGATCCCAACAATAACCACCACCATTAGACCACCACTAAGCAAAAAGCAAAAAGTTGTCCTCTTGTACCCCCATGAAACCCACGGTCATGAGGCCTCACCACCATTATAAATACCAAACTTATTTCGCCCATTTTACACTTGATCTCATTCACATTTAACACACACTTGCTCTCTAATTTTCTATCTAGTCTTTCTCACACTATAAATTGTAAGTTTTAAATTTTCTTCTTCTTCTTCTTCTTCTTCTTCTCATAATCACGACATCATCATCATGGAAAGATCAAGCTTTCTAGTTTTTTGATCTTGTTATATCTTGTAGATTCAAACTTTGATTTGAATCCTTCAAGAACATGAAAGATTCAAGCTTTCTAGTTTTGAATCTTCATTACTTTGTTGGATCGAAGTTTTCTAGCTTATGATCTCTTTATTTTATTTAAAAGATCAAAACTTGTGTTTATGATCTCCATGAAACTTGAAGATCTAGCCTTTTGCTTTAAGGATCTTCAAGAACATAAAAGATTCAAGCTTTCTAGCTTTGAATCTTCATTACTTTGATGGATCTAAGCTTTATAGCTTAAGATCACTTTGTTTTTGCTAAAAGATCAAAACTTGTGTTTATGATCTTCATGAAACTTGAAGATCTAGCTTCTTGCTTTAAAGATCTTCAAGAACAAAAAAGATTCAAGCTTTCTAGCTTTGAAATCTCATAATTATTTGTTAAGCGATCCAAGCTCTCTAGCTTAGGGTCCTATTACGTTGATTTATCAAATTTAGTCTTGCTTGTTTGATTGAATCAAAGTTTGTAGCTTTAATCTTGAATAGAACTTGTATTTGTGTTAAGACTAAGAACATGATGTAACCTTGGTTCATCATCCATCTAAAACTCTTAAGTGAGTTGTATTACTTCTTAGTCTTGACATTATGTGTTGATGGTTGAAACTTGGTCAAAGTGATGCTAAAACATAAAAGAGTTATACACTTGAAGCTTACACGCATCAAGGATGAGAACCGTGATGAGCATCAAGCACCAAGAAACCCACCGGAGCACTTGTTTACTGTTTTTAGAGGTCTGATCAGACACCTGGGACTTCTGGAAAGTTAATTTTCAGATAGTTCGTTTCGAGTAGATGACTTTTCGTTTAAGACTCGCCTAAATCCGATATACGGTTTAGGGTTTATAGCCTTCCTAAAATCACTACGCCTTTGTAACGACGTGCTGAAAATTCTGACCTACTCGCGCTTGAACCGTCGCCACGGTCAAACAACAATGAGTTAGGATTTGAAAATTGGATAGAAGTACGAGGACTCACATACGGAGCCTTGGCCACTGATCACGTGTCCTTTCAGTTTGTATAGAGGTCGTAACATCTGTACGAAGTCAGCCTTTTGTTTCGATCTCTATTCTTGTTGAAAACTTACTTTATCTTTTACGAATGATGATGATGATCATACTTAAGACTTAATTTATTTACTTTAAAACCTTTTGGGACAATATACTGACTTAGTAACCTTTGACTTAGGTTGAGGACCTTTCGAAACGACTTACTACTTGCATACTTTTCATATCGACTTTTACCGCATTTATCATTGTGAGTTATAGCTCCCAATCTACTTTACTATTTTTGGGACTGAGAATACATGCACTTTTTATGTTTTACTTACTTGAATCGAGTACTTAAACTTTATATATGTGTGGGTTATATAACGGCATAAACTTTCCCCTTAGCACGGTAACGTTTAACTATTGGTTTTGAACCGGTGTACGCGAATCTTAAATATGGATCCATAGGGTTTGACATCCCCACTCGGGCTAGTCGACTAGCATTTAACTGGTGTTTAATACTTCGAGAACATATGCACTCCCCAAGTGTACTTTTAGGGAGTAATATATTATTTTTACGTTAAGTTAGTTACCGGGTGCCCATGGATAAGCATATACTTTTCATACTGTTTTGAAAATGAAATCGTGTTTTGAAAACGAAATCTCGTTAATTACAAAAACTATAGCTCACCAACATTCGTGTTGACTTTTTAGCATGTTTTATTCTCATGTAACTAAGACGCTTGCTTCAGCTGTAATAGACTGCTGTGTTAGACTTCCGCTGCATTGTTTAGAGATGTCTCAATCATGGAACTTTTATCTTGCATTCACAACTTATGTTATTTTTAATAATGGCTTTGTAATGACCTTTGAGTCACGTACTTATGTTTATGCTTTCTATTCGTAGAAGCACGTTATCTTTTGTAAAATTTTTGATGTTATCTTTTCATGAATGCAAAACTGGTTTTTAAACAGCATATCGTGTTTGACCTTGTAATGATCATGTTGTTGAAGATCCGTACACGATGATTTTGTACGGGGCGTCACAATAACGTAGATAACTCACCTTATCTTTCGCTCTTATAATAAAAGGCAAACCGCTTAGGCTATTCGAAAAGAAATTCCGAAAAGATTTCTTAAGGTAAAATGAGAGTTTACTTGAGGACAAGCAAAGTCTAAGTGTGGAATATTTGATATCGGCTAAAAAGTCACATTTTCACCCCGGTATTAAGGCCCAAAAACAAGAAAGATTCGAACTTTATCAGCAAAATACCCACTTCGTCGGTTAGAATTGAAGAACAAGTAATTACGAAGACGGTGCAAAAAGAATCAAGAGAATCGGAGCCAAAACGAAGATTCTAGAGCGAAAATCGTGAAAGACAAGAAATCAAGTTACGATCCAGGAATTTCAGCTGACCAGGCAAGCCAAACAGCCTGACAAACAGCTTGACTGGCTCACAAACGGCCTGCCAAATGCCCAGGATAAACGGCCCTTTCAAACGGCTTGGCTTGGCAAACGGCCCTAGGCCGTTTGCAAGCAAAATTCTTGCTTATTTAAAGGGTCTTTGTCATTCATTCCAACACACACTTCAATTCACTTCTTTCTCTCTCTTGTACAATACTAGTCATACTTTCAAGGTCTTCGACTCCGTGCTGGAAACCTAGTACCCGAAGAAGAACGCCGAAGATTGTATTAGGAGTGGTCTGGAGTTTGAAGTTGTCACTTTTGTATTCGAAACTCGTTTAATCTGCTAGTACCTCTATCCTTTATCTTTATATAATGTCTTCTATCATTATGTTATGTGATGGTGTTGCTATGATTAGCGAGTAGTTATCTTTAGTGTATGCTATGATGTAAGCAGTTATAATGCCGAAATAATGTTATGGTTTGTGTATGTTGTGGAAATGCTTTCCTATTATGCTTTAAACTCAATCGCTTTTCCAACTAATAGAACGTAGTTATTGGCTCTGTTATTGGGAAGTCGCGAACCCCAATTCAGAGTACACTATCTGTGTCACCCCTTGGTAAGAGAAGTCTATCAGATACAACGTAAGATTGACTGAGGCACACCGGTTGTAGTAAGTTATCAAGCTTTGGATTCCGACTGAGGACTCTTTTGTAGTGAAACATCTGACTAGACCTTTAGTACATTGTCGGTCCCAGACCATGCTAGTGTAGTCACCAAGCATATGAACTTCATACGTGCATGCTGAAGCACAACGGTTGTTGTAAGCTGTACCTCTGCTAAGTAAGGCCATGGAACACGGTCAGTGTTGATTAGTGCACTGCACCATAACGTGGTCTTAAGCATTGCACCCTGGTTGACGGATCCTTAGTTAATTAAGGAACTGTTTGTTTAAACACATAAAGAATTGGACCGTTAGGATAACCGAACGTGTTCATGGAAGTCAACCTGACTTGGCCATGGTGTTCTTTATGGTTGAACTCTTTTTAAGGGCCTAACTATCTTTTAAAACCAATCATTAACGAAAGCATTGAAACACATCACGTCTCTCGGATATGGTAAACCCTGTATTCTATTATGCTTAAGAAAGTTTAGACCTTTGTGGAATGTTAATACGTCACCCAACCGAGTCGCTCAATTGGATGAGCTGTCTGAATGTGTATGCATGTAGTCAGACTGCACGGGCGTCGGGGGTAAGGGACGTTGCTGTCTATTCAGAATCTTCAAGCCTATCGCATTACCCAGTGACATGTCTTACGACAGGGGCGTTTAGGACCAGTGTAATGAATACAAGACCTCTGCCTATTCATGAGCCAGCATTCCATAATCTCGGCAGAATAACTGATGAAATCATAGTATGCACTTGCTTTAACCTTATCTGAATTACGAATTTTATCGCATTTACTTTACCTGTCTTATAAACTAGAAAGCCCAAAATTAGGTAACCACTACTCCTTCATAACTATCTTAAGCTTTAATATAGGTTCAATTCTACTGATATCTTAAAAATACGACTCTAGATCATACTTCCCATACTCATAATAAGGAGTAGTACGATTTAGGCCCCGCTAAATATAAATTTAAAAAAGTACCCCCTCTGTAACATCCCGCCTTTTTCCGTTTACTTTTCCGTTTAACTATTTAAGTTCCGTTATATGTTTATAACACATCCCGTTAATATGCGTTGAATTATCTCGTTTAGGTAATTCCCGCACCCGGTTTAAAGTTGAGGGACCAAACTTGCCAAAGGTTGAAACATTTGACTAGGTCAAAGAGTCAACCCCTTTTCATCCATTCATTTCACCTCCTCTTCCTCTTTTTACTACTTTCAAATCCTCTCAACATTCAAACATAAATTCATCATCTAAATCCGGAATAAGGAGCTAGCAACAAAACAAAATACATATTCGTGATCCTCTCTTCATCCTCTTCGATTTGATGCCAACTTCATCACTTTTGGGTAACATTTCTAAAACACTAGATTTCTTTAAATTCGTGTTCTTGACTTAAAAGTATGTTAATTAGTGTCTATGGCTCATTGTGATGTCGTGTATGTAATTTGTATGCTCGATTTGTTGTTTTTGGTGTAACTAGTTCATTATGAAAATTGCTTGCTAAATCCTTGATTTTGGATGATCAAATGTTGTTAGATTGTTAAAGTGCATGTTTTAAAAGTGTTACTAGCATCATTAGCTTCATGTTGAAGTATAGGTTGATTAAAGAAACTTCATTAACATGATTATTGTTTTTGTGATGCTTGACTAGGGTTTGATAAGCTTTATATGAACTTTGATGCACCAAATGCTATGAAATATTGTAGATAAGAGTTTTGTTGCAATGTGTGTTTGATTACCTTCGAAACCGCATATCATACATGTAAATTGGTTTCCTGAATCATGAAATGCGTTTTAGAACTTGAAACTTTGATTATGAATGCTTAATACGGTTTTTGGTTGTTGTAAGTGTTGAATTGCTTGATGAAATGTGTCTAGGTGTTTTCCTCGTCAAATTACCTTTCCGATGATATATGATACATGTTCTAAGTGTTTGCGGGTCATGAAATGTGTTGGTTTGTGTTTTGGTTCGTGCACTTAGGAAATACAGCAAACAGGGCCTGGAAACCGATCAGGACGCCGTCCAGATACTGGGGACGCCGTCCCACCTTTTGAACCTGGACGCCGTCTAGGATATCAGGACGCCGTCCCACCCTTCATTTTGGGACGCCGTCTAGCCATTTGGGACGCCGTCCCATTGTACTAAAACTGGCTGTTTGGGTTGTCATTTGACGAAAAATGTTTGGGATGTTCTAGACCTCCAATTCACTTGCAACTTGTTTTAAAATGCTTATATATGAATAACTAGCATAGAAAATTTGTCCGAGACCCGACCCGAACATGTTGACTTTTCCGTTGACTTTGACCCGACCAAGTTTGACTTTTTGTCAAACTTAACCAAATACTTATGCAACCTTTCTAATATGATTATTTACTTGTAACTTGCATGAAACTTGACTAGTTGATTCACATGTTAATATAATCGAGTCGTAACGAGCCATAGGACTAATTGAACATCTTTGACCCTTCGTGACTATCGTTATTGATACAACCTATTTGTTTAGGTCAAGACTAGCATTGTTCTTTGCACACGTTACTTGTCGAAGTACTTTTTGGTTCGTGCATACAAGGTGAGATCATAGTCCCACTTTTACTCTTTTTGAACTTACTTTTGGGATGAGAAAACATAAACGTTCTTTTAAACTACGTGAACACAAGTACAGGGAAAACAAACATTCTACATACGAGTTTGAACACAAATCCTCAATTCGATTATCATTAGTTACATCAGATGGTGTAAGCGAGAACTTATGTTATATGGCCATATGGGTTTGACAAACCCTCACTTCGGACGGTTCGCTACCGTCTACGGGTGAAATATATTTTCGGGAAACAGTGTATGTTCTAACACTATTATTACGGGGTTCAACGGACGGAATGTTAAGCTTTGATAATTGAGTGCTCGTGAATATTAACTTTTAGAATGTACTATGGCTTTATCGATGTTGCAAATCTTGTGGTTCAACTTACTATTACTCACTTACTTATTTAAACCTATGATTTCACCAACGTTTTCATTGACAGATTCTCTATGTTTTTCTCAGGTCCCTGAACTTAGGTGATATATGCTTCCGCTCATACTTTTTGATACTTGCATTGGATGTCGAGTATACTTGCATACGTGGAGCGTCTTTTTGACTACTTTTAATTGTGTCGCACGTGTTTCATACAAACTTTAAACATTGTTATGTACTTGTTATGGAAACTACTTTTGTAAACTTTGAAACACCCTTATTTATGAAATGAATGCGACATACTTTTCGGTCAAACTTTGTTATAAAGACTTACGACCATGTAATGGGACCATACGTAGATGACGCCGTCATTTGACGATTTGTCGGGGTCGCTACAAGTGGTATCAGAGCCTTGGTTGTAGGGATTTAGAGTTCATTGGTGTCAACCCCGAGTCATAGGGTACATTGGTGAGTCTAGACTACAACCGGCATATAGACTTGACATAGGAATTACTTGACAAATTGTGCATTTATACTCTAACTCTTCTACTCATATCTACTCTTATTCTATCTAAATCTTGCGTCATATAATTTAATTGACACGCCACCTTGACTATATGATGTAATGTCGAATGCACATATGAATTAGGGTAATATAATTCCCGGAAATTATATTACGGTGACTCATATGAACATACCGACATTATGACATAAAGAATTTAAGGCGGGTCAAGGATAATTTTCTCTCTATCTTTATTCCATATCACGGTTAGTATTATTTAGAATACTAACCAACGGTATTCTTTTGTTTTGAAGGAACAATGCCTCCTCGCCGTGTACGACGCAATGAAACTCCCGAACAAGCCTTACAACGCATGATAGCCACCGCCGTGGATGCGGCCATGGCCGGTCACTCGTCTAACAACAACAATAACACCAACCACAACAACAATAACCAAGGAGCCAGTAACTCTAGCGAAGGGTGCTCCTACAAAGCTTTCATGGGGTGCAAACCTCACACTTATGATGGAACCGGGGGACCGGTTGTGCTTACTCGTTGGTTTGAACAAACCGAGGCCGTCTTTAGCATAAGCGGTTGTCGGGATCAAGATAAGGTCAAATACTCCACCCACACTTTCTCCGGAATTGCTCTAACATGGTGGAACACCTATGTTCAATCGGTGGGTACCGATGAAGCTCATGCCCTCTCTTGGGCCGATCTAAGGGAAAAGATGATTGTTGAATATTTTCCGCGCGAAGAAACCCGAAAGCTTGAGGAAGAACTAAGAGCTTTGAAAGCGGTCGGAAACGATCTTAAAGCTTATAATCAACGCTTCGCCGAACTATCCTTGATGTGTCCTAATCTTGTTAACCCCGAATCTCAAAGGATTGAGCTCTACATGCTCGGTCTTCCAAAGAGCATCAAACAAGGGGTGATGTCATCCAAACCCACTACTCATCAAGCCGCTATGAACATGGCTCGCCAACTAATTGAAACGGTTGACGAAATCATAGTGCCGGCTCCTAAGGCCGAGGACAAGTCGGGTGGCAACAAAAGGAAATGGGAAGCCACTCCATCAACCAACTACAACAACAACACCTTCACCAAAAAGCCTTTCAACAACGACGGCAAGAAGGGTTATGTCGGAAACTTACCTTTTTGCAACAAATGCCACAAGCATCATCACGGTGAATGTAACAAGCTAGTTTGTCACCGTTGCCAAGGTGTTGGTCATAGGGCCAACAATTGCACAAGCGCCGCCCCCGTTGCTCGAAAGGGGCCCAATCCTCCAAAAACGGTCACTTGTTACGAATGTGGCCAAACGGGCCATTATAAGAACGAATGCCCGAAAAAGAAAACCAACCCCAACAACCGAGGCCGAGCCTTTAACATCAACACCGAGGGAGCCCGAGATGACAATGAACTAGTCACGGGTACGTTTCTTCTCAACAACACTTATGTTACTTGCTTATTCGATTCGGGTGCCGATAAATGTTTTGTGTCTAAGACTTTGGCTCCTACTCTTTGCACTCCACCACACCCCTTAGATACTACTTATTCCATCGAAGTGGCCGACGGAAAACTCTTAAGTGCCGACACATATTACCGGGGGTGTACTTTAAACATTTTGGGTAATGAATTTGAAATTGACTTGATACCCATGGAACTAGGGAGTTTTGATGTAATAATCGGTATGAATTGGATGGTCAAAAATAAATCTCACATTCTTTGCGATCTTCACGCAATCCGAATTCCTATCGAGAATGGTGAACCATTGATTGTCTATGGCGACAAAAATTGCACCGGACTCAATCTCGTTTCGTGCCTTAAAGTTCGAAAGCTACTTCGCAAGGGTTGTTTCGCGATTCTTGCTCACGTTAAGAAAGTCGAGGCCGACGAAAAGAGCATCGAAGATGTGCCAATTGTTAGTGACCTTTCCGATGTATTTCCTGATGAATTACCGGGTCTTCCACCTCATCGACCGGTTGAATTCCAAATCGATCTTATTCCGGGAGCCGCACCCGTAGCACGTGCACCATATAGACTCGCTCCATCCGAAATGCAAGAATTGCAAAGTCAAATCCAAGAACTACTTGACCGTGGTTTCATTCAACCTAGCCTTTCACCATGGGGCGCTCCGATTTTATTCGTCAAGAAGAAAGACGGATCCCTACGAATGTGCATTGATTATCGTGAACTAAACAAATTGACGGTTAAGAACCGATATCCCCTTCCTCGCATCGATGATCTCTTTGATCAACTACAAGGTTCTCGTGTATATTCAAAAATCGATCTCCGTTCGGGTTATCATCAACTAAGGGTTAAGGGGGAAGATATCTCCAAAACCGCTTTCCGGACTCGTTATGGTAGTTATGAATTCCTTGTCATGCCTTTCGGTCTCACTAACGCACCGGCGGTGTTCATGGATCTCATGAACCGCGTGTGCAAACCTTACCTCGACAAATTCGTTATCGTGTTCATCGATGATATTTTGGTCTATTCTAAAAGCGAAGAGGAACACAGAGAACATCTCCGACTCGTGCTTGAACTCTTGAGAAAAGAACAACTCTATGCCAAGTTCTCCAAGTGTGAATTTTGGTTGAAGGAAGTTCAATTCCTCGGTCATGTTGTAAGTGATCAAGGCATTAAAGTCGATCCCGCAAAAATTGAAGCCATTAGTAAATGGGAGACTCCTACTACTCCTACTCAAATTCGTCAATTCTTGGGTCTCGCCGGATACTATCGTAAATTCATCAAGGATTTCTCCCTAATCGCTCGTCCTTTAACCGCGTTAACTCACAAGGAACGAAAATTCGTTTGGACATCCGAACAAGAAACCGCTTTCCAAATCTTGAAAACTAAACTAACCACCGCTCCTATCTTGTCACTTCCTGAAGGCAATGATGATTTTGTTGTATATTGTGATGCCTCGAAAAACGGTTATGGATGCGTATTAATGCAACGAAAGAAAGTCATTGCTTATGCCTCTCGACAACTCAAAGTCCACGAACGACACTACACGACACATGATCTTGAACTCGGTGCTGTCATCTTTGCACTTAAGCTATGGAGACATCATCTTCTTGGTACCAAGAGTACTATCTTTACCGATCACAAAAGTCTCCAACATATCTTCGATCAAAAGCAACTAAACATGAGACAACGAAGGTGGATTGAGACCTTGAACGATTATAATTGCGAGCTTCGTTACCACCCCGGGAAGGCAAATGTAGTGGCCGACGCCTTAAGTCGAAAGGAAAGAGCGGTGCCTCTTCGTGTCCGAGCTTTGAATATCACCATCCACTCCAACCTTAATAGCCAAATTCGGGTAGCCCAAGATGAAGCTCTTAAGGACAACAACATCGCACGCGAACTTTTAAACATTCTCGTCTCCCGATTCGAAGTTAAGGAGACCGGACTTCGATATTACGCCGAAAAAATTTGGGTGCCTAGATATGGCGATCTACGAAACCTCATCCTGGACGAAGCCCACAAATCGCGATACTCGATTCATCCCGGCGCCAATAAGATGTACCATGGCCTTAAAGAACAATATTGGTGGCCGAACATCAAAAAGGAGGTTGCTAGATACGTCGCCAATTGTTTGACTTGCGCTAAAGTCAAAGCCAAACACCAAAGACCGTCCGGGTTACTTCAACAACCCGAGATCCTGCAATGGAAGTGGGAAAGGATCACGATGGATTTTATCACCAAACTACCGAAAACGTCGGGCGGTTATGATACAATTTGGGTCATTGTTGACCGTCTCACCAAATCCGCGCACTTTCTCGCCATGAAAGAAACCGACAAAATGGAGAAACTTGCACGACTTTACATTAAAGAGATTGTAGCCCGACACGGAGTACCGTTATCGATTATCTCCGACCGAGATGGTCGTTTCGTTTCTAGATTTTGGCGTACGTTACAAGAAGCGTTGGGAACGCGTTTGGACATGAGCACCGCATATCATCCCCAAACCGATGGGCAAAGTGAACGTACAATACAAACCTTAGAGGATATGTTACGAGCCTGCGTTGTTGATTTTGGAAAAGCTTGGGACAATCACTTACCTCTCGCCGAATTCTCTTACAATAATAGTTATCACGCGAGTATTAAGGCCGCACCTTTTGAAGCGTTATATGGTCGAAAATGTCGCTCTCCTCTTTGTTGGGCCGAAGTGGGTGACGTGCAAATTTCCGGGCCCGAACTCATTCACGAAACAACCGAAAAGATTCTTCAAATCCGAGATAGGCTTCGGACGGCCCGGAGTCGTCAAAAATGCTATACCGACAAAAGACGCAAAGACCTCGAATTTCAAGTCGGTGACCGCGTCATGTTAAAAGTCGCACCTTGGAAAGGTGTCATCCGTTTTGGGAAACGTGGAAAACTAAATCCGCGGTACGTTGGTCCTTTCGAAATCTTAGAGCGTATTGGAACCGTTGCTTATCGTTTAAACCTTCCGCCTCAACTAAGCTCTGTCCATCCTACTTTTCATGTATCTAACTTGAAGAAGTGTCTCGCCGAGCCCGATATCGTCGTCCCTCTCGAGGAACTTACTATTAATGACAAACTCCATTTTGTGGAGGAACCGGTTGAAATTGTGGACTACGTCGAGAAGGAATTAAAACAAAGCCGGATCCCGATTGTTAAGGTCCGTTGGAACGCCAAAAGGGGACCCGAGTTTACTTGGGAAAGAGAAGATCAAATGCGAAAGAAACACCCTCATCTATTCCCGGTCCCTGAAACGTCAGATTCCGAGGAAGAAACAACGACTACTACGCCTACCTAAATTTCGGGACGAAATTTCTTTTAAGGTGTAGGTAATGTAACATCCCGCCTTTTTCCGTTTACTTTTCCGTTTAACTATTTAAGTTCCGTTATATGTTTATAACACATCCCGTTAATATGCGTTGAATTATCTCGTTTAGGTAATTCCCGCACCCGGTTTAAAGTTGAGGGACCAAACTTGCCAAAGGTTGAAACATTTGACTAGGTCAAAGAGTCAACCCCTTTTCATCCATTCATTTCACCTCCTCTTCCTCTTTTTACTACTTTCAAATCCTCTCAACATTCAAACACAAATTCATCATCTAAATCCGGAATAAGGAGCTAGCAACAAAACAAAATACATATTCGTGATCCTCTCTTCATCCTCTTCGATTTGATACCAACTTCATCACTTTTGGGTAACATTTCTAAAACACTAGATTTCTTTAAATTCGTGTTCTTGACTTAAAAGTATGTTAATTAGTGTCTATGGCTCATTGTGATGTCGTGTATGTAATTTGTATGCTCGATTTGTTGTTTTTGGTGTAACTAGTTCATTATAAAAATTGCTTGCTAAATCCTTGATTTTGGATGATCAAATGTTGTTAGATTGTTAAAGTGCATGTTTTAAAAGTGTTACTAGCATCATTAGCTTCATGTTGAAGTATAGGTTGATTAAAGAAACTTCATTAACATGATTATTGTTTTTGTGATGCTTGACTAGGGTTTGATAAGCTTTATATGAACTTTGATGCACCAAATGCTATGAAATATTGTAGATAAGAGTTTTGTTGCAATGTGTGTTTGATTACCTTCGAAACCGCATATCATACATGTAAATTGGTTTCCTGAATCATGAAATGCGTTTTAGAACTTGAAACTTTGATTATGAATGCTTAATACGGTTTTTGGTTGTTGTAAGTGTTGAATTGCTTGATGAAATGTGTCTAGGTGTTTTCCTCGTCAAATTACCTTTCCGATGATATATGATACATGTTCTAAGTGTTTGCGGGTCATGAAATGTGTTGGTTTGTGTTTTGGTTCGTGCACTTAGGAAATACAGCAAACAGGGCCTGGAAACCGATCAGGACGCCGTCCAGATACTGGGGACGCCGTCCCACCTTTTGAACCTGGACGCCGTCTAGGATATCAGGACGCCATCCCACCCTTCATTTTGGGACGCCGTCTAGCCATTTGGGACGCCGTCCCATTGTACTAAAACTGGCTGTTTGGGTTGTCATTTGACGAAAAATGTTTGGGATGTTCTAGACCTCCAATTCACTTGCAACTTGTTTTAACATGCTTATATATGAATAACTAGCATAGAAAATTTGTCCGAGACCCGACCCGAACATGTTGACTTTTCCGTTGACTTTGACCCGACCAAGTTTGACTTTTTGTCAAACTTAACCAAATACTTATGCAACCTTTCTAATATGATTATTTACTTGTAACTTGCATGAAACTTGACTAGTTGATTCACATGTTAATATAATCGAGTCGTAACGAGCCATAGGACTAATTGAACATCTTTGACCCTTCGTGACTATCGTTATTGATACAACCTATTTGTTTAGGTCAAGACTAGCATTGTTCTTTGCACACGTTACTTGTCGAAGTACTTTTTGGTTCGTGCATACAAGGTGAGATCATAGTCCCACTTTTACTCTTTTTGAACTTACTTTTGGGATGAGAAAACATAAACGTTCTTTTAAACTACGTGAACACAAGTACAGGGAAAACAAACATTCTACATACGAGTTTGAACACAAATCCTCAATTCGATTATCATTAGTTACATCAGATGGTGTAAGCGAGAACTTATGTTATATGGCCATATGGGTTTGACAAACCCTCACTTCGGACGGTTCGCTACCGTCTACGGGTGAAATATATTTTCGGGAAACAGTGTATGTTCTAACACTATTATTACGGGGTTCAACGGACGGAATGTTAAGCTTTGATAATTGAGTGCTCGTGAATATTAACTTTTAGAATGTACTATGGCTTTATCGATGTTGCAAATCTTGTGGTTCAACTTACTATTACTCACTTACTTATTTAAACCTATGATTTCACCAACGTTTTCGTTGACAGATTCTCTATGTTTTTCTCAGGTCCCTGAACTTAGGTGATATATGCTTCCGCTCATACTTTTTGATACTTGCATTGGATGTCTAGTATACTTGCATACGTGGAGCGTCTTTTTGACTACTTTTAATTGTGTCGCACGTGTTTCATACAAACTTTAAACATTGTTATGTACTTGTTATGGAAACTACTTTTGTAAACTTTGAAACACCCTTATTTATGAAATGAATGCGACATACTTTTCGGTCAAACTTTGTTATAAAGACTTACGACCATGTAATGGGACCATACGTAGATGACGCCGTCATTTGACGATTTGTCGGGGTCGCTACACCCTCTTGGTGGTTGATTCTGACGTGTTGCGACCTAACGACACCGCATAAATAAAATCGTCCTTTTCGGCCATATCACCCTTTTATAAAATCATTGAATTAAATATATAAGTTTTTTTGAAGTAGTTATCGTATTCAATTCAATTGTTTATTGACAGATGTTTTAATCATGGTAAACAACTTCCTGCACGTAGAAAACACACACACCATTCTGGTAAAAACCGTCTACTCTTCAAGGTGAGTTAAGATTTTTTCATATGAGTCAAAATGGGCTGGGCTGACCCAACATATAACCACAATGTAGTAAAGTTTATGATTAATGTTTTTTCATTCACGAAATCTATTGAATAAGTAATCTGATTTTTTGTGTAAAAATTGGGTTGGGTTGACCCAACCCGTAATCACAAGATGTATTGAGTAAGTATATGGCTAATATGAAGAGTGTAAGTAATCTAATTTCTTGTTTTGTAACTCTTATTGCTTTAAATGGCAGGGGAATTTTATATTAGTTCTAAGAAAAATTTAGATTTTGATATTTGTAATTTGAAGCTGAGTTTCGTTTTTGTTGATGGGTTAAAGCAACAATAGTCTTTTTTTCAGGCACAATGCTGATCCAGTTCAAGGATATCGATCTACGTAGAGGATAAGTAACCTTCTCCCTATGCTTCTATGTTCTATTTTTGTCTATATATTTAAGGGTCTCTTCGCTTTAACCTTCTCCCTATCAAATAAGTATGCTTTTCATTTTATAGGTTTTAATTTCTCGGATAACCTGTCAAATGCAGAGGTTTTCATCAACTTTACAAATGAGCTTTAGGATCTTCTTGAGATTGTTCCTGAACCTATTGACAAGTGGCATGATATTGGACCTCATCACTTTAACATATTAGATGCTGATTATGCTGAACCGGAAAGGTATGCTTACACTTTTCAAGACTACGTGTTCGTGACAAGAGTTATGCAGGAGAAAAAGTCATCTGGTGGAATTAAACCTCTCAGATTAATGGAGAGAAGTGTTTTTAGTGATAGGATGGTATGTATTACTCTATTTGCTTCTTCTTTTGTTCTATTATTGTGTGAGTATCACAATCTTTTCATTTATTCCAAATGAAAATGCTCACGTGTTTTTAGTAAGTTTGGCAAACGGGTCGGGTTGGGTTGGGTTGAGACCCAAATAGGTTTGGGTAAAACTGGTTATGGGTTGAACGCGTCAGTTCCAAACGGGTTGGGTCGGGTCGAGATACATGTTCTCTTATAAAATGTTTTCTTAAAAAAATAATTTTTAAAAAATTATATTTCTTTTAAATATTTTTTTGTATTGTTTCTATTATTTTTTTGTATACTTTTCTAAACACAAATAAAAAAAATATGTTTAATTCTTATTTTTACTTCTTTATTTTTCTAATTTTTTATTGACGTTTTTTTTTTTTTTTTTTTTCATATTGAAATGGGTTGAAAATGGGTTTCAACGGGTCTAGATGCACCTTCTAATAGATTAACGGACTAAAGATGGGTCCATACTGTACCCATTCCTTTTTTTTTTCTCAAGACCCAATGGACCTAAATGGTTAACCCAATGGATCCAATTTTTGGTGTATGGGCCTTGATTGCCAGATATATTTTTAGTGATAGGATGGTACTGATTTTTTTCTTGCATTTTATCTTGTTAAAGGTTTTTGTGAGAGCTGTCCATACACCAAAGTGGATGAACATGATGGAAATCAGCATATATGACTCATGGGTTGACCCGGTTGTCTCATCTTTACCGGGACTTATTCCAGATGCTTTTATATATCTTAGAGCTAGCCCTAATGCTTGCCATAAACGAATGATGCTACGTAAGAGCGCAGAAGAAGGTGGAGTCAGCCTTAAATAATGTTTATTTTTCTTTAAAGTATTTATTTATATTATCGTTACTTATACATAATCTCAACAACATTTTGTTTTTATGTTAACATCCTTTCACCTTATTTTATATGCAACATTTGAATCTACAAACAAATTTTTTTTATTGTTGTTATATTATATTGATTTTTTAAATAAAACCTGCTAATGCGCGAGTCTTTAACTAGTAAATAAATAAATAGGATGAAGTTTATTAAGTCGAAAATAAACTAAATTACCTGCATTTAAAATTATTCTAATTCTTATAGTGGCACATAATAATGGCACCTAATGTGTTCAAAAAACATAAATGCACCTTATAGCGGGACCTCAACTAGTGGACGTTGTTTTGATGACTTGATGTATGAGCCCATTGCATAACTCACTCGTGTATCACGACGTATCCTGAAGTGATCGAACAATATCTGTTAGAACTATAATGACGTATCGGATTTACGATAAGTATATTTATATCCAATATCAAGTTTCACGAAAGTCATTTTTAAACTTACGTTCGTAACCTACGTATAAAATCATCTATAACATGTATAACCAAATGATGTGGCTCGTGTGACTCGTGTCGAGTTATCAACATCACAGTCCTAAAAATTGTCTTATTCCCATTAATAGTTCCATCCAAATTCTATTAAGACATTTTGATGAGTCATTAATGTACTCTTACAAAAGCTACACCTTTCGAAGGCGTTAGGTTTTTATAGTTACACGTCGGAAGCATATTAACCTGGGCATCCAACCTATTTTTACGAATTGTCTAATCCTAGAGCGACTACCCTCTTTACGAGCAACCCTGAGTCATTGCAGGCGAACCTCCGTGGCCAAGAGGGAATAACTGTAGCTGTCTAGAATCGAACTCATGACCTCCACTATGGAAGGATGGACCCTCAACCATTACACCACCAAGTGGTGGATCTAGAATTGGTAGTCACTGGTTGAAACCTCAAAAAAAATTCTACTAGATGCCTATTTCAATGGTGTCACTAAAAAAAAAATTTACACTATCCACTGATGTCACTAGTAGTAAATCCAAACAATTTTCCACTACATCGCGTATTTCAGTGATTTCCCGTGCAACATACGGGGACTAAACTACATCAGCCCCTGACACCACCACCCCCTTGGTTCTACAAATCTATAATTAATTAACCCATAATTCTCTCATACCATTATTGCACACCTTTACTAGCTATGAGGGACACTGATCATGACATAACCTTCTGACCTTTAGAAAAGTATAAGTAGACAGTTAAGGACCATCAACATGATGCCATAATCATCGATGCTCCAGAGCCTACTAGTGTTCCATATTAATTTCAACTACTCTGCTAGCTTGGATATCTATCCAATCTATCTGAACAAGCACCTCATACGGTCGTACTTATCTTCCAAACATATCGGTGACGAACAATCCCTTTAACCATCCTCGATCAATTATGATCTCGAATGGATTTACACGTTCATCATAGTGTTACTTTATAAGTATGTGAGCATGACTCCAACATTTGATTTTGATTGTTAAAATCACTACGGTATACTTAAAATTTGGAATCAAAGTTTGCTTAATGGGCCATTAAAAAGGCTTATTATTATTGTCATCGTCGTCGTCGTCGTCGTACAATGACCAATATTAATATAATCACGTCTATAATTGGGCCAAAGTCTCTTTAAAAGTCTTGGGTCATGGGCTCATATGAATAGAAAGATCGTTGGTGGTCCAACAAAAAGCAATGTTCCAATTCCAATTTTAATTTTAATTCGAAATAAAATAAAATAATAAAAAGATGTATGTATCATCATCCAACCTTTGTTTCTCTCTCATTAAAAATCCCCAAAACAATCTAAAAATCAATCACAAATTCTCCAGCGTCCGATCTTCTGCATCAAATCGATACTCCAATCAGATCTATTTGCGCGCCAAATATATATATTTAATCACTCTCTCCCTTTATTTTCTTCAGGTATCTCAATATTTCAATTACCCTAATATTTACCAAACTTTCTGTTACACATCAAATTACCGTGTTTATGTTTCTAATTATATTTTCGTTACATGATTTATGCTTTGATTTAGTGTTAAATCGTCGGTGTTTAAACTGTTAATAACTGATGTTGATGAAATTAGGGTTTATAATTAATGGCGGATGGACCGGGGAGTCCGGCCGGCGGGAGCCACGACAGCGGCGGCGAACAAAGTCCTCACTCAAACATCAGAGAACAAGATAGGTTTCTTCCAATTGCTAACATAAGCCGGATTATGAAAAAAGGATTACCTGCAAACGGAAAGATAGCTAAAGATGCTAAAGATACAGTTCAGGAATGTGTTTCCGAGTTCATCAGTTTTGTTACTAGCGAGTACGTATCAAATTACGTCTATTATTTTTTTTATTGTTGTATGGTAAATTATAAATAATAATAATTTGTTATTTATTTATGTGTGTGTTGGTGAGATTAGGGCAAGTGATAAGTGTCAGAAAGAGAAGAGGAAGACAATTAACGGTGATGATTTGCTGTGGGCGATGGCTACTTTAGGTTTTGAAGATTATATTGATCCTCTTAAGGCGTACTTGTCTAGATATAGAGAGGTATAATTTATTTATTTATTGTTACAAAGTTGTGTGTTTTATAACAAATCTGTGCAAAATGTCACATAATTTCAACTTTTTAGTTGTTTTATGTAATTTACAGTACTATTTTTGTTGCCAGTATAGCTAACATACTTAGAAGTTATTGCCACTGTATGCAACAAAGATATACCGAGCATATTGGTTTAACAAGTCAATAGTATGACAAAAAGTTTAAATTACTACTTTATGTAACAACGTTTTATACCGGTTTAAAAGTCAATTTGTTGCATACAATGGTAAAAAGTATATTGATTTAAAAAGTCAATGTGTTCTAGTTGTTTGAGAGCTCTCTTGTTTGCTTTGTTCTCTTATGTTTTTGATACTTTTCTTGTTCCTATTAGTTATTTATTTGCTTGTTTTGAGGTTTAGGATGCTGGTTTATCTCCTCGTTTTGGTGTGTTTAGTTTTGAGGAGGTTTGGTTTTAGTTTTCCTTTGTTTGTATGTGTTTGGGGCCTTTTTGTTGAATGATTCCCTTTGTTATAATAGTTCTCGTTTTGCGCCCAAAAAAAGTAAAAAGGAAGTTGTGGTGTGTATAATGACAAAAATGCAAGTATATATTTCGGTGGAACTAACCTTATCTAATTGTAATGTAATTATGACACTTTTATTTCATATATAAGTGTAATGGAGTTGTATGGGATGAAGGATCTTACTCTTGTCGTATAGTGTTTTGATTGCTAATCTGAGGTATATGCTCGTGTGAACTTACTTTCCTTCTCAAATTTTGATGTTTTAAGATGAGGTCGTGTCATAGTAGTATACAACATCCTATTCTTTAATGCTTTTAACAATCTCTATAAAGGAGTTACATACTCGTAGCTTTTGTTAGATTCAGCAGCTATACATCAATTCAGACCAGTATTTAACACAATTTGATTCGGAATTGATATGTTATTATTATGTCTAGAGGCATAAAATATAGTTTATCATGCTGTGAACATAAAACTCGTAAGATAAGAGAAGAACATGGTTTAATATTGGTGTCATTGATAATGTTACTTCTATTTTGTAAGGTTCCTGTTGGTATATTAACATTTCCTTTTTCAGTTTATTTTCTAATCTTTTAACATAAGTTTCTCTATTTTTTTTTCCATTGCTGTTGGATGCTTACGTGGGATATTGATCTACACAGTTAGAGGTATGGGCTTTTCTTGACACGTTTATAAGTGACGTGACTCTAATCTAATTATGATTTATGGAGCTGTTTATGAAGTGATAAAAATAGCTAACACCGAGATATATATTTTTTACTTAGGGTGATACAAAGGGATCTGCAAGGGGTGGAGATGGATCTGGCAAAAAAGATACAGTTGGACCCCAGCTTGTTCCAAATGCTCAGGTGTGTGAAAGGATTGTGTTTTTTATATTTAAGTTCAAGTTTTACCCTGTTCAATTTGTAATTCAGTTTACATGTTGTATACTGTTTGGTGCTTCTCGCTTTGATTTCGCTTCGGTGTATCAATTTGCAGTACACTCATCAAGGATCTTATACACAAGGCATGAATTTCTTGAATTCGCATGTCTGATCTTCCAGGTAAGATATTTTTTTATTCCCAAATCAACTTATTTTATTCCAACTAAATGTCTCATTGCATTTGGAAACTAGGATGATGTAAGTATCTTATGTAAGTTCATTTTTTTTTATTGTCTAGGCCTAATACTCTTTATAATATGAGGTGGTTAGCTCATTATATCAATATATACATATAATTTCCTGCAAACATTTACATCAAGTATAACATTACCATTTTTTTGATCTTTTAATGTGATATATTTTATGATTATTTAGTCAATACAAAATGCATGTTGGCCCTTATCATCATTGAAGGATAATAGATACTCCGTAGTATAGACATATTGCATTACTGTTTAGTGTTTACCAAGCTTATGTTTTTCAAATCACAAATGGCTTATATGTTTTCTCTAGATCATGTAGTTGTGTCCTGCCTGAAAAAAGTAATGATACACGTAAAGAATGGCATATGGCTGGACTATAATCGTTGTGTATTATATTTTGCAGGCGAGGGGACATGGCCACGTGTGAAGTTTGAGTTTCTTGTTTACTGATTCATTCATTTGCTGTTAAGTGGTCAGTAAACATGTTCAATGTAATCATCTCTTGTGTTGTTTATATAGGTTTCTATATTAGGCTTATATATACTACAACATGATAACATGATGATGTTTATCTCCCGTGTTTTTTTCATGGGGCGGGAATAAGTTATGTAGTGGTTGCTATTTATTCACTGGTATGTTTATGTTGTTTGAAATTTTAAGTTGCCCTCATTAATGATGTCATTGTCCAAATGATGGTTGTCTAATATGTTACGGAGTAATTGATTGATGTATTAACTTTAATTATATATACGAGTATCTATTATCTATTACAATATCTATTATGTTTAAGTAAGTATGTTCAAGTCTGTATATTACTTCTTTACAAGTTATGTTTTTCTTTATATCGGAAATGAACATTTTCCTAACATAATCTGCTGCTCTTCATAACATAAGGATGTTAACCACTCAGGCTTACCGTTGCTCAATGAAGACATTCCACGGGGTTCGATTCCTGGCTATGCCAAATCGTTCAGAAAGGAAGTGTGACAAGAGGGTGCGCGTATGCGCAATTCAACTGGTACCAGGTCTCGCGCTCGAGGGGCTTAATTACCCGTGGTTTACTATCTATGGGAGAGCCAATGTGCTCGTTCCGTGGTTTCCTTGCTAATAAAAAAAAACACAAGGATGTCGATTAGATATTTTATTATCTTGTTTATATGTATTATCTATAATCTTAAAACTGATTTGGAGCTGACACCAATGACTAACCTTTTTGATTGTCATTTTAACGTTGCATAAGATTTAAAAGACACCTTATATCAAAAGTTTATAACATTTGTATAGTAAGTTTTTATCTTTTTAAATTACTTATGTACGTAATATAGAGTATGAAACTAGATTTAAGAGCCCGTGCGTTGCACGGCAGCTTTATAAAATAATATTTGTAAACGTTCGAATTGAGACCGAATTGAGACCGAATTGATGTATGATACAATTACGATGAATCTAAGATGTCATATACAGACACACAGTTTCAAATAAAAGTATGAAGTATGTTGAATAGGTAATGTCTTTGATTGGTTCCTCTTATGATCCACATTATTTAGTAAATTTTTATTTGTAAATTTAATTTATATGAACATGGCATTTCTCTTTGTTTTATCTAGTTCTACTTTTCAATTTGTTTTATCTAGTTCTACTTTTCAATTAGAGTCAAAGTAATATTCATATATTATTAATATAGACTCACATCCGATTAATGTTGTATGACGTATTGTGTGAATTAATTATAAAGATTCCACTTCGAACACCCATTTCTATAAAGCTAAGATTAGTTTTTATAATCCCACAATAAAGACCATAAAGAGTACTATAAAACCAAGATTAAGATTCCCATTTAATATTTGACAAAATTTCATTCCTCGTCCCTGAACTCTACATCGACTTTGACTCCCGGTCTTTTTTCTTTTTTTTGTGCATTCCGAGTCCCTAAACTATGAAAAGAGTACATCTTGCGTCCCCCCGTCTATTTTCTGTCAAAACATGCCGTTACCCCTTATCACGTGCATGTCATGTGAGGGTATTTTTGTCATTGTTTTTTCTTCTTATATCATAAAAACCCCCAAATCTTCACAGCTCACTCTTTATTCCTCGTCCCCAAATTTATTAGGGTTCCATCTTTCTAAAAATCGAGCACGCAAGTCGTCAACAAACACATCAAATAACGATGGTTTATTGTAATTGTGGTATACTTGCAGCTCAACGAACGTCAACAACACGAAAGAATCCAGATAGGCGTTTCTTCAGATGTCGAAATCAGGTTCTTCTTTCTGACTAATTTTATTTTAATTTTATTTCTGATGTCGAATCCAGAAATGAGGTTTGATTAAATGCTTTGTAATCTGTTATATTTGCAGTTTTCAGATTGTGGTTTCTTTTGTTGGATTGATCCACCTACGAGGGTTGACGCTATCAGGGATGAGCCATAACAAGATTTGCTTCAATTGGAAAAGCAAAAAACAAGAAGACTAAAGTGGATTATTTTTCTTCATTGGGTTGGAATTATATTGTACTTTATTGTATTTTAAGTTGTCAATGGTGTTGTTTGTGATTGTAAAATGTTGGTAATGTATGCTGAAGTAATGTATGTGCCAATGTTGTGTTTTAACATCAATAAACATCAATGTTTTGATTCTTTCTTATTGTGTTTGCAAAATAACATCAATTAGCAAGAGAAATAACATCTAATTTAGCTAATGACAAGTACCACATAACAAGTACCAAATTATCAAAAGACAAGTACTAAATAAAGCAATTCATTGTTCATTACACAAGTACCAAATAACCAAAAGACAGTACACTAGATTGTTCATTATACTAACACCAAATACCAAATAACATTGTTCTAAAGACAATTAACACAAACCAAAAGACAATAAACACAAACACATTCAAGGACCACCATTTCCAGTTTTTGCTTTCTTCTTGCTACCTTTACCACTTGATTGCTTGTTGGCACCTTTACCACTTGCTTGCTTTCTTTTCAACCCTTCACCTCCATTAGGGCAACCCCTTACATTATGACCATATATTCCACACCTTGAACATTTAATACTTGTACCCTTCTTTGACAACTTTCCTTTATTAACCATGTCATCTTTTTCTTCAAGGGATTTCCTCCTGTTCTTCTTAGGACGACCTGCAGTTGGAATTTTTTTTTGGACATACCAAAGTTGTTGGCACTGGAGACTTGACCCACTCAGATTTGCCTTTCACGGGGTTAATGGTATGAGAATAAGTTTTTTCCCAAGTAGATAACCAATAAACATGATGAACATTTGACTCTAAAACAACATCTTGACTATAAACAGACATGTTCAACATTACAGCTACTGCATGCTTACAAGGCATGCCTGTAAGCTCCCATTTTCTACAGCTGCAAGTTCTCAAAGTCATGTCAACCACACATTGGTCATTATGATGACCATTCACCTGATACTTATCATCCCCATTCCAAATAACATCACATTTCATTACTTCTTTCTTAATGTTGTCAAACATCTTAGTGGCAGCTGGTGTAAGTGGCCCTTTAGACTTTGAGATTGTTGTTCTAACATTAGCAATTCTTTTCATCATATATGTTCTGATATACTCCAAAGCAGTAATGATTGGCTTATCTCTAGCCTCACATAGCCATCTATTTAGCACTTCACAATGATTGTTTAACAATATGTCTGAATGTGCACGGCCTATGGAACAGAATATATAAAACATTCTTAAAATGCAACTGTAAATGGTACCAAACTTTAAATCTAAATGAAGTAAAGACCAATTTTACCTGTAAAATGACTTCTTGCCCATTGTGCAGGTTGAATTTTAGAAAGATACAGATGTGCAGGTCCTACTTTCTTTGACATATTTAAGCATATTTCTAACATCATCATCTGAACCTAATGGTTCTAAACCAAAATCAAGGTCACTATCAGGCCTAAGAAAGTGATATACTATCACCTTAAAACCATCATATCCCAGGTCCTGAATGAGATGGTCAAGCTCATGTATTGAAAACATATCCATGTCAATAAAATCAATGTAACTTACTTTCCCATTCACATATTCCCTTCCTGGAGCATCAGTAAACTCTCCACCATGATGAATCTTTAGTGTAAATAGTAAATCATCACATCTTGTTAAAAATAAAAGACAAAATAAAATAGACAAAATTAGGGTTTATAAGGATATCGAGTGTGAAATTACAGAACAAAAAATGCAATTAAGATACACAGACACTCACCATAAATAAATCTAAGATCGTAATCAGGATCTTTAGGTCGAATTGTGTAATCCATCGAATACGAGCTTCACATGCAGTCTAATGAAAAAGTTAAGTTCACGAACCCTAATAAATTTGGGGACGAGGAATAAAGAGTGAGCTGTGAAGATTTTGGGGTTTTTATGATATAAGAAGAAAAAACAATGACAAAAATACATTCACATGACATGCACATGATAAGGGGTAACGGCATGTTTTGACAGAAAGTAGACGGAGGGACGAGGGATGTACTCTTTTCATAGTTTAGGGACTCGGAATGCACAAAAAAAGAAAAAGGACCGGGAGTCAAAGTTGATGTAGAGTTCAGGGACGAGGAAAGGTATGCTTACACTTTTCAAGACTACGTATTCGTGACAAGAGTTATGCAGGAGAAAAAGTCATCTGGTGGAATTAAACCTCTCAAATTAATGGAGAGAAGTGTTTTTAGTGATAGGATGGTATGTATTACTCTATTTGCTTCTTCTTTTGTTCTATTATTGTGTGAGTATCACAATCTTTTCATTTATTCCAAATGAAAATGCTCACGTGTTTTTAGTAAGTTTGGCAAACGGGTCGGGTTGGGTTGAGACCCAAATGGGTTTGGGTAAAACTGGTTATGGGTTGAACGCGTCAGTTCCAGACGGGTTGGGTCGGGTCGAGATACATGTTCTCTTATAAAATGTTTTCTTAAAAAAATAATTTTTAAAAAATTATATTTCTTTTAAATATTTTTTTGTATTGTTTCTATTATTTTTTTATATACTTTTCTAAACACAAATAAAAAAATATGTTTAATTCTTATTTTTACTTCTTTATTTTTCTAATTTTTTATTGACGTTTTTTTTTTTTTTTTTTTTCATATTGAAATGGGTTGAAAATGGGTTTCAACGGGTCTAGATGCACCTTCTAATAGATTAACAGACTAAAGATGGGTCCATACTGTACCCATTCTTTTTTTTTTTCCTCAAGACCCAATGGACCTAAATGGTTAACCCAATGGATCCAATTTTTGGTGTATGGGCCTTGATTGCCAGATATATTTTTAGTGATAGGATGGTATTGACTGATTTTTTTTCTTGCATTTTATCTTGTTAAAGGTTTTTGTGAGAGCTGTCCATACACCAAAGTGGATGAACATGATGGAAATCAGCATATATGACTCATGGGTTGACCCGGTTGTCTCATCTTTACCGGGACTTATTCCAGATGCTTTTATATATCTTAGAGCTAGCCCTAATGCTTGCCATAAACGAATGATGCTACGTAAGAGCGCAGAAGAAGGTGGAGTCAGCCTTAAATAATGTTTATTTTTCTTTAGAGTATTTATTTATATTATCGTTACTTATACATAATCTCAACAACATTTTGTTTTTATGTTAACATCCTTTCACCTTATTTTATATGCAACATTTGAATCTACAAACAAATTTTTTTTATTGTTGTTATATTATATTGTTTTTTTAAATAAAACATGCGAATGCGCGAGTCTTTAACTAGTAAATAAATAAATAGGATGAAGTTTATTAAGTCGAAAATAAACTAAATTACCTGCATTTAAAATTATTCTAATTCTTATAGTGGCACATAATAATGGCACCTAATGTGTTCAAAAAACATAAATGCACCTTATAGCGGGACCTCAACTAGTGGACGTTGTTTTGATGACTTGATGTATGAGCCCATTGCATAACTCACTCGTGTATCACGACGTATCCTGAAGTGATCGAACAATATCTGTTAGAACTATAATGACGTATCGGATTTACGATAAGTATATTTATATCCAATATCAAGTTTCACGAAAGTCATTTTTAAACTTACGTTCGTAACCTACGTATAAAATCATCTATAACATGTATAACCAAATGATGTGGCTCGTGTGACTCGTGTCGAGTTATCAACATCACAGTCCTAAAAATTGTCCTATTCCCATTAATAGTTCCATCCAAATTCTATTAAGACATTTTGATGAGTCATTAATGTACTCTTACAAAAGCTACACCTTTCGAAGGCGTTAGGTTTTTATAGTTACACGTCGGAAGCATATTAACCTGGGCATCTAACCTATTTTTACGAATTGTCTAATCCTAGAGCGACTACCCACTTTACGAGCAACCCTGAGTCATTGCAGGCGAACCTCCGTGGCCAAGAGGGAATAACTGTAGCTGTCTAGAATCGAACTCATGACCTCCACTATGGAAGGATGGACCCTCAACCATTACACCACCAAGTGGTGGATCTAGAATTGGTAGTCACTGGTTGAAACCTCAAAAAAAATTCTACTAGATGCCTATTTCAATGGTGTCACTAAAACAAATTTACACTATCCACTGATGTCACTAGTAGTAAATCCAAAAACCTACATGCAGATTTATGAGTATAAAGGGTATCTATAATCCATATACCTCTAAAGAATTGCAAAAATGCAAATTAACACTTATCTTTACCTTCAACTACCATAAAAATCATGGCATGGTTGTCCTTAGGCAGTAGTTTTGGCAAATTTAGCATCAACATAAAAATGTGCAACTTAAATTGGACTTGTTTTGTAAAATTTTCTTCATATTGATGCTCAAATCAAAGAAAATGAGCCCATGTTCATTGAACAAAAGTAACACCAATAGTACCTTTCATATTACAATGATAATAATTTGTATACAAAGGAACTATTTGTCACCCTAGTATTTGCTAAAGAATTGTTAGATTTTTCAATTAATGACAAATTAAAAAACATGGGTAATTAATGGCTGCACATATATTTGAGTAAGAACAACTACATACCTTTGGGGTTGAAACCCCAATTTCGAGTCCAAAACGCAACATAGCCTGAAACTTTGAATATACATATGCAGTTTTTGTCATTAAAGAAAGCATGACACACAAATTTAAGCGATAGTTCTTAATCATGTCACTATTTTATCATATAAGGTGTATATGAAAAACCAAACCAAATCAAAATAATTTAACTTACATCAAGATAGGAACGTTGAAGCCCTCACCGACATTTAATAGGCAAAAAGTGAATGTTTTGAAAAGTAATAGACAGTTTGTCAACTGTTAGCAATCAGTATAGCAAGATACGAAGAACAATTAACTAACAACTAACGACTTGACCAAGCATACCCAATTAAATTTGATATTTATTGGACGTCTCAAGAACTAAGGCTTTTCCACAAATATGCAACTTGTAGTTACCATACTCTTTTAAACAGTACCTCATTCATGGTTTACACTTCGCATATATGTACAACTTCCCCTCGCCGGCAATTCGCAGAAAGCATCAAATCTAGTGCTAAACAGATGCTAACTTGAAATAAACTACAGATGCACAGATTCACAAGGTTTTCATTACCAACACTTGCAGTAAATGATTTCAAATATGCCATACATATATGCAAGAACTTGAAACTATCATCATAAAGTACATGATAATAACAAAGACAATACAACGAAACTACAATCATCATATAGTAGATGCCTATTAAGAAAGACAATACAACATGCTTCTAAAAAATATTATTATACAGTTTAACTATAATATATATGCCGCCTTTTGTGTAAATTATGTAATACCTTTTTCATACGGGTCACAAAATCAACATTCTTCTATGATGTCATAGAGCTTCAATTCATTCCATAATGTCTTTTATCCGATATCTTATTCGTATCCTCGGTAAGCACAAGCTTGGAATAGAAGTGATTAACTAACTATATGTGACGATCGCTCCAAATCCATATGGACGAACATGTCATTCATCGATTTCATTGCGAGGTATTTGACCTCTATATGATACGTTTTGTAAACATTGCATTCTTTTGAAAAGGCACACCATAAATGAATATTTAAATCAAAGGTTTTCGACATCTGATGATTTCTACATATAGACAATCACCGTAAATAATAGTTTACAATAGTACTTCCGTTGACAATGTAGTCAAAATAAGATACATGGTGATGATTTGGTGAATGCAACGTTTCCTTGAAAAATATGCCATGTAAGACTCCATGCACATAGCTTGACTAACATATAAGCAAACAGCGGAAGACTTCTAGGGAACCTGAGAATAAACATGCTAACAAGTGTCAACAGAAAGGTTGGTGAGTTCATAGTTTTAATGTTTTGCATAATCTGTACGTAAAGGTGGATCACAAGATTTCAGTTGTTTCATCCAGAAACGTTTATCAAAATATTCTACAAGATTGAGCACCCTGGTAACTAAACTTAACGAATATATAATTTATACCCTTTGTATAATCATCTTAATAATACACGCAAACCAACGTGTACGCTTCTCAACTAGCATACGTCCGTTAAAAGGCTAGTGCTCTTGCTCGGACGGGGATATCAAGCCCTATGGATCCATATACAACTATTCGCGCCCACCAGTTCTTATAATCGGCAGTTACTAGTTACCAAAGCTAAGGGATTTTTGGTTCAAACTCGGTGTAGAATTTAGTATGTACTTGTATCCATTGCGTTTAAAATAAAGTGCATGTATTCTCAGCCCAAAAATATAGAATGCAAAAGCAATTAAAAAGGGAGCAAATAAAACTCACCTTAGCAGCACATAAAGTCGTTCACCGGAATGTGACCGAAACTCGGAATACCAAATAACCGTAGATCTCAACCTAGAGAACATATGTTGGTCAATAAATGTCTATCAAGCTAGGTCAGGTCATAGTGTATCACAATCCTAATGCTCGAGATCGACATACAAAAGTTATCAAAAGTCATTTCAAAAAGTCAATCTGACTCAATACTATAGTTGAATGATCATGACAATCGAAACATTTTAACATTTCACATATTTTTCCAATTCTTGTAAAATTAAACTATGATTTTTATAAGGCTTTAAAATATGATAAAACAATCAATTTTGACAATTGTCAATCAAAACGAGACATGCCTTATTTAAGAATCCATTTACTCGGCTAGTAGTATTCAAAAACCCAATTTATCAATCTCGTAAACAGGTTGTTTAAATATTAATTGCATATTCAAAAGCAATTCCAATTAACGTCAATCATAATTCAGTTGACCATATCTTTTAATTCGTTCATCGAAATTACGCGATTTCTAAATGAAAAGTTATTAATTTTTCGCCAGCTTTCTAAAAACATGCATATCATATACCTTTTATCAGTAATATATATATTTAATTCGTGATTCATCATAAACTGTTTAACGAAGAAATTTAGCATACAAGCATGCATAAATATATATACTCGAGCACTAGACAATGATACACAATTAATATATAAAAGATAAGATATGAATGCTCACATATCAATATTGTGATTCAATATTGCAGGAAAGCACGTAGACGCAACGGGAATGATAAACACTAGTTTGATTCACGAGCAAAACCCACGAACCATACCTATAACCTTCATAGCTATAACCCATAATTTTCTTAGCTCTATCCCGCTCATAAAACCCGTTTTGAAATAACTCAATCAAGACCTCGTCGTAGTATTTTATGTAATATACTAATAATAATAATAATACAACTTAATAATAATACTAAGATTAATAATAATCTTTATAATAATAATCATATAATAATTTTAATTATAATATATATAATTATATATGTTTACAGAGAGATAGATAGAAGGATGTATGCTTCTCACAAACTGAAATCGATTGAATTTATAGGACATTTCCAGTACCAGACTGCCATGCGATCGCATGGCCTTCTAGCACCTTTCCCATGTGATCGCATGGGGAAGATTTACAGCTCACATTGTTTTAACGTTTTGTTTGTCGACATGTTTTTATAATATAAATATAATATATTTAATTTATATAATTAATTATATATTATATTAAGTTCACGTGCATAGTTGATTTGTAATTTTTGGTCCGTTGACTCGTACGTTTTCACTTGACTTATGTCCCGGTTCCGGTTTCTCGAATGCATTTTCGTATGCTTAGAAAACTAGTACTTTTCATTACGCGACGTGTACATTTATCAAAAATTAAACTTAATCATTGATAAACTATGTCACTCGAAGTGTAGCTTTAATAAATTAAGTGTGCTGGTTATTTGCTTCTATAAATCATCGTATCGTAGTATATACATATATACATTTTCATTTTGAAATAGTGTTTTACTGTAGCAAAGTTGCTGTAGTAAAGTTTTTTTTACTGTAGCAAATAGTGATTTTCAAAAACACTGTAGCTTTTCGGGTACTGTTGCAACTCAAAAATACTGTAGCAAATTAGTGTTTTACTGGTTCATCTTAAACGTTTTAGTTAACTTATCTAAATATCAATCGAATCAATAATCGAAAGTTACTATCGTTTACTAAATAATTTGAAATCACATATATATATATATATATATATATATATATATATATATATATATATATATACAAATATACATATATATATATACATATATATATATATATGTATGTAAGACCCTAATCAGTTTGTACAGCAGTGTAAATATGTTACATAGAGTGTGGGTGATATTGTGCAGTTAAACAGAAGTCACTGAGTGAGCTGAGCCTAGTGCGCGCCGCGCACACTAAAGGGAGCGCGCCGCGCACCCTTACTGTAGCCGGGTTCCAGCTTTTTAAATCAGATATTTTGATGGGCATTTTGGTAAATTCACTTATGGACGGGTTAAAGACAGATAGGTCAGTTTGTGGAGCACCATTACTCCATTATCAACAACCTTATCACTTTAACTTTAATTCTAGAGAGAGATTGTGATTTTTGAGAGAGAAAGCTTAAATCCAAGAGGAAGGAGCTTGTTTTGGGTTAAAGTTCAAGCATTAAAGTCGTTCATCTTATCTCTAGCTTCGTTGTGGTAGTTGTGGTATGTTCTAATTTTATTTTCCTTACTTTGATTTAGTGTAAGGGTTAGGGTTTGAGTAAATGATGAACACAAAACCCATTATTGGTGATTTTGGGTGTTCTTGGGTAAAATTGAGTCTTGAATACTAATTGGTGACTAGTCTAGGGTTTCAAAGTATTAAATGATGTTTATGAACCCTAATTGGTGAGTTAATTGCTAACACACCTAGTTATTTAGTAAATGGGTGTTGGTTAGTTAGTGGATGACCCGAAATGGGTGTGTTGTCTTAAAATGGTTATTTGGGTAATAAATTGACCTAGTTTGGAAAGATGGGTATGAATTACCCTAATTATGTATTAGTTGGTGTTGTTGGACCTTAATCACTAGCTTTTAAGTGATTAGTGGTGGTCTTGACTTTAATTAGGCGGTTTTGGTATAAATGGGCGATTTAATACATTAAGTCATTAAATGCTCATGTGTAAGTGTTAGTATTGAGTCCACTTAGCTTGTGTGTTGATCAAGTACTTATTATATTAGGTACTTTGCTTTGAAGCTTGTGGAGGTTGAAATCGTCATCTAATTGTTAAGGTGAGTGGAATAATTATATGCGTATGTATATAATGTATCTATTTGTTGTAGCGTGAAAGGTGTAGTGTCGAGGTGTTAAGACACCACGTTTCACGTGAAGGGTGTAGCATTGAGGTGTTAAGATGCCACTCGGGTGTAGCATCGAGGTGTTAAGATGCCACCTAGGAGTGTAGTGTCGAGGTGTTAAGACACCACTCCGTAAAATAATGAGTGTTGCATCGAGGTGTTAAGATGCCACTCGGGGTGATGTGCCGAGGTGTTAAGGTGCCACCCTAGGGGTTAGTGGTGCGAGGTGTTAAGTGCCCTAATGGATGTTATGAACACCGATGGCGTTTTCGCGAGCGCCGTTCCCTTGTACTATTGGTCGACCATGGTTACTTGTGTTGTAAGCATATTATATCATTTCGAGTTATATTATTATGCGGTTGTTGCTAGCTTGTGGTATTGGAGATTATAGCTTGTTAATGTGACGATAAGCTAATTGTGTTGCTAGCATATTTGCGGTTTGTGTAAGTGTATGCAAGTAGGTATAATTATATATGTATTCGTATAATTATTGCATTCACTAAGCTTTGCTTACCCTCTCGTTGTTTACCATTTTATAGGTTCGGTTTTGGACAAGGGTAAGGGCATCGTATTGGACTAGAGATCCCGCTTGATGCTAGGGGACGCTTTTGGCTTTAGTAGCTCTTGGAGTTTGACCGGTAGTTAGGTAGTTTAATCCCAAACGCCATGCTCATTGTGTAGTTTGGAACTTAAACTTTTTGGTGGTCGAAACTCTAAACTTGTATTAAACATGTATTTTGGGTCTTGTGGGCCCCGCTTGTAAAACATCATTTTTATGTTTGATTCGTGTTAGTTTTACATATATAAGTTTGTTGTGAAAAGCGTTCAATCTAAAAATGTCGGGAAGTGGTCCATCTTTTTGTGTGTAAAAAAACAGTTCGGACAGAAGCTGGAATGCTCTGTGCGCGCCGCGCACTACAGGGGATGCGCGCCGCGCACTCCCCTGTCCAGCAGCTTTTAAATTTTTTTTTGGGACTGTTTATGGTCGGTTATCGGGTTGGGTTGTTACAAGTGGTATCAGAGCATGGTCTAAGGGATTTAGGTGACTTGAGATAGGCGCCTAGACTTAGAATTTTTGTGTGTGCGTTTTGCGGGACTTGCAGGACTTTCGGTCGGATCGGGATTGGTTAGTGCATAGGTTTATGTGAACTAATCATGCGCTATTTGTTTGTGTTGTGTTTAGCAATCATCAAGCGAGATGGACGTTGTACTAGCGAGTTAGCGTGACGTGCTCGCGTAGTAATGACTAGCTACCATTACTACGAGTGCAAATCGGGTTAAACAAGCAATGTACGACGATTGTTGAGCGAGATGGAATAGTGTGGCATATATGTATATACACATGTAATTGTCCTTTCATTTTTGTGGTTTAACCTATTTCGTTTTATAGAATGAAGACGAGAAACGGTCCCGATCATGATAACGGAAGTACAAGCGAGGACGCCGATTTTTCGGCCAAGGTTGAAGCCGTCTTTAAAAAGTTAAAAGCGGATTTTCTTACGGACGTCCGAAAAGTCTTCCAAGATTCGGTCGATGGGCAAGTGACCGATTTGATAAATGAACGAATGAAGGCCACTATCGAAGAGGCCCTTGATGCTAGGAATATCTATCCTCGTGGTGAAGGGGGTGAAGGAAGGCGGGACTTCCACTACAAGAACTTCAAGGATGCTCAACCCCCGATGTTTAATGGGGTGCGAGATCCCTTGAAAAGTACATGTTGGATCTCCGATATTGAGGGAGCATTCCGTACCGCGGAATGTCCTCCCGAAAAGAAGACGAGGTATGGTTCTAGCATGTTACGCTAAGAAGCTAAGTTGTGGTGGGACGATAAAATCAACTTGTATGGTGAAGAACAATGTATGGGTTTGACTTGGGAAGACTTCAAGAAAGAGTTTTTCAAAGAATACCGAACTTCTTCCGACCTCGATAGAATCCAGGATGAGTTGCACCATTTGCAAAAAGGTTCCATGGATTTGGTTACCCTCAAGTCTACATTCTTGGCAAAGACTCGTTTTTGCCCGGAATATGTTGGTGATTATCATAAGCTCATGAAGGATTTCTACCGTACTTTGAATGATGAGTACAAGGGGAAGATAAGTCGGGGTATGGCTAAGACTTTTGATGAATTGTTTGAATTGGCTCGGGGTTTTGAGCCGGATGTTCCAAGAAAGAGTGATTTCATGTTTTCCAAAAGAAAGTTTGAAGGTTTTAGTTACTCTAACGCCTCAAGCAAGAAGTGCAAGAGCAAGAGGGGGGCCGAAAGTGTCAATAGTGCAAAGAAGGGCACTACCGGTGGGTTTTCTTATACGTGCTACAATTGTGGTCAACCGGGTCATATGGCTCGTGTTCTTATACGTGCTACAATTGTGGGCAACCGGGTCATATGGCTCGTGAGTGTCCGAAACCATCTTCCGGAAACAAAGTCACTTGTTTTAATTGCGGCAAAGAAGGGCATAAGAAGCCGGAGTGTCCCGACTTGCGAAACGACAATGTGAAGCGGTTAGAGAAGGCGGCGGGTACGGCTAGGGGTCGCAACTACTTGATGACTAATGATGAAGCCAAACAATCGAACGAAGTTGTCTTAGGTACTTTCATGGTTAATTCTAATCCGGCGAGGATTCTTTTCGATAGCGGTGCAAATTTATCATTTGTGTCTCCTAAATTTGTGCCTAAACTTAATAGACCGTTAGCTAAGTTAAGTCGTCAGATAGAAGTCGAAATAGCGGACGGCAAGACGGTGCTAGTGGTTGATGTGTGTGAAAATTGTGATGTTGTTTTTGGTGCCGAAACCTTTAAAATTGATCTTATTCCAATGACCTTAGGCGACTTTGATATTGTCGTTGGTATGGATTGGCTCGATCGTTATAGAGCTGATATTGCATGCCATGATAAGTTTATTCGTGTGAAGACCCTAAGTGGGGGAGAGTTAATTATTCATGGTGATAAGCGAAGAAGACCGGTGCCGATATGCACTTTTGCACGGGCACGTCGTTTTGTTGTTACCGGTGGCATGGCTTTCCTTGCTCATGTTGTTGATACTCGCAATGAGCCACCACCTATTCGTGAAATTCCGGTTGTTAGTGAATTCGAAGACGTTTTTCCGGACGAATTACCGGGTGTTCCGGCGGAAAGACAAGTTGAGTTTCGTATTGAGTTGGTTCCGGGAGCTACTCCCATTGCTAAAACTCTTTATCGTTTAGCACCAACGGAGATGCAAGAGTTGTTAAATCAAACCCAAGAGTTGCTTGAGAAGGGTTTTATTCGACCGAGTGCTTCGCCATGGGGAGCTCCGGTGTTATTTATGAAGAAGAAAGATGGTAGTATGCGTATGTGCATTGATTACCGTGAGTTGAATAAAGTGACGATCAAGAATCGTTATCCATTACCTAGGATTGACGATTTATTTGATCAACTTCAGGGTGCAACGTATTTCTCTAAGATCGACCTACGGTCCGGCTATCACCAAATGCGGGTCCGTGAGGAAGACATTGAGAAAACGGCCTTTCGAACTCGTTATGGGTATTTTGAGTTTGTTGTGATGCCTTTCGGTCTTACGAATGCACCGGCGGCATTCATGGATCTTATGAACCGAGTGTGCCAACCTATGTTGGACAAGTCGGTAATAGTGTTCATTGACGACATACTAGTCTACTCGAAAAGTATGAACGAACATGAACATCATTTGCGTGAAGTATTGAAGACGCTACGAAAGGAGAAGTTGTATGCAAAGTTCTCCAAATGTGAATTTTGGCTAAGGGAAGTTCAATTCCTTGGTCATATTGTGAACGAAAACGGTATTCAAGTAGATCCGGGGAAGATCGAGACGGTGAAGAGTTGGGGACGACCGACTACGCCTACGGAAATCCGAAGTTTTCTCGGATTGGCCGGTTATTATCGTCGGTTTATCCAAGATTTTTCTAAGATCGCTTCTTCGTTGACGAAATTGACAAGGAAGAATGCGAGGTTTGTTTGGGAGAACGAGCAAGAAATTGCTTTTCAATTGTTAAAAGGGAAGTTGTGTCAAGCTCCGGTGTTAGTGTTACCGGAAGGTGTTGAAGACATGGTGGTTTATTGTGATGCTTCCTTAAATGGTCTCGGGTGTGTTCTAATGCAAAGAGGTAAAGTCATCGCTTATGCCTCTCGACAATTAAAGGAACATGAAACGAGGTATCCGACTCATGATCTTGAGTTGGCGGCGGTAGTGCATGCGTTGAAAATTTGGCGCCATTACTTGTATGGTGTCAAGTGTACGATTTATTCTGATCATAAGAGTTTGAAACATATCTTTAATCAACGAGATTTGAATTATCGCCAACGTAGGTGGATGGATGTGGTGAAAGACTACGATTGTGAAATACTTTATCATCCGGGTAAGGCGAATGTGGTCACGGATGCGTTGAGTCGAAAGAGTCAACATCCGGTGATAAAAGTGGGGTCGTTACGTTTGATTATTTCCAACGATTTTCTTGAGAAGCTTGGCGAGATTCAAATAGAGGCTTACGTTCACAATAAGCATGTGGAACGAATCGTGGGCCAATAGGAGTTCATTACTATGGGCCCGCGTGGTTTGTTGTCTTTTCAAGGAAGGGTGTGGGTGCCTAAGATGGGTGATTACCGACGAGTGCTCCTTGATGAAGCACATAAGTCAAAATATTCCATTCATCCGGGCGCGACGAAAATGTATCTTGACTTGAAGAAAGATTATTGGTGGCCGGGCATGAAGCGTGATGTTGTGAAGTATGTTGAGTAATGCGTCACGTGTTTGCAAGTAAAAGCCGAACACCAAAAGCCGTATGGTAAATTGCAACCGTTAGAAATTCCGAAATGGAAATGGGAGCACATTACCATGGATTTCATAACAAAGTTACCTAAGACGGCGAGAACCCAATTTGATACGATTTGGGTGATAGTTGACCGGTTGACGAAAAGTGCTTTGTTTCTTCCCATTAAAGAAGCAATATCGTCGGAGGCCTTGGCTAAGTTGTTTATCAAGGAAGTGGTCTCTCGACACGGGGTTCCTATATCTATTGTTTCGGATAGAGATACTCGTTTTACATCTCGGTTTTGGGAAAAGTTTCACGAAGATATGGGTACGCGATTGAAATTGAGCACGGCGTATCATCCTCAAACGGACGGTCAAACCGAACGTACGAATCAAACTTTGGAAGATATGTTACGGGCGTGCATTATTGATTTCGGTGGTAGTTGGGATGAGCATTTGCCTTTGGTGGAATTCTCGTACAATAATAGTTATCATACTAGTATCGGGATGCCACCTTATGAGATGCTTTACGGGCGGAGGTGTCGAACTCCCATTTGTTGGGGAGAAGTGGGTCAAAGAGAAATCGGGAGTACCGATTTGGTTTTAGAGACGAATAACAAGATTGATATTATTCGGGAACATTTGAGAAAGGCTCAAGATAGACAAAAGTCGTATGCCGACAAACGTAGACGAACGATCGAATTTCAAGAAGGCGATATGGTGATGCTTAAGGTTTCGCCATGGAAGGGTATTATTCGATTTCGAAAACTGGGAAAGTTAGCTCCTCGGTTTATTGGTCCCTTTAAAGTTTTAGCTCGTGTTGGTGAAGTCGCGTATCGTTTGGAATTACCCGAAGAGCTTACGGGGATTCATAATACATTTCATGTTTCCCATCTCCGTAAGTGTCTTGCGGATGATTCATCATGGGTGTCGTTAGACGAAATTGAGCTAAACAATAAGTTAGAGTATATTGAGGAGCCGATTGCCATACTCGATGAGAAGGTCAAAAGGTTGAGGCATAAAGAGGTTAGGACTTTTAAAGTTCAATGGCGTCGTAGTAAGGGTTCCGAGTTTACTTGGGAGCCCGAAGAATTCGTGTTGGTTTATCTTCCCTCTTGTCATGCGGCTTGGATCGCGAGGACGCGCTCCGATTCAAGTGGGGGAGAGTTGTAAGACCCTAATCAGTTTGTACAGCAGTGTAAATATATTACATAGAGTGTGGGTGATGTTGTGCAGTTAAACAGAAGTCACTGAGTGAGCTGAGCCTAGTGCACGCCGCGCACACTAAAGGGAGCGCGCCGCACACCCTTACTGTAGCCGGGTTCCAGCTTTTTAAATAAGATATTTTGATGGGCATTTTGGTAAATTCACTTATGGACGGGTTAAAGACCGATAGGTCAGTTTGTGGAGCACCATTACTCCATTATCAACAACCTTATCACTTTAACTTTAATTCTAGAGAGAGATTGTGATTTTTGAGAGAGAAAGCTTAAATCCAAGAGGAAGGAGCTTGTTTTGGGTTAAAGTTCAAGCATTAAAGTCGTTCATCTTATCTCTAGCTTCGTTGTGGTAGTTGTGGTATGTTCTAATTTTATTTTCCTTACTTTGATTTAGTGTAAGGGTTAGGGTTTGAGTAAATGATGAACACAAAACCCATTATTGGTGATTTTGGGTGTTCTTGGGTAAAATTGAGTCTTGAATACTAATTGGTGACTAGTCTAGGGTTTCAAAGTATTAAATGATGTTTATGAACCCTAATTGGTGAGTTAATTGCTAACACACCTAGTTATTTAGTAAATGGGTGTTGGTTAGTTAGTGGATGACCCGAAATGGGTGTGTTGTCTTAAAATGGTTATTTGGGTAATAAATTGACCTAGTTTGGAAAGATGGGTATGAATTACCCTAATTATGTATTAGTTGGTGTTGTTGGACCTTAATCACTAGCTTTTAAGTGATTAGTGGTGGTCTTGACTTTAATTGGGCGGTTTTGGTATAAATGGACGATTTAATACATTAAGTCATTAAATGCTCATGTGTAAGTGTTAGTATTGAGTCCACTTAGCTTGTGTGTTGATCAAGTACTTATTATATTAGGTACTTTGCTTTGAAGCTTGTGGAGGTTGAAATCGTCATCTAATTGTTAAGGTGAGTGGAATAATTATATGCGTATGTATATAATGTATCTATTTGTTGTAGCGTGAAAGGTGTAGTGTCGAGGTGTTAAGACACCACGTTTCATGTGAAGGGTGTAGCATCGAGGTGTTAAGATGCCACTCGGGTGTAGCATCGAGGTGTTAAGATGCCACCTAGGAGTGTAGTGTCGAGGTGTTAAGACACCACTCCGTAAAATAATGAGTGTTGCATCGAGGTGTTAAGATGCCACTCGGGGTGATGTGCCGAGGTGTTAAGGTGCCACCCTAGGGGTTAGTGGTGCGAGGTGTTAAGTGCCCTATTGGATGTTGTGAACACCGATGGCGTTTTCGCGAGCGCCGTTCCCTTGTACTATTGGTCGACCATGGTTACTTGTGTTGTAAGCATATTATATCATTTCGAGTTATATTATTATGCGGTTGTTGCTAGCTTGTGGTATTGGAGATTATAGCTTGTTAATGTGACGATAAGCTAATTGTGTTGCTAGCATGTTTGCGGTTTGTGTAAGTGTATGCAAGTAGGTATAATTATATATGTATTCGTATAATTATTGCATTCACTAAGCTTTGCTTACCCTCTCGTTGTTTACCATTTTATAGGTTCGGTTTTGGACAAGGGTAAGGGCATCGTATTGGACTAGAGATCCCGCTTGATGCTAGGGGACGCTTTTGGCTTTAGTAGCTCTTGGAGTTTGACTGGTAGTTGGGTAGTTTAATCCCAAACGCCATGCTCATTGTGTAGTTTGGAACTTAAACTTTTTGGTGGTCGAAACTCTAAACTTGTATTAAACATGTATTTTGGGTCGTGTGGGCCCCGCTTGTAAAACATCATTTTTATGTTTGATCGTGTTAGTTTTACATATATAAGTTTGTTGTGAAAAGCGTTCGGTCTAAAAATGTCGGGAAGTGGTCCATCTTTTTGTGTGTTAAAAAACAGTTCGGACAGAAGCTGGAATGCTCTGTGCGCGCCGCGCACTACAGGGGATGCGCGGCCCGCACTCCCCTGTCCAGCAGCTTTTAAATTTTTTTTTTTTGGGACTGTTTATGGTCGGTTATCGGGTTGGGTTGTTACAATATATATATATATATATATATATATATATATATATATATATATATATATATATATATATACGCACATTAAGTTATATATATATTGTTCGTGAATCTTCGAGAACAGTCAAAGAATAATTGATTACATGAATATAGTTCCAAAACTTGAGACTCAACATTACAGACTTTGCTTATCGTATCAAAAATATTAAATCATTTAAAGATAAAGTTTAAATTTGGTCAGAAATTTCCGGGTCGTCACAGTACCTACCCGTTAAAGAAATTTCGTCCCGAAATTTGAGTGAGGTCGTCAAGGCTAACAATAAAAATGTTTTCATGACGAATATGAGTTGATAATTAGAGTTTTATCACCGTTGAATAATATGGATAAAACAATCCAATTACTCGAAGCGTATGAGAGAAATTATCGTAAAAGAGTGAAATGAAGGAATAGAGATTCGTCTTAATTTTTGACGTAGTAACGATTGATTTCTGGAATTTAAGGAATAGAAAATCTCCATATTCTAAATAAGATTTGATTCTTCGGGAATTAAGGAGATTAAGATCTTCTTTAATTAAATGCGTAATCTGCCTCGATTGCTATGTCTGATATTTCACTATAAATTGACCTCTTTCGTTTCATTTATTTTCACCACTCCTATAAGCTTCTTCCTTATTTCATACTTCCTAATAGATTGTGAAAATGCTTAATCCAGTTCTGATTCTTGATATTTTCTTGGCTATCGTATCCTTCGTTCTTCTTTTTCATCTGCCACCAGAGGAGGTTATTTTCTTCTACTATTACCTTGGGGTTATAGTGTTTTTCATTCTCCCGTGTCTTTATATTGCTAAATGCATTGATATACACGGTTTGTAATTTCGGGGTTTTTATCGGGCTTTTTATTCTCCATTATAATTCGGAGCTTCATGCTTTTGTTTTCTCTTCCCGACCTTAATCAAGCGAATAATGGTCCAGAATTCGTAGTCATGCATTTCGGAATGAACCGGAATGAACATAGTCAATGTTCTAAGAAAGAAATTGTAATGGCACGATCTTGATTTGTCAAATTACCAGAATATCCGAAAAAGACCGAATCATCAAGAAAAATATTTTCTTGATATATTTAGAGGTTAAATAGAATGAAAGAGTTATGTAACATGGTTCATGATGAGGGTATGATCCGTGAATCTTTATCACGTTCCATTAGAAACTCAGCATGACTTACTGTAATATAATCACGTTGATCAAGTGTCATTATATTATACTAACTCATGCTTCAATTCCCAACACTACTTCAAAAACATCCATTTTTTGAAATTTTCAGGATTTAGAAACTAAAATAGTTTCTTTTATGATGTAATACAGATAGCGCAAAGAGATAAATGATTTTAGATATGAATAGTTGTGAAAATATCTTCAGGAATATCGAAGATATTTATAATGAAAGATACGATGATATCTTAGAATTTTTAATATTGAAGGATGATGAAGAAGATTTGTTCGTAAAGGTTTAGTCAGAAGCAAGGTATTCGTTAATGAATTCAGCAGATACTGAATCATTTGGATTCTTTGAAGGCAGGTTTAGTCTTTGTGATTTGTCCACAGCCTCTTTCATGATTTGCTCAATCCGTTTTTCTGTACCAAACTTTCTCTTTTTCTGTGCTTTTCCAACACACTACTCTTTATCATCAAACTTTTGACTGTTAAAGTCGTTTACAATTTTTGCTGCTTCATCAGCATTTTTTCAAAATTCGGAGAACTAGTTTCGCAGTTTGGGGTGTTTTTCAGAAACTTCACATTCGGAGTAAGTAAGTCTAGGAGATAGACATTATATGTATATGTATATATATATATATATATATATATATATATATATATATATATATATATATATATATAACTGTTGATGTAGAATTGCTGCGAAATTCGAAATACTGATTGCTAATTCTCGGTAGTTGGTATAGCAATTATTGTTACAAGATGTGGATGAGTACATGATAGGGTTTCAATGAGCATAAGGATTTTTCGAAAGGTCAGGGATCAATGAAGTTGTTGGTAAATTTATTGCTAATGTAGTGGAACATGAAAGGTTCCCCAGTAACAAGAACGTATATGTCAAGGTTATAATAAGGCTAATCTGAAAAGTCGAAGTTGACTGGTTGGAAGTGTGGTAAAACTGGATACTTTGAACAGGGATTGCAAGATTATTTTCGGTAATAACAATGCTAAAGGATCTTTCACAATTTTAAAGTAAAAATATAGCTTTGAAAAATGTAGAGATCTAAGAATGATGTCACTTGTTAAATCTTGACTTGGATTCTGTTCTGTACTTGAATTTGAATAAGAATGGTTGTTCAGATTTCTATGAACGAATGTATAGCGTTGAGAAAGTAGTGGGTATAGTCAATAATTTTTGAATCAAAATTGAAGAATGTACAGTGTAACATATTAATTGTGAACTTATATATTTTTCGGGTATTACCTACCCGTTAAAAATTTCACAGGTAATATTTTGTACAGAAGAATTTTACTACAGTCTTTATGAAAATATATGTATGAATATTTTCTTCAGATATAATACAGATTTAATGAGTTAATATCATATTAAGCTCATTTAATTTTCGGCTTGACTTAGAAATGATTAATCTCTAAAGATTACATAATCTTTGCTGAGTATTTCACTAATAAAATTAATACTTCATTATTTATTCTTATTGATATTCCTTGGTGAAAGAAGTTGGTGCTCGTGGAATTTTTGTGAACCTTATAAGGCACGGATGATGTTTTCTGGAAAGTTTCGAGTACATCAAAAATGAAAATGTAAAATCAATTATGTAATTGAATAATACACTTGGTTTATTATGAAATGGAATTCATTGAGTTGAAACACAGATTGTAGTTAACGATGGTTAAGTCGTTAACGAAGGATGTACATCATAGCATATTAGTAATATGAATTTAACCGAGCAGTATTTACCATTTTTCAATTCATACATAATAGCTTAGTACGAAAAGATTTATGATGGTTTTAAATTTCACATATATATATATATATATATATATATATATATATATATATATATAATATACATATAATTTCTCCAGGGGAAATGAGTTAATACTTCATAACTCGTTGATACAATATATGCGTTGTTGATTTGTGATGATGTTGGTGATTATGGAACTGGTGGAAATCGTGATGTTATAGGTGCTGCTAGTGCTGACGATGCTGATAGTACTGACGTGCTGGTGATGCTGACGATACTGTTGATGCTACTTGTATAACAAGTCTAGCTTGCAAATCGCGCACTATTCCTGTCAGGGTTTCACTTTATTATTTCTATCCGCCCACTACTAATTTACAATATATAAACTCTAAAACTATTAGAAACTACATATTCTCTGCAGAATATTTCTTCGGTAAAGTTATGAATCAATACTTCATTGTTTGTTGTTGTTGATATTCCTTGGTATCTATAGGGCGTATGACGTTGATGCTCGTGGGACAGATTGTGAAGTTGAAGTTTGCGGTGCGGTTGTTGTTGGTGGCGGTAATGGTACTGTTGGTGTTGTGGTCGGTGATACTGTTGATGCCGGTGATGCTGCTGGTGTAGCGACCCCGACAAATCGTCAAATGACGGCGTCATCTACGTATGGTCCCATTACATGGTCGTAAGTCTTTATAACAAAGTTTGACCGAAAAGTATGTCACATTCATTTCATAAATAAGGGTGTTTCAAAGTTTACAAAAGTAGTTTCCATAACAAGTACATAACAATGTTTAAAGTTTGTATGAAACACATGCGACACGATTAAAAGTAGTCAAAAAGACGCTCCACGTATGCAAGTATACTCGACATCCAATGCAAGTATCAAATAGTATGAGCGGAAGCATGTATCACCTAAGTTCAAGGACCTGAGAAAAACATAGAGAAACTGTCAACGAAAACGTTGGTGAAATCATAGGTTTAAATAAGTAAATGAGTAATAGTAAGTTGAACCACAAGATTTGCAACATCGATAAAGCCATAGTACATTCTAAAAGTTAATATTCACGAGCACCCAATTATCAAAGCTTAACGTTCCGTCCGTTGAATACCCCATCAATTAGTGCTAGAACAACACTGTTCCCGAAAATATATTTCATTCGTAAACGGTAGCGAACCGTTTGAATGAGGGTTTGTCAAACCCATATGGCCATATAACATAAGTTCTCGCTTACACCATCTGATGTAACTAATGATAATCGGATTGAGGATTTTCGTTCTAAACTCGTATGTAGAATGTTTGTTTTTCCCGTTCTTGTGTTCACTTAGTTCAAAAGAATGTTTATGTTTTCTCATCCCAAAAGTAAGTTCAAAAAGAGTAAAAGTGGGACTATGATCTCACCTTGTATGCACGAACCAAAAAGTACTTCGACAAGTAACGTGTGCAAAGAACAATGCTAGTCTTGACCTAAACAAATAGGTTGTATTAATAACGGTAAACACGATAGGCCAAAGATGTTCAATTAGTCCTATGGCTCGTTACGACTCGATTATTTAGCATGTGAAATCAAATTGTCAAGTTTCATGCAAGATACAAGTATATAAACAAGTTAGGAAGGTTGCAAAAATCATTTGGTTAAGTTTGACAAAAAGTCAAACTTTGGTCGGTCAAAGTCAACGAAAAAGTCAACACGTTCGGGTCGTGTCCCGAACTATTTTTCTGAGGTTTTTAATCATGTATGAGCATGCTAGGACAAGTTACATGTGAATCGGAGGTGCGTAGCATAGCAAACATTATTCGAAAATTGACCAAGTTGGACAGACCCAATCGGCGCGCCGCGCGGGTATATGGCGCGCCGCGCGGGTACCTGTGCAGATAATTCTGGCAGTTTTTAAGTTTTATGCACGAACCTAACTTCAAACAATCACCATTTATGATCCGCAAACAATCAAGACAAGTATCTTATACCGTTGGGAAGGTAATTTGACGAGGAAAACAACTAAACACATTTCATCAATCAATCTACCTATTACAACAACCAAAACCGCATCTAATGCTTAACATTAACCGCATACAAGTTCATAAATGCAATTCAATGATTCGGGCAACCAATTTACATGAATGATATGCCGTTTCGAAGGTAATCAAGCATACAATCCAACTAAACACTTACCAATAATAATCCATGGCATTCAATGCATCAAAAGTCCATTTCAAGTTCATCAAACCCTAACCCAAATTCACCAAAATCAATAATCAAGTTCATGAAGTTTTCTAAGGCAACCTACACATCAAATTGAAGCTAGTGATGCTAGTAACACAATTAAAACATCAACTTTTAACATCTAACAACATATGATCATCCAAAATTCAAGAACAACACACCAAAATTCAAGTTCATGCTAGTTACACTAAAACAACGAGATCGAGCATACAAATTACATACACGACATCACAATGAGCCATAGACACTAACTAACACCATTTCAAGTCAAAAACACGAATTTAGAGAAATCTAGAGTTTTAGAAATGTTACCCAAACGAGATGAAGTTGGTACCAAAATGAAGAGGATGAAGAGAGGATCACGAATATGTAATTTATTTTGTTGTAAGCCTCCTAGATCGGATTTAGATGATGATTGAATGAATTTGGTTTTGAGTGTGTGTTCTTGCTAGAGAGAAAGAGAGAGAGATGGAGGTGGAAATGAATGGGTGAAAGGGGTTGACCCTTTGACCTAGTCAAGGGTTTGATCCCTTGTCAAGTTTAGTCCCTCAACTTTCGTTCGGGTGCGGGAATTACCTAAACGAGATAATTTAAAACGCGTATCAACGGGAGATGTTATAAACATATAACGGACTTTATATTAGTATAACGGAAAAGTAAATGGAAAAAGGCGGGATGTTACATTACCTACTCCTTAAAAGAAATTTCGTCCCGAAATTTAAGTAGGCGTAGTAGTCGTTGTTTCTTCCTCGAGATCTTGCGTTTCCGAATTCACGAATAGATGAGGATACTTCCTTTGCATTTGATCTTGTCTTTCCCAAGTAAACTCGGGTCCTCTTTTGGCATTCCAACGAACCTTGACAATCGGGATTCGGCTTTGTTTCAATGTCTTGACGGAGGTGTCCACAATTTCAACCGGTTCCTCCACAAAATGAAGTTTGTCATCAATAGTAAGTTCTTCGAGAGGGATGACGATATCGGGTTCGGCAAGACACTTTTTCAAGTTAGATACATGGAAGGTAGGATGAACGGAGTTCAATTGAGGCGGAAGATCTAAACGATAAGCAACGGTTCCAATACGCTCCAAGATTTCGAAAGGACCAATATACCGCGGATTTAGCTTCCCGCGTTTCCCAAAACGGATTACACCCTTCCAAGGTGCGACTTTTAACATTACTCGGTCACCGACTTGAAATTCAAGATCGTTGCGTCGTTTGTCGGTATAGCTCTTTTGACGACTTCGGGCCGTCCTAAGCCTATCTCGGATTTGAACGATTTTCTCGGTGGTTTCGTGAATGAGTTCGGGTCCAGTGATTTGCACGTCGCCTACCTCGGCCCAACAAAGAGGTGAACGACATTTGCGGCCATATAGCGCTTCAAAAGGTGCGGCTTTAATACTCGCGTGATAACTATTGTTATAAGAGAACTCGGCGAGAGGTAAGTGCTTGTCCCAAGCTTTTCCGAAATCAACCACGCAAGCTCGTAACATGTCCTCTAAGGTTTGAATTGTACGTTCGCTTTGTCCATCGGTTTGAGGATGATATGCGGTGCTCATGTCTAAACGCGTTCCCAACGCTTCTTGCAATGTACGCCAAAATCTAGAAACGAAACGGCCATCTCGGTCGGAGATAATCGATAATGGTACACCGTGTCGGGCTACGATCTCCTTAATGTAAAGTTGTGCAAGTTTCTCCATTTTGTCCGTTTCTTTCATGGCAAGGAAGTGTGCGGATTTGGTGAGACGGTCAACAATAACCCAAATGGTATCAAAACCGCCCGTCGTTTTTGGTAGCTTGGTGATAAAATCCATCGTTATCCTTTCCCACTTCCATTGCGGGATCTCGGGTTGTTGAAGTAGTCCGGACGGTCTTTGGTGTTTGGCTTTGACTTTGGAACATGTCAAACACTTGGAAACATACGTAGCTACGTCCCTTTTGATGTTCGGCCACCAATATAGTTGTTTAAGATCGTGGTACATCTTATTGGCACCGGGGTGAATCGAGTATCGTGACTTATGGGCTTCATCTAAAATAAGGCTTCGTAGATCCCCATAACTAGGCACCCAAATTCTTCCGGCGAAATATCGGAGTCCGGTTTCTTTAACTTCGAATCGAGAGGTGAGGACGTTCAAGTGTTCGAGAGAGATGTTTTCATCCTTGAGAGCCTCATCTTGGGCTACCCGAATTTGGCTATTAAGGTTTGTGTGGATGGTGATGTTTAAGGCTTGGACACGAAGAGGCACCGCTCTTTCTTTTCGACTTAAGGCATCGGCTACTACATTTGCCTTCCCAGGATGGTAACGAAGCTCGCAATCGTAATCGTTTAAGGTTTCAATCCACCTTCGTTGTCTCATGTTTAGTTGCTTTTGATCGAAAATGTGTTGAAGGCTTTTGTGATCGGTGAAGATAGTACTCTTGGTTCCATAAAGATAGTGTCTCCACATTTTAAGTGCAAAGACAACGGCTCCGAGTTCGAGATCATGTGTCGTATAGTTTCGTTCATGAATTTTGAGTTGTCGAGAAGCATAAGCAATGACTTTCGTTTGTTGCATCAATACACACCCAAAACCATGTTTTGAGGCATCGCAATATACAACAAAGTCATCATTGCCTTCGGGAAGTGACAAGATAGGAGCGGTGGTTAGCTTCGTTTTCAAGATTTGGAATGCGGATTCATGTTCGGTCGCCCAAATGAATTTCTTTCCCTTGTGAGTCAATGCGGTTAGAGGACGTGCAACCAAAGAGAAATTTTCGATGAATCTACGATAGTACCCGGCGAGACCCAAAAATTGACGAATGTGAGTAGGAGTAGTAGGAGTCTCCCATTTGCTAATGGCTTCGATTTTCGTTGGATCGACTTTAATACCTTGATCACTCACAACATGACCAAGAAACTGAACTTCCTTTAACCAAAATTCACACTTGGAGAATTTGGCATAGAGTTGTTCTTGTCTTAAAAGTTCAAGCACAAGTCGGAGGTGTTCCTCGTGTTCTTCTTCGCTTTTTGAATAGACTAAAATATCATCGATGAACACGATAACGAATTTGTCAAGATACGGTTTGCACACGCGGTTCATAAGATCCATGAACACCGCTGGTGCGTTAGTGAGACCAAATGGCATTACAAGAAATTCATAACTACCATAACGAGTTCGGAAAGCGGTTTTGGAGACATCTTCCCCCTTAACCCTTAATTGATGATAACCCGAGCGGAGATCGATTTTCGAATATACACAAGACCCTTGTAGTTGATCAAAGAGGTCATCGATGCGAGGAAGAGGATATCGGTTCTTAACCGTCAATTTATTTAGTTCACGATAATCAATGCACATTCGTAGGGATCCGTCTTTCTTTTTAACAAACAAAATCGGAGCGCCCCAAGGTGAATGGCTAGGTTGGATAAAACCTCGATCAAGTAGTTCTTGGATTTGACTTTGCAATTCTTGCATTTCAGATGGAGCGAGTCTATATGGTGCACGCGCTACGGGTGCGGTTCCTGGAATAAGATCGATTTGAAATTCAACCGGTCGATGAGGTGGAAGACCCGGTAATTCGTCAGGAAATACATCGGAATAGTCACTAACAATTGGCACATCATCGATGTGCTTCTCATCGGACTCGACTTTCTTAACGTGAGCAAGGATCGCAAAACAACCCTTACGGAGTAGTTTTCTAACTTTAATACTCGAAACGAGGTAGAGTCCGGTGCAACTCTTATCGCCATAGACGATCAAAGGTTCACCATTCTCGATAGGAATTCGGATTGCGTTAAGATCACAAAGAATGTGAGATTTCGTTTTGACTAACCAATTCATACCAATTATTACATCAAAGCTTCCTAGTTCCATGGGTATCAAGTCAATTTCAAATTCCTTACCCAAAATGTTCAAAGTACACCCCCGGTAATATGTGTCGGCACTTAAGAGTTTTCCGTCGGCCACTTCGATGGAATAAGTAGTATCTAAAGGGTGTGGTGGAGTGCAAAGGGTAGGAGCTAAAGTCTTGGACACAAAACATTTATCGGCACCCGAATCGAATAAGCAAGTAACATAAGAGTTGTTGAGAAGAAACGTACCCGTGACTAGTTCATTGTCATCTCGGGCTTCCTCGGTGTTGATGTTAAAGGCTCGGCCTCGGTTGTTGGGGTTGGCTTTCTTTTTCGGGCATTCGTTCTTATAATGGCCCGTTTGGCCACATTCATAACAAGTGACCGTCCTTGGAGGATTGGGCCCCTTTCGAGCGACGGGGGCGGTGCTTGTGCAATTGTTGGCCCTATGACCAACTCCTTGGCAACGGTGACAAATTAGCTTGTTACATTTGCCGTAATGATGTTTGTGGCACTTGTTGCACAAAGGTAAGTTTCCGACATAACCCTTCTTGCCGTCGTTGTTGAAGGGCTTTTTGGTGAAGGTGTTGTTGTTGTAGTTGGTTGATGGAGTGGCTTCCCATTTCCTTTTGTTGCCACCCGACTTGTCCTCGGCCTTAGGAGCCGGCGCTACGATTTCGTCAACCGTTTCAATTAGTTGGCGAGCCATGTTCATAGCGGCTTGATGAGTAGTGGGTTTGGATGACATCACCCCTTGTTTGATGCTTTTTGGAAGACCGAGCATGTAGAGCTCAATCCTTTGAGATTCGGGGTTAACAAGATTAGGACACATCAAGGATAGTTCGGCGAAGCGTTGATTATAAGCTTTAAGATCGTTTCCGACCGCTTTCAAAGCTCTTAGTTCTTCTTCAAGCTTTCGGGTTTCTTCGCGCGGAAAATATTCGACAATCATCTTTTCCTTCAAATCGGTCCAAGAGAGGGCATGAGCTTCATCGGTACCCACCGATTGAACATAGGTGTTCCACCAAGTGAGAGCAACACCGGAGAACGTGTGGGTGGAGTATTTGACCTTGTCTTGATCCCGACAACCGCTTATGCTAAAGACGGCCTCGGTTTGTTCAAACCAACGAGTAAGCACAACCGGTCCACCGGTTCCATCATAAGTGTGAGGTTTGCACCCCATGAAAGCTTTGTAGGAGCATCCCTCGTTTGAGTTACCGGCCCCATTGTTGTTGTTGTTGTTGTGGTTGTTGTTATTGTTATTGTTGTTGGAAGAGTGACCGGCCATGGCCGCATCTACGGCGGTAGCTATCATCCGTTCGAGAGCTTGTTCGGGAGTTTCATTGCGGCGTACACGACGAGGAGCCATTGTCCCTTCAAAACAAAAGAATACCGTTGGTTAGTATTCTAAATGATACTAACCGTGATATGGGATAAAGATAGAGAGAAAATTATCCTTGACCCGCCTTAAATTCTTTATGTCATAATGTCGGTATGTTCATATGAGTCACCGTAATATAATTTCCGGGAATTATATTACCCTAATTCATATGTGCATTCGACATTACATCATATAGTCAAGGTGGCGTGTCAATTAAATTATACAACGCAAGATTTAGATAGGATAAGAGTAGATATGAGTAAGAGAGTTCGAGTATAAATGCACAAATAGTCAAGTAATTCCTACGTCAAGTCTATATGCCGGTTGTAGTCTAGACTCACCAATGTACCCTAAGACTCGGGGTTGACACCAATGAACTCTAAATCCCTACAACCAAAGCTCTGATACCACTTGTAGCGACCCCGACAAATCGTCAAATGACGGCGTCATCTACGTATGGTCCCATTACATGGTCGTAAGTCTTTATAACAAAGTTTGACCGAAAAGTATGTCACATTCATTTCATAAATAAGGGTGTTTCAAAGTTTACAAAAGTAGTTTCCATAACAAGTACATAACAATGTTTAAAGTTTGTATGAAACACATGCGACACGATTAAAAGTAGTCAAAAAGACGCTCCACGTATGCAAGTATACTCGACATCCAATGCAAGTATCAAATAGTATGAGCGGAAGCATGTATCACCTAAGTTCAAGGACCTGAGAAAAACATAGAGAAACTGTCAACGAAAACGTTGGTGAAATCATAGGTTTAAATAAGTAAATGAGTAATAGTAAGTTGAACCACAAGATTTGCAACATCGATAAAGCCATAGTACATTCTAAAAGTTAATATTCACGAGCACCCAATTATCAAAGCTTAACGTTCCGTCCGTTGAATACCCCATCAATTAGTGCTAGAACAACACTGTTCCCGAAAATATATTTCATTCGTAAACGGTAGCGAACCGTTTGAATGAGGGTTTGTCAAACCCATATGGCCATATAACATAAGTTCTCGCTTACACCATCTGATGTAACTAATGATAATCGGATTGAGGATTTTCGTTCTAAACTCGTATGTAGAATGTTTGTTTTTCCCGTTCTTGTGTTCACTTAGTTCAAAAGAATGTTTATGTTTTCTCATCCCAAAAGTAAGTTCAAAAAGAGTAAAAGTGGGACTATGATCTCACCTTGTATGCACGAACCAAAAAGTACTTCGACAAGTAACGTGTGCAAAGAACAATGCTAGTCTTGACCTAAACAAATAGGTTGTATTAATAACGGTAAACACGATAGGTCAAAGATGTTCAATTAGTCCTATGGCTCGTTACGACTCGATTATTTAGCATGTGAAATCAAATTGTCAAGTTTCATGCAAGATACAAGTATATAAACAAGTTAGGAAGGTTGCAAAAATCATTTGGTTAAGTTTGACAAAAAGTCAAACTTTGGTCGGTCAAAGTCAACGAAAAAGTCAACACGTTCGGGTCGTGTCCCGAACTATTTTTCTGAGGTTTTTAATCATGTATGAGCATGCTAGGACAAGTTACATGTGAATCGGAGGTGCGTAGCATAGCAAACATTATTCGAAAATTGACCAAGTTGGACAGACCCAATCGGCGCGCCGCGCGGGTATATGGCGCGCCGCGCGGGTACCTGTGCAGATAATTCTGGCAGTTTTTAAGTTTTATGCACGAACCTAACTTCAAACAATCACCATTTATGATCCGCAAACAATCAAGACAAGTATCTTATACCGTTGGGAAGGTAATTTGACGAGGAAAACAACTAAACACATTTCATCAATCAATCTACCTATTACAACAACCAAAACCGCATCTAATGCTTAACATTAACCGCATACAAGTTCATAAATGCAATTCAATGATTCGGGCAACCAATTTACATGAATGATATGCCGTTTCGAAGGTAATCAAGCATACAATCCAACTAAACACTTACCAATAATAATCCATGGCATTCAATGCATCAAAAGTCCATTTCAAGTTCATCAAACCCTAACCCAAATTCACCAAAATCAATAATCAAGTTCATGAAGTTTTCTAAGGCAACCTACACATCAAATTGAAGCTAGTGATGCTAGTAACACAATTAAAACATCAACTTTTAACATCTAACAACATATGATCATCCAAAATTCAAGAACAACACACCAAAATTCAAGTTCATGCTAGTTACACTAAAACAACGAGATCGAGCATACAAATTACATACACGACATCACAATGAGCCATAGACACTAACTAACACCATTTCAAGTCAAAAACACTAATTTAGAGAAATCTAGAGTTTTAGAAATGTTACCCAAACGAGATGAAGTTGGTACCAAAATGAAGAGGATGAAGAGAGGATCACGAATATGTAATTTATTTTGTTGTAAGCCTCCTAGATCGGATTTAGATGATGATTGAATGAATTTGGTTTTGAGTGTGTGTTCTTGCTAGAGAGAAAGAGAGAGAGATGGAGGTGGAAATGAATGGGTGAAAGGGGTTGACCCTTTGACCTAGTCAAGGGTTTGATCCCTTGTCAAGTTTAGTCCCTCAACTTTCGTTCGGGTGCGGGAATTACCTAAGCGAGATAATTTAAAACGCGTATCAACGAGAGATGTTATAAACATATAACGGACTTTATATTAGTATAACGGAAAAGTAAATGGAAAAAGGCGGGATGTTACAGCTGGTGCTTGTAACCTTTGCACCATATTCTCCAAACCCACTACCCGAGCGCGAAGCTCGTTGACTTCTTCTATTACACCGGGATGATTGTTGGTTCGGACGAGCGGGTGAATAAGATTCAGAATTTGAGATAGTATATTATCGTGACGAGATACTCTGGAAATGAGAGAGAAAATGGTGTCTCGAACAGGTTCGCCGGTAAGTGCTTCGGGTTCTTCGCCAAGAGGGGAATGTGGTGGATGGAAGGGATCACCTTCTTCTTGTCTCCAATGATTAAGTAGGCTACGAACCCATCCCCAATTCATCCAGAATAGGTGATGGCTGATTGGTTGATCCATTCCGGTTACACTGTCTTCGGAATTCAGGTGAATATCCATATCGGAATAGCTGTCAGAGTTTAAGGAATTTGAACTAGATACGGGATCCATCTTGTATAATTAGGGAGATGATTTTTTTTTTTTTTGAATTAGATTATAGAATTTAGTTTGGTATTCTTCAATACATAATTTACATATGTATATATAATACCAAATTCCATAAATCACGGAGAAATTTTCGGAAGATGTCAGGAAAAGTTTACAGTAATAGATACACTAAGATATGAATTTTTGTCTATATACTATTTATGCAATAAATGCAGGAAAACGTGTCTAGACTTAAGAATGATAAGCATGTAATTTCCGACAAGAAATGATAAGCAAAACTTTTAACATGCAGACACGGTCGAAGTCCAGACTTACTAATGCATCTTAACAACTATCAGTTAGACACACTCATGCAAGACGTGGTTCGCTAGGACCAACGCTCTGATACCAACTGTGATGATCGCTCCAAATCCATATGGACGAACACGTCATTCATCGATTTCATTGCGAGGTATTTGACCTCTATATGATACGTTTTGTAAACATTGCATTCTTTTGAAAAGGCACACCATAAATGAATATTTAAATCAAAGGTTTTCGACATCTGATGATTTCTACATATAGACAATCACCGTAAATAATAGTTTACAATAGTACTTTTGTTGACAATACAGTCAAAATAAGATACATGGTGATGATTTGGTGAATGCAACGTTTCCTTGAAAAATATGCCATGTAAGACTCCATGCACATAGCTTGACTAACATATAAGAAAACAGCGGAAGACTTCTAGGGAACCTGAGAATAAACATGCTAACAAGTGTCAACACAAAGGTTGGTGAGTTCATAGTTTTAATGTTTTGCATAATCTGTACGTAAAGGTGGATCACAAGATTTCAGTTGTTTCATCCAGAAACGTTTATCAAAATATTCTACAAGATTGAGCACCCTGGTAACTAAACTTAACGAATATATAATTTATACCCTTTGTGTAATCATCTTAATAATACACGCAAACCAACGTGTACGCTTCTCAAATAGCATACGTCCGTTAAAAGGATAGTGCTCTAGCTCGGACGGGGATATAAAGTCCTATGGATCCATATACAACTATTCGCGCCCACCAGTTCTTATAACCGGCAGTTACTAGTTACCAAAGCTAAGGGATTTTCGGTTCAAACTCGGTGTAGAATTTAGTATGTACTTGTATCCATTGCGTTTAAAATAAAGTACATGTATTCTCAGCCCAAAAATATAGATTGCAAAAGCAATTAAAAAGGGAGCAAATGAAACTCACCTTAGCAGCACATAAAGTCGTTCACCAAAATGTGACCGAAACTCGGAATACCAAATAACCGTAGATCTCAACCTAGAGAACATATGTTGGTCAATAAATGTCTATCAAGCTAGGTCAGGTCATAGTGTATCACAATCCTAATGCTCGAGATCGACATACAAAATTTATCAAAAGTCAGTTCAAAAAGTCAATCTGACTCAATACTATAGTTGAATGTTCATGGCAATTTAAACATTTTAACATTTCACATAGTTTCCAAATTCTTGTAAAATTAAACTATGGTTTTTATAAGGCTTTAAAATATGATAAAACAATCAATTTTGACAATTGTTCATCAAAACGAGACATGCCTTATTTAAGAATCCATTTACTCAGCTAGTAGTATTCAAAAACCCAATTTATCAATCTCGTAAACAGGTTGTTTAAATATTAATTGCATATTCAAAAGCAATTCCAATTAACGTCAATCATAATTCAGTTGACCATATCTTTTAATTCGTTCATCGAAATTACGCGATTTCTAAATGAAAAGTTATTGATTTTTCGCCAGCTTTCCAAAAACATGCATATCATATACCTTTTATCAGTAATATATATATTTAATTCATGATTTTTCATAAACTGTTTAATGAAGAAATTTAGCATACAAGCATGCATAAATATATATACTCGAGCACTAGACAAGGATACACAATTAATATATAAAAGATAAGATACGAATGCTCACGTATCAATATTGTGATTCAATATTGCAGGAAAGCACGTAGACACAACGGGGATGATAAACACTAGTTTGATTCACGAGCAAAACCCACGAACCATACCCATAACCTTCATAGCTATAACCCATAATTTCCTTAGCTCTATCTCGCTCATAAAACCCGTTTTGAAATAACTCAATCAAGACCTCGTCGTAGTGTTTTATGTTATATACTAATATTAATAATACAACTTAATAATAATACTAAGATTAATAATAATCTTTATAATAATAATAATCATATAATAATTTTAATTATAATATATATAGTTATATATGTTTACAGAGAGATAGATAGAAGGATGTATGCTTCTCACAAACTGAAATCGATTGAATTTATAGGACATTTCCAGTACCAGGCTGCCATGCGATCGCATGGCCTTCTAGCACCTTTCCCATGCGATCGCATAAGGAGGATTTACAACTCACATTGTTTTAACGTTTTGTTTGTCGACATGTTTTAATAATATAAATATAATATATTTAATTTATATGATTAATTATATATTATATTAAATTCACGTGCATAGTTGATTTGTAATTTTTGGTCCGTTGACTCGTACGTTGTCACTCGACTTATGTCCCTGTTCCGGTTTCTCGAATGCATTTTCGTATGCTTAGAAAACTAGTACTTTTCATTACGCGACATGTACATTTATCAAAAATTAAACTTAATCATTGATAAACTATGTCACTCGAAGTGTAGCTTTATTTAACACCCCGCCAAATTACCATCTGACGGCGCGTTAATCAAGGTCCCACAGTGAACAGTTACGCCCTCTATATGAGACGTTTAAAGCAATCGCATTTAATTTTATTAAAAATTGACTTCAAAACATAAGTCAATAAACTCCAAAATAGAAACACTGTTGTGATCGTAACCACAAGCCAACAATATTTAAACAGTTACAAAAGTTTTAAATGCAAAAGTAATTAATGTTCTTTAAATAATATGCTGACTCCACGGCCAGACCATGCAGCAAACACAGCGGAAGTCTACCTCTTAAGGACCTGAGAATAAAACACGCAAAAACAGGTCAGCAAATAATGTTGGTGATTCTACAGGTTTAAAGTAATGTAACAGTGTCTGAAAACAGTTATCAGAAAAATAGTTTAATTTCCTTGACCACGAGATTTTACAAGTACAACTCCAAGTTGTGAAATGTTTGCATAATCTATGAGCACCTGAATACTAGCAATGACCCGAGTATAGAATCCACTATACCCGCCTTTACCTCATAAAATGTTATACACTTGTTCAAGTGTCTTAATGTTCGAAGTAAATGCACCACGGTTTTTATAGTGGGTGAGGTTGTCAACCTAACGGATCCGTCCATCTAAATTGTGCCTACACCGATGGTATTTAAAGTATTCAAGCTAGAGGCTTTTTGAACAAACTCAATATGCATATATAGTACTCGTGTCAAAACAAAAGCATTTGATAATGTAAGTATAACAGCGTGTATTCTCATCCCTGAAAAACATGTAAAAAGCGGGACTGTAGACTCACCTTGAATAAAGCTCGGATTGAAAAGTGGACAAATAACTTGTATGGTTTAGTGCCGAGTAATGCAACCTAAGTATACGTATTCAGGTTGGTCAACATATATGTCTTAAGCAAATTTGGTTTCATAGTGTAAGTTGTCTTATTGCGCGACTCAACGCTTTTCAAAGTAAAAGTCAACATATAGTCAACTAGATCATGCAAGTCAAACAAAGTCAACCAAAGTCAAACCAAAAGTCAAACTTGGTCAAAGTAGTCAACTAAGGTCAATATCTGTAGGTTCATGTAAAATGTTGGTCAACATGTCAAACCTAAGTCAAACAACACGTTTTAGGTCACACATGGTCAATTTCACAATTTCAGTTTATCGTTGTGCACAAAGTTCATGTACATGTAGCAAACTTAGCATATTATCTCATAGTACAAAATTCATGCAAACATGGAAAACTCCAGATTATAAGTATACTCAAAATCAATTCCAAAAAGTCTAGCCAGGGTCTCGTACGATAATTAAAAGTCAGGAATCAGAAGGGATATATTTATGGTTTGCCAAGTCAGTTTCTGACAGCGCACTGAATTCGTTTTGGCTATAACCGGAGCTAGGGACATGCAATTGATAAAGACCAGTGGCCATGGTTCAAGGACAAGTTAAACTAACACATATAAAAAATCGAGCAATTTTTGTTTAGCCAATTTGTAAAGACTAACCGATCTTTACTGATCTATCAGTTTTGGACAGTAACTAGACATGTCAAATTATCAAACTTATAACTCATGGCAATTAGCATTTTCAGATGTTAACATGCAAATGAAATATGTTAAGGAACATATGAAATAACATAATCCAGAATATAAAAGCCTCAATCAATTTCTAGTCCACTCTAGGTAATTATTTCTAGCATTAAAACAGTTTCGGTACACTTTAACGTATGAATTTTCGTTTAAACATATCGGGAGCATTACAAAAGCTTTTCATGCAATTCTTAAGTCTAACATGCATGATTTTTCACAAGAATTACAGTAGTACACTTTTCATTAGCTAATTCAATAAACACATATATCAGAGAATTCGGATTTCAATTAAAAACTAGTCAAAACTTCGATTTAGCATATCTTAAGCATACGGTAACGAAATCAAGTGAAATCAAAGCCTAAAGTTAATAGTTTTTCGAAAGCTAAACATCTAAACATGTTAAATGATCAGATCAAAAGTCAACTCTCATCAGATCCTTGAAATACAATTCGTTTTTCATGTAAACAATATCAATTGATCAAATTAACGACTAACAACGAGTAATAACACAATCAATTGAGCACTAGACTTGACTACACTATGTAATTGAATAAAATTAGATTTAATTGAATTGGGATCAGTGTAATTATACCTCAAAACACAATTTGTGTATACTAGCACGTAGAGAACGACGATCGGAGCAAGATTGATCAACGAGTAAGAGCAAACAAGCAAGTTTGATGGTTGTTTTGTGTGTGTGTGTTTGAAGTGAAGAAGAAGAGAGGGAGGAGGAATGAGCTGCACTATTGTGGATGTATGATAGAATGAGAGTGTAATAATTGTCTAGACAATTACCTAGTTAGTCATTTAGTGCTTAAAACTAAAAGTCAACAAACATGAGCTTAAAACTAATAGTCAACATGCATGGGCCTTAAACTAATAGTCAACATGCATGGGCTACTCATGAGATCAATGATGATGATGTATGAGGTCATGGCCATGTGGCCTCGGGCTCGTGTCTCGGCTCGTTTTGCGTAAAAGCTTGTACTCGTGGTCCGTTTCAAGTGCCGTTTAGTCGTACCGAAGGCCCGGAACGCTAAACCGATCGTTAAAATGCAACCAAACGTTTAATTTATTAAAAACCCAATAAATTAAATATTTAAAAAAAAAGTTAATAATTAATAAATTAATTATTAAAATAAACTCGAGCGTTTCGTTGCTCGAAAAGCAGTTATCAAAACCGTATCGTTTATATCGTATTTCTTTATCTGAAATGTTTATTCGCATTAATATCAACCCATATTAATTATTGTAACCCTCCAAGGATCAAGTATGTATTTATTACACATAAACGCATAAAATTCAAGTAATCGTCGTTAAATTAATTAACAGAAAGTTAACGGAAGTGACGGAAAAAGCAGGGTTGTTACCTTACCCACCTGTTATTGAAAATTTCGTCCCGAAATTTTAGTGATCATCCGCTGAAGTAGTTTCCTCGGGAAACAGTTGTGGGTATTTCAGTCTCATCTGATCTTCACGCTCCCACGTGAACTCTGGTCCTCTTCTCACGTTCCACCGAACTTTAACGATAGGAATTCTACTTTGCTTCAACTGTTTGACCTCACGGCCCAAGATTTCGACAGGCTCTTCAATGAAATGAAGTTTGTCATCGATACGCAGTTCCTCTAATGGAATAATCAAATTCTCATCAGCTAAACACTTCTTCTAGTTGGATACGTGAAAAATGTCGTGTATACCACTGAGTGCTTGTGGCAGTTCCAACCTGTAAGCTACCGGTCCGACTCTTTCAGTTATCTGGAATGGTCCAACATATCTAGGACTTAATTTACCTCGTTTTCCAAACCGTACGACACCCTTCCAAGGTGATACTTTAAGCATAACTTTGTCACCAACTTGGAATTCTATGTCATTCCGTCTAACATCGACGTAACTCTTTTGACGACTCCGAGCCGTTCTCAATCGTTCCTGAATCTGTAGAACTTTCTCAGTTGTCTCCTGAATAATCTCAGGACCTGTCAACTGACTATCCCCCAATTCACTCCAACAAACGGGAGATCTACATTTCCTTCCGTACAACGCTTCAAAAGGTGCAGCTTTTATGCTCGCATGGTAGCTGTTATTGTATGAGAACTCAGCTAGTGGTAAGTACTTATCTCATCCGTTTCCAAAATCGATGACACATGCTCACAACATGTCCTCAAAAGTCTGAATAGTTCGTTCGCTTTGGCCATCTGTCTGGGGGTGATATGCTGTACTCATATCTAAACGGGTCCCCATTGCTTTCTGTAATGACTGCCAAAACCTTGAAGTGAATCTGCTGTCGCGATCAGATATAATAGATATAGGAACTCCATGCCTAGAGACGACTTCCTTAATGTAAACCTGAGCTAACTTCTCCATTTTATCAGTTTCTCTTATTGGTAAGAAGTGTGTAGACTTAGTGAGACGATCCACGATAACCCAAATAGTATCATATCCTCCCGCCGTTCTCGGCAGTTTCGTGATGAAGTCCATGGTAATACCTTCCCACTTCCACTGGGGAATCTCTGGTTGAGTTAATAACTCTGATGGCTTCTGATGTTCAGCCTTAACTTTAGCGCAAGTCAAGCACTTTCCAACATAAGTAGCAATATCAGCTTTCAAATTTGGCCACCAATAAAACACCTTCAAATCTTGGTACATTTTATCTGATCCCGGATGAATTGAGTACCTGGACTTGTGTGCTTCTTCCAATACTAGTTCTCTCAATCCACCAAACTTTGGTACCCAGATTCGATTAGCAAAGTACCGTGTTCCGTCCTCCTTGATGTCAAATTTCTTATCCATTCCTCTTAGAAATTCAACATCGACATTTTCTTGCTTCATGGCTTCTCGTTGTGCTTCCTGGATCTGTGATGTGAGATTTGTACGGACAACTATATTAAGAGCTTTAACCCTGAGGGGTTTCTCTCGCTCCTTTCTGCTTAAAGCATCCGCCACAACATTCGCTTTTCCCGGATGGTATTGAAGTTCACAGTTATAATCGTTAAGTAGTTCCATCCAACGTCGTTGTCTCATGTTGAGCTGTTTCTGATCGAATATGTGCTGTAAACTCTTATGGTCAGTGAAGATAGTAAATTTGGTTCCATACAGGTAGTGTCTCCACATTTTAAGTGCAAAGACAACAGCTCCTAATTCAAGGTCGTGCGTAGTGTAGTTCTGCTCATGAATCTTTAACTGTCGCGATCCATAAGCAATAACCTTATTTCGTTGCATGAGCACGCAACCCATTCCTTGACGTGAAGCATCACAATAAACAACAAAATCTTCACTTCCCTCGGGTAGAGACAATATCGGTGCAGTTGTTAACTTCTCCTTCAACAACTGAAATGCAGTTTCTTGCGGCTCTGACCACTCATACTTATTGCCCTTATGAGTCAACGCTGTTAATGGTCGGGCAATCTTAGAGAATCCCTCGATGAATCTTCTGTAGTAACCAGCTAAACCCAAAAATTGTCGGATCTGAGTTGGCGTCTTTGGAGTTTCCCAATTCTTAACCGACTCAATCTTTGCTGGATCGACCTGTATTCCATTGACCCCTACAACATGGCCAAGAAATTGTACCTCTGGTAACCAAAAGTCACACTTAGAGAACTTTGCATACAACTGATCTTTTCTAAGCATGGTTAATATCGATCGTAGATGCTGTTCATGTGCTTCCTTGTTCTTGGAGTACACCAATATATCATCAATAAACACAATGATGAATTTATCTAGGTATGGCTTACACACACGGTTCATGAGGTCCATGAACACTGCTGGTGCGTTCGTCAAACCAAACGGCATCACTGTAAACTCATAATGTCCATAGCGTGTTCTAAACGCCGTCTTCGGGACATCAGCTTCTTTGACTCTCATTTGGTGATACCCGGATCTTAAATCAATCTTCGAATAACAACTCGATCCTTGTAGTTGATCAAATAAGTCATCAATCCTCGGTAGCGGATACCGATTCTTGATTGTCAACTTGTTCAATTCTCTGTAGTCGATACACAACCTCATCGACCCATCTTTCTTTTTAATAAACAAAACCGGAGCTCCCCAAGGTGAAGAACTCGGTCGGATGAATCCCTTGTCTAACAACTCTTGCAATTGACTAGATAACTCTTGAAGCTCTAGGGGTGCAAGTCTGTACGGTGCGCGAGCCACCGGTGCCGCTCCTGGCACTAAATCTATTTGAAACTCAACTTGTCGATGCGGTGGGAGACCAGGTAATTCCTCCGAAAAAACATCAAGAAATTCCTTAACTATAGGAACGTCTTCGGGTCTCCTTTCATCAGGTACAATTTGGTTTACATTAGCCATAAACGCGATACATCCCTTTCTCACATATCTCTGAACTTTCAAGCAGTTAATGAGATGCAATTGTGAGCCATTCTTTTCTTCATAAATCATCATAGGTTCACCTTTAGCAATAGGAATACGAATAGCCTTTAGGTCACAGACCACCTCGGCTTTGTTATCAGCTAACCAGTCCATTCCAACCACAAGGTCAAAACTTCCCAGTTTAATAGGTATTACATCAATGCTAAAAGGCTTACCCTCTAATGTCAAAGTACAACCGCGATAAATCTTATCGGCTCTCATCAAGCTACCATTCCCTAGTTCTATGGAATACACGTTATCTAGGGGAGAAACGGGATTTTTAACATTGTGACAGACATCCTTAGATATAAAACTTCTATCAGCACCAGAGTCAAACAAAACATAAACAGGTTGATCATTTAGTGAAAACGTACCCGTGACTAGTTTCGGATCATCACGAGCTTCCGCAGAATTGATGTTGAATGCCCTGCCTCGAGCATTCCCATTGTTGTTGTTCTTAGGACAGTCTTTCTTGAAATGACCTGGTTGTCCGCAACCAAAATAGTTCTTACCATTACCAGCATTGTTCGCATTGTTTGCAGTGTTGTTGTTGTTGAGGTTAACCTTACAATATTTGGCTAAATGGCCAAACTTCTTGCACCGGTCACAAATTAGAACAGCACAGTTTCCGGTGTGATGCTTGCCACACTTTTGACATTGTAGATTTTTGCCCTTATAACCGGAGTTAGTTCCGGCTACCCCAGTGTCGTTGCGGTAAGTATCTTGCTTCTTGAATGGCTGTTGGTTAAAATTCTTATCTTGACCACCATTCCACTTCCTCTTACCATCATTGGACTTATTCTCATTCACTGTAGTACCCTTCCCTCTCTGGGCAATCTGGTCCAATAACAAACTAGCCATGTCAATAGCTTCTTGCACGTTTGCGGGTTTAGAAGTAGTGACCCCGCCTTGAATATTCTCACTTAGACCTTCGATGTACAGTTCAACCTTTCGCTTCTCAGGAGTAACCATTTCAGGACACATTAGTGCCAGCTCAAAGAACCTCTTGTTATAGGCGGTGAGATTATTGCCTACTAACTTTAATTCTCGGAACTCGCGTTCCATTTTCTTAATCTCATTCCGTGAACAATACTCCTCTATCATTCTTTGCTTCAAAGTTTCCCAAGGTAGGGCATAAGCTTGATCATGACCCAGGGATTGAGCATAGTTGTTCCACCAGGTGAGCGCACTGTCCGACAGTGTGCCCGTAACAAAACCTACCCGGTCATTATCAATACACCCGCTGATGCGGAAAACCAACTCAAGCTTTTCAAACCAACGAGTGAGACCAACTGGTCCCTCAGTTCCGTTAAAAGGATGCGGGTTGCAACTAGTGAATGTCTTGTAAGAACATCCATTACGGCCTTGAGTGTCGTTCCCATTGGTGTTGCTAGAACCACCGCGATCATTGCTGTTGCGACCGTTGTTGAATTCTCTCAGTAGTTCAGCTCTTTCGGCCGCAATACCTTCAGCAACCAATCTCCTGATCTGAGCAGCGGTTGATTCCTTCGGAGGCATCTTCAACACAGAAAACACACTAAGTCAGTGTCAAAACAAAGCTATATGAAAATATACTAGCAACGGGTGTTGAAGACTAGTAAATAATAATAGTACGCAAAAATTCGTAAGTAGTGAGAAGTAGTGTAAGTAGTATTAGTAGTGGTAGTAGTGATAGTAGTGATAGTAGTGATTGTAGTGATAGTAGTGACACTAGTGGTAATAGTAGTGGCACTAGTGTTATGTAGTGATAGCAATGGTAGTAGCACTAAGTAGTAACAATGAAATCATGGCAGTATCACAAAACACAAGTATTATACTCATACAATGTTACTAAATACAGAATATTACCGCATTCAATAAAAGATAATAATCGTTAATATCATAATCCACCATTATTATTATTACAATCCAAAAAGTAATAAACCAAATCCCAAAAGTAATAAAACCAAACAATAATCATAATGTGCTAGTAGCCCGGTTTAAACACCCGGTAAGTCTTATGTAATCAAATAAAGAAAGGATGGTGGATGAAAAAGAAAAGAAAGCTCATGGTCGGATGACCCTTCACTTCCTCTTCTGTCGGGTACGGGAGGCAGGTCTATCATTCCTCGGCCTATCACGTTCTGCCTCCAACGCAGCAACCCTGGCAGTCAAGGCTGTTATCAATCACTCCATGTCGAAGAACCTTGCTTCGGTCTCGTACATATAAGTGTGTATGGACGTAACCCTTGAGTCCAACCTGTCGAGATCATCAGGATGGGGGTATGTCCTCGCAACATCACTCAAAGCATTAACACGATCAATTACATTCCTGTTTCGATTAGTATGAATCAGATCCATGTCATAAAGATTAACGGGATAGTTAGGCATCTGGTGTGGAGCAGGTGCTGGTGCATGAGCAGGTGCATTGGCATCAGCCACACTTGAATTGCTGCTATTTCCGGAATTCTGTGACATCTATCTCACAAGACAAGAACACATATAAAGCAGGTTAGCCAAACAAATAACGTTAGTCATAAAGTACTCATATAATGACTAAGTCCCGGTCGTAGTCTAGACTCACTAAAGTGTCCTAATGACCAAATCAGACACACTAATGCAAGTCCTAGTTTCCCTACAAACCGTTAGCTCTGATACCATCTTTAACACCCCGCCAAATTACCATCTGACGGTACGTTAATCAAGGTCCCACAGTTAACAGTTACGCCCTCTATATGAGACGTTTAAAGCAATCGCATTTAATTTTATTAAAAATTGACTTCAAAACATAAGTCAATAAACTCCAAAATAGAAACACTGTTGTGATCGTAACCACAAGCCAACAATATTTAAACAGTTACAAAAGTTTTAAATGCAAAAGTAATTAATGTTCTTTAAATAATATGCTGACTCCACGGCCAGACCATGCAGCAAACACAGCGGAAGTCTGCCTCTTAAGGACCTGAGAATAAAACACGCAAAAACAGGTCAACAAATAATGTTGGTGAATCTACAGGTTTAAAGTAATGTAACAGTGTCTGAAAACAGTTATCAGAAAAATAGTTTAATTTCCTTGACCACGAGATTTTACAAGTACAACTCCAAGTTGCGAAACGTTTGCATAATCTATGAGCACCTGAATACAAGCAATGACCCGAGTATAGAATCCACTATACCCGCCTTTACCTCATAAAATGTTATACACTTGTTCAAGTGTCTTAATGTTCAAAGTAAATGCACCACAGTTTTTATAGCGGGTGAGGTTATCAACCTAACGGATCCGTCCATCTAAATTGTGCCTACACCGATGGTATTTAAAGTATTCAAGCTAGAGGCTTTTTGAACAAACTCAATATGCATATATAGTACTTGTGTCAAAACAAAAGCATTTGATAATGTAAGTATAACAGCGTGTATTCTCATCCCTGAAAAACATGTAAAAAGCGGGACTGTAGACTCACCTTGAATAAAGCTCGGATTGAAAAGTGGACAAATAACTTGTATGGTTTAGTGCCGAGTAATGCAACCTAAGTATACGTATTCAGGTTGGTCAACATATATGTCTTAAGCAAATTTGGTTTCATAGTGTAAGTTGTCTTATTGCTCGACTCAACGCTTTTCAAAGTAAAAGTCAACATATAGTCAACTAGATCATGCAAGTCAAACAAAGTCAACCAAAGTCAAACCAAAAGTCAAACTTGGTCAAAGTATCAACTAAGGTCAATATCAGTAGGTTCATGTAAAATGTTGGTCAACATGTCAAACCTAAGTCAAACAACACGTTTTAGGTCACACATGGTCAATTTCACAATTTCAGTTTATCGTTGTGCACAAAGTTTATGTACATGTAGCAAACTTAGCATATTATATCATAGTACAAAATTCATGCAAACATGGCAAACTCCAGATCATAAGTATACTCAAAATTGATTCCAAAAAGTCTGGCCAGGGTCTCGTACGATAATTAAAAGTCAGGAATCAGAAGGGATATATTTATGGTTTGCCAAGTCAGTTTCTGACAGCGCACTGAAATCGTTTTGGCTATAACCGGAGCTAGGGACATGCAATTGATAAAGACCAGTGGCCATGGTTCAAGGACAAGTTAAACTAACACATATCAAAAATAAAGCAATTTTTGTTTAGCCAATTTGTATAGACTAACCGATCTTTACTGATCTATCAGTTTTGGACAGTAACTAGACATGTCAACTTATCAAACTTATAACTCATGGAAATTAACGTTTTCAGATGTTAACATGCAAATGAAATGTGTTAAGGAACATATGAAATAACATAATCCAAAATATCAAAGCCTCAATCAATTTCTAGTCCACTCTAGGTAATTATTTCTAGCATTAAAACAGTTTCGGTACACTTTAACGTATGAATCTTCGTTTAAACATATCGGGAGCATTACAAAAGCTTTTCATGCAATTCTTAAGTCTAACATGCATGATTTTTCACAAGAATTACAGTAGTACACTTTTAATTAGCTAATTCAATAAACACATATCTCAGAGAATTCGGATTTCAATTATAAACTAGTCAAAACTTCGATTTAGCATATCTTAAGCATACGGTAACGAAATCAAGTGAAATCAAAGCCTAAAGTTAATAGTTTTTCGAAAGCTAAACATCTAAACATGTTAAATGATCAGATCAAAAGTCAACTCTCATCAGATCCTTGAAATACAATTCGTTTTTCATGTAAACAATATCAATTGATCAAATTAACGACTAACAACGAGTAATAACACAATCAATTGAGCACTAGACTTGACTACACTATGTAATTGAATAAAATTAGATTTAATTGAATTGGGATCAGTGTAATTATACCTCAAAACACAATTTGTGTATACTAGCGCGTAGAGAACGACGATCGGAGCAAGATTGATCAACGAGTAAGAGCAAACAAGCAAGTTTGATGGTTGTTTTGTGTGTGTGTGTGTGTTTGAAGTGAAGAAGAAGAGAGGGAGGAGGAATGAGCTGCACTCTTGTGGATGTATGATAGAATGAGAGTGTAATAATTGTCTAGACAATTATCTAGTTAGTCATTTAGTGCTTAAAACTAAAAGTCAACAAACATGAGCTTAAAACTAATAGTCAACATGCATGGGCCTAAAACTAATAGTCAACATGCATGGGCTACTCATGAGATCAATGATGATGATGTATGAGGTCATGGCCATGTGGCCTCGGGCTCGGGTCTCGGCTCGTTTTGCGTAAAAGCTTGTACTCGTGGTCCGTTTCAAGTGCCGTTTAGTCGTACCGAAGGCCCGGAACGCTAAACCGATCGTTAAAACGCAACCAAACGTTTAATTTATTAAAAACCCAATAAATTAAATATTTAAAAAAAAGTTAATAATTAATAAATTAATTATTAAAATAAATCCGAGCGTTTCGTTGCTCGAAACGCAGTTATCAAAACCGTATCGTTTTTATCGTATTTCTTTATCTGAAATGTTTATTCGCATTAATATCAACCCATATTAATTATTGTAACCCTCCAAGGATCAAGTATGTATTTATTACACATAAACGCATAAAATTCAAGTAATCGTCGTTAAATTAATTAACAGAAAGTTAACGGAAGTGACGGAAAAAGCAGGGTTGTTACACTTTAATCAATTAAGTGTTTTGGTTATTTGATTCTATAAATGATCGTCTCGTAGTATATACATATACATATATACATTTTCATTTTGAAATAGTGTTTTTACTGTAGCAAAGTTTAATTATTGTAGCAAATAGTGATTTTCGAAAACACTGTAGCTTTTCGGGTACTGTAGCAACTCGAAAATACTGTAGCAAATTTGTGTTTTACTGGTTTATCTTAAACGTTTTAGTTAACTTATCTAAATATCAATCGAATCAATAATCGAATGTTACTATCGTTTACTAAATAACTTGAAATCATATATATATATATATATATATATATATATATATATATATATATATATATATATATATATATATATATATATATATATATATATATATATATATGTGTGTGTGTGTGTGTGTATGTGTGTGTGTGTGTGTGTGTGTGTGTGTGTGTGTGTGCATTAAGTTATATATATATTGTTCGTGAATCTTCGAGAATAGTCAAAGAATAATTGATTACATGAATATAGTTCCAAAACTTGAGACTCAACATTACAGACTTTCCTTATCGTGTCGAAAACATTAAATCATTTAAAGATAAAGTTTAAATTTGGTCAGAAATTTCCGGGTCGTCACACTATACAATCGAATGTTATCAGAAAATTTTAAGCATGATTAAGCATGATTGTAGGATTCTTAATTTCTAAGAACTGATTAAGATCGTGACGATATTTCTATCGCAAACCACAACAATTGTAAATGAGTCAAGATTGTCACTAAATTACCATGTGCGTGTATCATTGACAACGTGCAAGCAAACAAAAACAATTAGTAAATGAATTTGATCAACACTCAATATATTATTAAAATGGGTAGCTGAGGCATTTTAGTAGTAAAAGCGAGAGGCTATTGACTCTTAAGTACCCATTTTGTTTGAGAAGAATTTCTCCTTCTGGTCATATATCACTTTAATCTTTAGTGTCCTGCACTTTTTGTACTTAGTTAGAGTTAAACAACCTGTATGACGGTATGAAAAATCCTAAAAGTAGAATCACAACAATTGCAACCTCTTCACATAATGCAGGCAAAGTTACATCCTTTTAGAAGCAGAATTAACATGTTATATATTTCCGCTAACTTTAAAGGCTTTCAAAGAACTGACTTATTTGATGATCATTCCTTCTTATTGTAACATTAAAAGGATTATATCAAGATATTTAATTTACGATATGGATATTTTGCTATACCAAAACAAATGAAAAGCGATGAAAAAACAAATATAAAACTTATTATATCAATTTGTCAAATACCTTCAGTTGATGTGTTCCTCAGACTAATGGAATGATGTGTATGAGTGAATTGATGTAACCTAAGAATAAGCTTATGAGTGTGAAGATATATAAAGATTTAGAGTTAATTACGATGTATTTCAAAGGAATCAATTTACCAATAAATACGAAGCTGCAATTACAATATAACTAAATCCACACCACTAATATTGATGTTAGATTTTTTTTTTTTTTTATATTAAATTAGATTAGATGATACGGAGTAATAACATCCAAAAAATTTCAACAAAATTATGATAAAAAATAATTCCCATAATATAAAAGAAAAATCTAAAAATTGATACCTGCTCTTCATCGGTTCCGGAAAAAAAATATCACAAAATTCGATCTAGTCTAGTGTAGCTCTTCCTTATAATGAAACAAAAATATGGAAAATATAAAAAATCCAAAAAAATGGTACCTGCTCGTCATGTTTGGAGGTTAAGTTACCGTGTTTTTGTAATCGGCAAAGTATATAATAAATGAAAAAAAAATTCATTGTAAAAAGGAATCGATAACTTCTCTTCATCATAATATAATAAATTTAAAAATCGTTCTTGAAATAATCAACAAATTGAATTGGTGAAAATACCTTGCAATATTTCTGCTTTAAATCGTTCTTGAAACTCTTTTCAAAGAAATCAACATATTAGATGATTTTAGTTGTTGATGTGTAGATAGAGATTGAAATTTGATAAATTGGCGATTTGAATCATAATCGAATAAGAGAATGTGAAGAAATTGGATTTGAATCAAATAAGAGAACATGAAAAGTTAGACCTGGAGCGTAATTATGAAACCCTAGTAGAAGACTCCTAATTTTGATTAGGTATCTGTATTATTAAGCCACATGTTATTTGCTAGACTAATTGTAATTAAATCAAGATTAGTTAACTAAATGACATGTCAGCAATGTAATTAGTGTGATTAGGTGCTGCCACGTTGGATTAAATTACACGATTTATAAGATGTTATGATGATGATATGATGATGATGATGATTATGATTATTATTGAAGTTTTTATTAAAATTATATGTATATGTATATGTATATGTATATGTATATGTATATGTATATGTATATGTATGTTATTAAATTGTAGTACTAAGTAATTTTATTAAATTGTAGTACTAAGTACTTCTTTTTAATATTATTTTGTTTGAAGATATCATAAGACTGTAACTTGTGTGGATGTGTCAAGTTTGTGATAGAAAGACAACATAGGCAGTTAGGCACCATGATGTTTTCTTTTGTATCTTTACCGAGCAATAGTTGCAAGATTGGAGAAGTTACAAGACAGTGAGGCCCGATAATGGAGTATTTTTTTGAGTTTTCCTTTTTTTTAAGGTTTTTTTTTTTTTTTTCCTTGTTCCGTTCCATTCCGATTTATTTATTTCTTTTTTCTTATGTTTTTTTATACCTACCGTAATAACCAAACTAAAAATAATGACCAGGGCCGGTCCAGAGAATTTAAGGGCCCGGAACGAGGTGAAAAAAAACCCCTAGACCCTAACGAATAATATAAACTATTTACCAAAAATACCCTTTCGGTCTTACTAGAATGCTAGTGGACTTTAATTTCTTTTTATCTAAAGCCTTTGATTGTTGATTTTGAGCCAACTGTACTTTGTTTTCGTTGCTTTAGTTGTGTTTCCCTAATTCCCTTGTTTATTAAATCAACGATTATGTCCGTATATATACAAAAATTGGACCCCCGAAAATCATGGGCCCTGAGCGGTTGATCACCTTGCTCCCCCTCCGGGCCTCCCCTGATAATGACATAGTTTCGATTGTTAAATTTTATTTTTAAATATAATACAACTTTTGATAATAAAAAAAAAATGTGTGTTTTAAAAAGTTGGATATTCAAATATTCAGTGGATCAACCCTAAGGGGTGGTTTGGTGGTAAGATGCTTGAAAAGTTTCAAAAGGACTCAAGTTCAATCCACACTTGCTACACTTTGGGGGGATTGCCTTTCAAAAAAAAATAAATAAATAAATAAATAAATTGAGTGGATCAAAGTCATTCTAAACAAGTATATCATGGTAACAAACAATTTTTTCAGTTTTTGTGTGAAAATGCCAAAAGAGTGTTGACATGGTAGTTTATCTTTCTAGAAAAACATGCCATGTATATCAACTTAATATGCACCATCTTCATTAATCATAGCTAAAATAATAACCTTATATAAACACGCCATTTTTTTCTTCTTTTAACACAACATACACTTATATATCAGCGTAACGCTCATACTTATCTAGCATCATATTTATGGGAAGGCTTACAGAATCATCCGAGATGATCACGTGATAATTAACTTGGTAAAATCACGTACAACTGAATAAAAAATATTATATTTTTAAATAATCAAAGCATGAAAAACTTTATTCATTTGTTGATTTGTTCATACTCATACTCATCTATTTAGTTATATCAAGAAACAATGTGCTTACTTTTATTAAATTATAACTCATATTTATTGTTCATTTTATGAAAGTGGACATTTAATTTGTGACAGTTGAAAAATAAAGAGCGGACATTAAGGACTAAATATGGGACGTATCTTTTTTAATTTCCGAAAAGCCAATTTCATTACCACAAAAAACAAGGATACCAGTAACATGGAGGCGAAAAAAACAACCACACGAGTACTGATCAAGCCTTAGCTTTTACATGAAACACACACTAATGACATATACACGAACACAATTATCAGACCGCTTACATGAACACGATCACATGGGTTGCAGAGATAGCAAAAACCCAAGCCTTAAACTAAATATATACTAGGATTTGTAAGCCAATTGTTCTTCTCGATCTTCTTGCCTTTGAGTCTTCTTGATATCCACTCGAAGGAGCAAACTTGAAAGAAGTCCAACTTTTATCACAAAAAACCTTTGCATTGAGGTTTTTCCAAAGCATATACCCGCAAATTCATTCAATGGCTTGCCAAATAAGTGTGCAATGAGAAGAATTTATGTGCGGATATTTGCCCCGAAATAACCCGTTTATGCCATGATTCACAAAGCTTCCATAATTCCACCATTTATATACCTGAACCCAATATGGGACGTATCTTAAACATTCTATTCATCCTTTGTAAGTTTAATTCATCACTAGTCAGTCAAAAGAAACTTCCTCATGTGGAATGTCCATTTTGTTAGTCCAAAGGGATTCTGGTCAATCTAGCGGTATCAAAAAATCTCATTAACTTTGAGGTTATGAGTTCGAATTTAATCGCAGACAAACTTAGCGTGTGTGTGTTCTCCGTTCTAAAATTATAAAAATAAATGCCTATTTTCTTGAAAATAGATTACGTTTGCATGTCCACACAGGTGTGATAAAACTAAAGCACAATTAGCATAAAACTCTAGTATTGTACTTAAAAGTTTAAAGTGAGAACCGAGAAATGAAATTCGTTGTGACATCCTCTGTAAATGCCATATTTTAATTTCGGAGAGACATCACGAGAGATACACGTGACAAAACATGAGATGACACGTTATATGCACGTGCGTGGTGATCAATGATTTGATCACAACTAAAAAGTAGCCTATCAAAATCCCATGCGGCTGTCACAACTCTCAATCATCTACCTTTTTCTTGTTATCTTAAGTTAATCCAATTCTTATTAAGGTAAAACTTCATATATCAAACTCTTTAAAAGTGTTAACGATTTTTCATCTCTTTAACTCTTTTCAATAAGTATTTGCATTTACCTGATTAATTATAATTATGTGTATAACTTATAACAGAATAATAAAGCTGCGCTTTAAGGAGTTGTATCATATGTTAGAAAAAAAAAAAAAAAAAGATTTTTTAGGCTCATGCCGAACGACACATTCTATAGGACCTATTAAATATATACTAGAAAAATTTCGACCGTGCGTTGCTTATTTGATATAATTAGTTTGGTTTGTATATTTAATATATATATATATATATATATATATATATATATATATATATATATATATATATATATATATATATAAAGTATTACATGTCTTATCACCACACTCGATAAAGAAACGAGTTTGGAGTTAATTAAACCATTTTGTTATGTACCTTAGACTAGGGATGTCAATGGATACCCGATCCAATGGATATCCATCCGATCTACCCGATTATTCGTGGATATGGACGATCTAAATGGATATGGATATGGATGTGGATGAAAAAATTTCATCCATGGATGAACCCGCTTTCACCCGAAATAACTAAATATATAAATTTATCACTCAAATTAGTATCATTTATGTAGTGATATTTCATTAATTATATTCGTATTCATCTTTCTTTATATTTTTTTTTCTAAAAATATAACTTTTTTCTTATATTTTGTTTTGTTTAAATAATCAAATGTATTTATCGTACTTTGGTGGTTCAAATGTGATTCCATGTAACTAAAAGTAAGCAACTTACATGTCAATATCTTTACACGTTTAATAGGTCATCTATTGAATATTTGTTATATAGATTAGTAAAATGTGACTTTCGGTCACATAAACTATTAAAAATATTACCTTTGATTGTATACAGTGAACCACCGCTTATAATTGTTAAAAATAAAATAAATTTAAACGGATATGGATAATTATCCATTAACCCGCTTCACCCGACGGATATGGATATGGATTGATGAAAAGTAAAAAAAAAATAGATATGGATATGGATACGGCCTCACCCGATCCATATCTGATCCATTGTCATCCCTACCTTAGACTTGCCTCTAATTTAATGATAATAATCTAATTTGTTTTGTACTATTATATATTTGTATTGTATAGTAGTTATTGTATAATAATTGTATTGCTTATATAAAAGTTAAAATTGTATAATAATCGTTATGTTTAAATTCTATACTTAAATTGTTTAAATAAAAGTTACTCCATATGTTTTTATCAAATACTTTGTATTTTGTTAACTTTAAGTTTACTTGCATTTTTTTTATTTTAATAAGTCGGTTATGCAATTATACTAAAGTTGAGTTCGAAAAGTTTTTGAAAAAATGAAATCGGTAAGAATCGGTTCAAAACCGATTCAGAATATTTAAAAACGAAAATACTAATTCAAAATAACTTATTTAACCGAAACTAAAAAACTGAAACCGATTTAAAAACCCTAATACGAACGTACCTTAATTTCTTAGACGGGTTTTTTAATTAAGCATGGTACTAGTGAAATGACCCGTGAAATCACTGGTTTATTTAAACGAAACAATTTAATGACATATTTTAGGTATTAAGTGAATGTAAATGCTAAAGTCATTTGTTTTAATGACCTGTTTGACTAAAAAACATGTCGTTGTTTTTTACAAATATATAGAGACATTTATTTTCGCATACATATGTAACGTAATTAATTTCGTTAAAAGAATCCATATTTGAATATTAATAGAATAATAGTTATAATTATAATTATAATTATTATATTAAAAGTAAATAATAATAATAAAGTTCGCTCAAAGTTGAGTATTTTTATTTTAATAATAATAATTATTATTACTAATAATAAATGTCTTTTAAATTTTTAAAAAAATTAAAATCACAATTTAGGAGAGATTAGTATTTCCTTTTATAAAAGATTTCGTATTATTTTTTTAATTAAATTAATATATAATTATGACATCATCAATATGGCCTAAACTTTTTTCTTTTTATTTTTTGATTTTCTTTTATAAAGGAAAAAATTTATTTATGATGTCATCATTTTAGGAATATATATATATAGGGGCAGGATCAATGGGGAAGTAACCAATCGGGGGGAAGAAAAAAAAAAATTTCATTTTTTTTTGGAATTTTTTTCCGGCATCAAGATCATACGAAAATATGAACATTTAGAAGAGACACTTAGTGATGAATTGTATTATTTATGCGGGAAAACGATCGATAAAAATAACATTCAAGATAATATTGTTCGTGAAGAATATGAACGTTTTTTTTTCCATTTTTTGTGAAGTAAAATTTAGCCCGATTTAGAGTTTAGGGTTTAGGGTTTTGGGTTTGGTGTTTTGGGTTTATTCTATAAACCCAAAACACCAAACCCTAAATCCTAAACTCTAAACCGTTCGTGTTAAAAACTCAATCTAAATCCTAAATCTAAACCCTAAATCTAAACCCTAAACCCTAAATTTCTAAACCCTAATATCTAAACCCTATAAACCCTAATATATAAACCCTAATATCTAAACCCCAATAGCTAAAACCTCAACATACGCTCGAAAAACACGATAATTGTTATATATTACTTCTTCGAGCGTTTTTCCGCCAAAATAAAAACATTTATCACAAAGTGTCTCTACTAAATGTTCATATTTGCATCCCATCTATAATGTTCGTGAACCAAGTTTTTTCAAAAAACGAAAAAAAAAGTTTTTGCTTCTCCACACTTCCCCCCGATTGGTTACTTCCCTCTTGATCCTACCACTATATATATATATATATATATATATATATATATATATATATATATATATATATAATTAACCCAAAATGTTTCTTTTAAAAAAAAAAAAAACTCAGTTTCGAATATAGTTAGTTGCGTTTTGTTCGTAAAATTATTTCGAGTTGAACGGTGATGAAGGAGAAGTTTATCTCACGCCAAGAAAAAAGATAAAGCCCGTTAAAAAAATTGGGTGAGTTTTGGTTAAGAGTTACTACCTCCGTCCCATTACAAGTGTCCACTTACTTTTTGCACACAGTTTTAGAAAATCCCACTAACTCCATTCTCCACCAATCAGAAATCTTCTCTCTCCAGAATAACCTCTTCTGATTGGTTGAAATCCTAAGTGGACATTTGATATGGGACAACCCAAAATGGAAAGGTGGACATTTGAAGTGGGACGGAGGGAGTAGTATATTAAAATGAAAAGTTGCAATTTGACCCCTAAAGTTACATTTCAATAACAACCTTTATCTCTAGAAAGTTATATATTTTATCCTCAAAGATTGTGTCACTTCACACTTCCCTTCTTGGGGAAAATGACACTTCTTTGACACACTCAAAATAGCTAAAACTATCTTTTTTTTTTTTTTTTGGCTATTAGAAGATATTAAAATGAAATGAAATGTATAAAAAATATTTGTTATGGACGACGTGATCTACATTCTGCAACGCCCACTTCAATTTCACGTATACATTTTATTTTTATATTTCTTCACTGTTCGTCATCTTATTTAATTTAGTATGTTTTGTGGCGCACTAAGTTCCAACAATTGACATTTACAGTGACTATTTAATATAAGTTCTATCTTTACAACAAACTATATATTTTCTTAGAATAACCATGTTTTTCAAGACTTAGAGTGGATCACTACTACGTATACATGCGATTGTTCATCTCTTTTTTTTTTTTTTTTTTGTTGTTGTTGTCCTTCTATCATTAATTCAAATAAACTGTTCACTTAATTAAGTGATCATAAGCTCGGTTAATGATAATTGGCAATCAATTAATATTATAAAGTCGAATATTTAAGCCCTTTATGGGTTGGTTTGAATGATAATAGGCAATCAATTAATCTTACAAGTATTTCATGTGTCAAGAGGTTTGAAAGGTACAATAAGTCACTCGTTGACAATAATGAAATTAGAACTCGAAAGAATGCATTTATTTATCAATAGTATAGTAGTAGTTTATTGGTGGTGGTGCTTTTAGTTTGACAACTAAGATGCACAAGAACACCAGCTAAGATCATATAAACTCATTACCAACGACCCCTACTCAACCATTCTGTGTGTCATGAGTTGTCCCTTAATCCTTTGCCGATCTCCATTTCCCCCTTTATTATTGGCTCTCATCACCATCACCATAATTTATAATTTAAATAATTAAACTCTAATTGTATAACGCAATGTAATTTACTTAAAAAATATACAGTATATTATTACGTTACTAGTAATTTATATATAATTCCTTACCAATTTTAAAAGCAAGATGAATAATTTAATGATGTCATTATCCTAAAAAATAAATAATAATAATTCTACTCGAATATATAAGGTCTTTTTTTTTTAAAAGCCAAAAAATTTATTAAAAAATAAACAAAGAATAGAGGTCAAGACCCGTGATACAACCCGACACATATACGTTACAACACGAGCATAAAGGAAAAAAACTATAACTAGGGGTAAGAGAAGGACTCGATTATCACACAAGAAGCTCTAAAAATTTTGTCAATGCAGGAAAAAACCTTCATCTATTGTTAATTGTCGTGGACGGGAACAACTTGAAACAGGCTGGAATAGATGCTAGGATGCAGTGCTGAATATGCTCAGCGACAAAGCCTCTAACACTACTCCACTTAGTCCCATGACATGAAATTAACTTTAGAATCCGGCATAAAAAAGCTGCTATTAACCGATTCCTTCTTTTGTGGAATTTGCATCAAATCATCTCGGGTTGGTAATCCACTTTAACCAGTCAAGATTGCCTTTTTTCCAACGACAGTTGATCCATTCAAAACTCCTTCCTTTAATGTCGACAACGATTTTTGCTGTGCTTAGGTTATCATTACCGAACACACAATCGTTTCGATGACGACAAATATTATAAATCGTCACCCATACTACTGCTTGCCAAAGATTCATTCCAAGGTTTGTATTCAATTGAGGATTCGAGCAAGAGGCAAGATCCGAGAGATTTGAAATAATTAAATTATCTAGGTTCCACCACTTACGTATTCTCTCCCAAATATCAATGGAGTTACCACACGATAGAAGAGTGTCTTGAAGGGTTTCGATGTATCATCACAAAGCGGTCACCTTATTGAGTGACGATCAATTCATTTTTTATCGAGTTCCACCATAACGGGTAGTTTATTTTGCTTTGCCCGCTAAATAAAAATTCCGATTTTCTGTGGAACGAAGGTGTTTAAATCAGTTGGGACCAGGATGTTAAGGTTCGGTACAACTAAAGTGTTTAGCATATTCAAGATCGAATCAGTAGTAAACTCGCCACTGTGTTCATGTTTCCAGGACCAGGATGGTTCGTTGTTGCTCGATGAAGGCAGGCTGATCAGAGTATCTGTTAACAAGTTCAGCTCGTATTGGGCACTCCATTTGGGCTGCACCTGTCAGGCCCAATTAAAATTGACAGATCCTTCATTCCTGCTTAAACGATTAACAACAGATACATCTTCTTCTGTTTCAAGTCTGAATAATCTCGGGTAAATTTCACATAGCAGCTTGTCACCATACCACTCGTCTTTCCAGAATCTAGTGTCCTCGCCATTTTACATTCTTAACAAACGTCTTAGAAAGATTAAACCTTTAAGTGGTTTAGGGTTTGTTCAATTTTAATAATATTAAATCAAGTTTGACCCAAAATAAATTTTAATTTATAAGGATTATTGTGATGCTAATGAATTAAATTTTAATGTTTCTTGTGATTATACCAAGACGTCATCTAATATAGATAGTTTCAATATAAATAAGATCTCTTTATGATGGTTGATGTGAATGTGAATGAGAATGTGAATAATAATTTTTAATATATATATATATATATATATATATATATATATATATATATATATATATATATATATATATATATATATATATATATATATATATAATCAAGAAAGAAGCACTTTTCTGGGAAAATGGAAAAGTAAAAATATTTTTTTTTTGAAATTTTTTTTTTTTACAAAAAGTAAAATCAAGTGAAAATATGAACAATTAAAAATGACACTTTTTGATAAATATAATTATTTTGATCAGGAAATGGTTGAAGAAATAACATCATCGATAAATGTTATTCCTTTCATTTCATCGTGATGCATGCCATTATTCGACTCATTTTTGTAGGTTTTTGAAATTAAGGTTTATGGTTTATATTTAGGGTTTAGAATGTATGTACATGACTATATGTATGTATATATATATATATATATATATATATATATATATATATATATATATATATATATATATATACATATATATATTGTAAGACCTGGATTCTGATTCTGCCCAGTCGCGCGCCGCGCGGGGTCATGGCGCGCCGCGCCATATGTCGCTGGCAGACCCCTTTTGTTATTTTAGAGTTTTTAAAAGGGCATTTCGGTCTTTTTTGCATTTGAGCCAGATTTGAGGACTTAACCTCCTCCACCCATTTCATTTATTCATTTCCTTTTTCCTTTTGTTTTCATATTTCTCTCAAGAACTCAAACACCCATTTGATTCAAAGGAATTTTTGGAAAGGAAGAAGCGGGTTTTGATCTTTGGCGTAGTAGACAAGTTTGTTCTCCTCGTTCTTACCTACGCGGTGATACTAGTGGTAAGCTCTAACTCCGAATTTCGTTTTTGTGTTCATCATTCAAATTTGGGCTTTTGATTGTATGATTCATAGATGGAACCCATTTAGTTGTTAATTGAAGATTAACACAAAGATTCGGGTTTATAAGTGTTAAAAGGCGGGTTTTGGGTTTGTTAATGATTTAACCATGTTTAAGACTTGAGAATTGTGTATAATCACTAGTATTAGTGATTATTGATGTATTGGAGACCTTTAGGGTTCTTGTGGTTGACTAATTTTGACTAGAGTCAAAGTTAGGGTTTGTTGATGATTATGACCCGAATGTCGATTCGATGAGGTTTATAAACTTAAAATGGATTAAGTTGAAGTATAAAACCGAGTTAAATATGTTTTGGTGTCAAAACTTGTAATTGGTGAGACTTTGACTTTATGGGTCAAAATTAGGGTTTATGGGCGATTTTGAGAACGATAAGTGTTTAACACTTGTGTTCGGGTTTAATTGGCATATTAGGACCATTATCACTTGTGTTAGTGATTATTGGTTAGTTTGGGCACGGTTTGTGATTGGAAGTGCAATTGGGTCGAAATTGCGCTAAGTGTCAAATTGGGTTGGTTTGTAAATCCATCCTAATTGTGTTGTGGTATTTATGATAATGGAATAGGTACATTCCTTCGGCGAGTTGCGGATTATTCAGAAGCGTTCATCAAGGCGACAAGGTGAGTGTTAATATCCTAAGTGCATATGTATGTATAGGATGGGTACGGGTCGGGTGAAGTGGTTCTCGGTTATAGAGCTCACTTCACATATAGGTGGTTTTGATGGACTTATATATAGGTCCAATTGACACGGTTGTGCGTTTTGGTTGACCTCCTCTTGGCGAGGTGTACACTTGTGTGTACGTTATCACATATATTATGATGTGGTTTTGGATAACCCCGATGTGGTGGATTTTATAATCCCATGACTGTGGGTTTTGGTATTGGAGAAGTGAATCGCGTGTAGTTCGGATTCATGATGACGCGTGTAGTTCGGTCGTCTTATTGAGGTAGTAATCTCGTGTGGTTTCGGATTACTAAGGCTCGTGTAGTTCGGCCAACCTCGATGTTGTCTTTGAAGATGGTAATCTCGTGTGGTTTCGGATTACTAAGACTCGTGTAGTTCGGCCAATCTTCATGGTGGAGTTTTGGTATTCGGTAATGGGTTAAGGGGTTAACCTTATTCGTTTATATATTGTTCTATGTATATTAATGTATCGTTGTGTTGTAGCTAACCTTCCGGGTGTAGCTTATTGGCGTTGTTCACATCGTCGTTGGTGAACTTATACTTTGTTGATATCTTTAGTTTGTTACTTAGAGATCGTACGGTATGCTTGGTGTAGTTGCCTTATACATGGATGCTTCGGTATGCGGTATTTGATATTTGTGTGGCGTGTTCATTTTATACATATATATGTATGTAGTATATTCTCACTCACTAAGCGTTAGCTTACCCTCTCGTTGTTGACTTTTTATAGATTTGCATGGATGCGGTGGCTCGGGTAATCGGAGACTAGTAGACTTGCGTAGTTGCTTTAGAAGGCTTGCTTTTGGATTGATTAGGATTGGGTAGCATATCCCCAATCGCCATGCTCAGCTTTAATTGTATTAAAAGTCTTGTGGTCGAAAACTTGTATTTTGTACTTAAAGGGGTAATTTGGGCATATGTGGGCCCGGTGTCGTAAAACCCTTTTTATTAATGGAACGTGTTAGTTTTACATATTTGAATATGTGGTGAAAAGCGTTTTGTCTAATTGTGTCGGGAAACGGTCAAACATTTTCGTGTTTTTGACTTTTTGGGACAGCAGCCTGTCCAGGGCATTCTGCGCGCCGCGCAAATACTTGGCAGCTGAACACAGAATTTTTTTTATTTTGATATTTAATCGCGGGTTATTCGTAGTTTGGTTTGGGTTGTTACAAGTGGTATCAGAGCATGGTCTAAGGGATTTAGGTGACTTGAGATAGGTGCCTAGACTTAGACTTTTGTGTGTGCTTAATTTGTTGCGGGACTTGTAGGATTACGGGTCGAAATGGGTTTAGTTAGTGCCTTGTTTATAGGTTGACTAACGTTTATATTAGTAATGCGGATATTATTAATATATGATTGTGTTGTGATGATAATTCTCGCGTGTATTTATATCGCGTAGAATTTCGTTTGTGTTTGTTTATAGCATCGAGCGAGACGGTCGTTGTACTAACAAGTCGATACGGCGTGTGTGCGTAATAAGGACTTGCAAACCTTATTACGGGTGCAAATCGTGTCTAGCAAGTGATGTACGACGAGTGTTTAGCAAGATGGGGGCGGTACTGTGTGTGTGCTTTATACGTTCGTGGTCTAATCGCTTTGCATTCCTTATAATGGCAACGGGAAATGGGATCGAGACGAACGATGTGGAGTTTAACGCTAGAGTTGCGGCCGCCATTGCGGAGCAAATGAGTGCGTTTCGAGAAGAAATGGATAGGAAGTATTCCGAACTTCAAGGTAGTAGTGGAATGGAGCGTTGTCTTAAGAACTTCATGAGGACTAAACCCCCAATGTATGACGGGAAACCGGATCCTTTGATAAGCACAACTTGGATCTCGGATGTCGAAGGGTGTTTTCGTACTATTGAATGCCCTCCAGAGAAGAGGACAAGACTCGCTACTAGTTTATTGCGGGGTAGGGCGAAGGATTAGTTGGATGGTAAGATTGATCTTGTCGGTGTTGAACCGTTTATGGCGTTATCATGGGACGAGTTTAGGAAGGAATTCTTCGAGGAGTTCCGAACTTCAGCCGATTTGTCGGAAATGCTTAATGAGTTGCGAAAATTGCAACAGGGTTCTATGGATTTGAATACTCTCAAGACGACCTTTATGGCGAAGGCTCATTTTTGCCCGGAGTATTTGGGGAATGATCTTTTGTTGATAGGGGATTTTTATCGAACCTTGAATGACGACTTGAAGAGTAAAATTAGCAGGGGTCAAGCGAAATCGTTTGCGTAATTATTTGACTTGGCTAGAGGTTTCGAGTCGTATTCACGATCGAAGAGGTGTGAACCTTCAAGTGAGAGAAGAGTTGTTTCGTATGGTGCTCCAAGTAAGAGGACTAAGGGTCCGAGCGTGAGCACGGGTGGTACGCGGACGAGTATATTGGATTCTAGTGCGCCTAGATGTTACAATTATGGCGTGAGGGGTCACAAGTCTTGGGAATGTTCGGTACCAAAGAGTGATGGCATGGTGTGCTTCAATTGCCAAGAAGAAGGACATCGTAAGTCGGAATGTCCCAAGCTAGCGGGGACGGGTGCGGCAAGGAGACGTTAAGGTACGTTTAGTCTTAATAAATATGTCCTTTGATTATTTATTAAGTGCCGTTGAATTTGAGTTTGTAAAATGCCTTGTGTTGTGCATATTGTTGTTATGGGTGACATTCCTAATGGAAGTACCCTATGGTTATGTTTTGATTAATGGGCGAAGGGCGTAAGACTTGGTGCAACCAAGCATTCCTTAGTATTTGGAAATGTTTCTACCAAGCCATGGAAATGGGTTTTGGTGTTCGATTGTTAAGCGCATGTTCGCTATAATGTGGAAGTTGAGGCTTGTGATGCGGATGTTGTTGGTGGTGGTAATGGTACTGTTGGTGTTGTTGTCGGTGGTACTGTTGATGTCGTTGATGCTGCTGGTGCTTGTAACCTTTGCACCGTATTCTCCAAATCCACTACCCGAGCGCGAAGCTCGTTGACTTCTTCTACTACACCGGGATGATTGGCGGTTCGGACGAGCGGATGAATAAGATCCAGAATTTGAGATAGTATATTATCGTGATGAGATACTCTGAAAATGAGAGAGAAAATGGTGTCTCGAATAGGTTCGCCGGTAAGTGCTTCAGGTTCTTCGCCAAGAGTGCAATGTGGTGGATAGAAGGGATCACCTTCTTCTTGTCTCCAGTGATTAAGTAGACTACGAACCCATCCCCAATTCATCAAGAATAGATGATGGCTAATTGGTTGATCCATTCCAGTTACACTGTCTTCGGAATTCAGGTGAATATCCATATCGAAATAGCTGTCGGAGTTTAAGGAATTTGAACTAGATACGGGATCCATCTTGTATAATTAAGGAGATGATTTTTGATATGAATTAGATTATAGAATTTAGTTTGGTATTCTTCAATACATAATTTACATATGTATATTTAATACCAAATTCCATAAATCACGGAGAAATTTTCGGAAGATGTCAGGAAAAGTTTACAGTAACAGATACGCTAAGATATAAATTTTTGTCTATACACTATTTATGCAATAAATGCAGGAAAACGTGTCTAGACTTAAGAATGATAAGCAGGTAATTTCCGACAAGAAAAATATTTTCACGTTCCATTATAAACGTGTCTATACACTATTTATGCAATAAATGCAGGAAAATGTGTCTAGACTTAAGAATGATAAGCAGGTAATTTCCGACAAGAAAAATATTTTCACGTTCCATTAGAAACTCAGCATGACCGAATCATCAAGAAAAATATTTTCTTGATATGTTTAGAGATTAGAATGTAAGAGTCGTGTAACATGGCACATGATGAGGGTGGAATCTGTGAACCTTTATCACGTTCCATTAGAAACTCAGCATGACTTACTGTAATATAATCACGTTGATCAAGTGTCATTATATTATACTAACTCATGCTTCAATTCCTACTACTTCAAAAACATCCATTTTTCGAAATTTTCAGAAATTAGAAACTAAAATAGTTTCTTTTATGATGTAACACAGATAGCGTGAAGAGATAAATAATTTCGGATGATAATAGTTATGAAGATATCTTCAGAAATATCGAAGATATTTAAAATGGAAGATACGATGATATCTTAGAATATTTAAGATAAGATGATGATGAAGAATATTGTCCGCAAGGGTTTTAGAGTAAGGAGCAAGGTATTTGCTAAGGATTTCAGCAGACACTGAATCATTTGTATTCTTTGAAGGTAGATTTCATCTTTGTGATTTGTCCACAGCCTCCTTCATGGTCTGCTCAATCCGTTTTCAGTTCCAAACCTTCTCTTTTTCTCAGCTTTACCACCATACTATTCTTTATCATCAAACTTTTGACTGTTAAGGTCGTTTACAGTTTTTGCTGCTTCATCAGCATTTTTCCAAAATTCGGAGAACTAGTTTCGCAGTTTGGGTGTTTTTCATAAACTTCACCTTCGAAGTAAATAAGTCTAGGAGATAGACATTATATGTATATATAACTGTTGGCATAGAATTGCTGCGAAATTTGAAATACTGATTGCTAATTCCCGGTAGTTGGTATGAAAATTACCGTTACAAGATGTGGATGAGTACATGATAGGGTTTCAATGAATAATTATAATGGTTTTTCGGAGAGACTTTAAGTCACAGATTAATGAATTTGTTGGTACATTTACTGTTAATGTGGTGGAACATGAAAGGTTCCACAGTAACAAAAACGTATATGCCAAAGTTACAAGTCTGAAAGATCGTCATTGACTGGTTGAATGGTTGATAATACTGGATACTTTTGAAAAGGAATTGCAAGGTTATTTTCGGTAAAAACAATGCTAATGGATCTTGCACAGATTTAAAGTCAAAGTATAGCTTTGAAAGATGTAGAGATCTAAGAATGATGTCACCGGTTCAGAGTTATGACTTGGATTCTGATCCGTCAATATCAGAATATGTAATTGAATTTGTATGAAAACGATTGTATATTGTTGTGAGCATTGTTAATAATTTTTGAATCAAAGTTGAAGAATGTATAGTGTAATATATTAATTGCGAACTTATATATTTCCCGGGTATTACCTACCCATTAAAGATTTCACAATTAATACTTTGTACAAAAGAATTTTTATTACCGTCTTTATGAAAATATATGTATGTATATTTTCTTCAGATGTAACACAGATTTAATGAGTTAATATCATATTAAGCTCATTTTCGGCTTGACTTAGAAATGATTAATCTCTAAAACATTAAAGATTACATAATCTTTGCGGAGTATTTAGCCAATGTAATTGATACTTCATTATTTATTCTTATTCCTCGATGAAGGATGTTGATGCTCGTGGAATTTTTGTGAACCTTACAAGGCACAGATGATGTTTTCTGGAAAGTTTCAAGTACATCGAAAATGAAAATGTAAAATCAATTATGTAATTGAATAATACACTTGGTTTATTATGAAATGGAATTCATTAAGTTGAAACAGAGATTGTAGTTAATGATTGTTAAGTCATTAATGAAGGATGTATAGCATATTAGTAACATGAACTAACCGAGTAGTACCTACCAGTTAAGATTCACACGTAATAGCTTAGTACGAAAAGATTTATTTTGATTTCAAAATTCATATATATTAAATATACATAAAATTTCTTCAGGGGAAATGAGATAATACTTCAACGGTTATTGTTGCTGGTATTTCTTGGTAACTATGGTGCGTATGACGTTGATGCTCATGGAACAGATTGTGAAGTTGAGGTTTGCGATGCGGATGTTGTTGGTGGTGGTAATGGTACTGTTGGTGTTGTTGTCGGTGGTACTGTTGATGCCGTTGATGCTGCTGGTGCTTGTAACCTTTGCACCGTATTCTCCAAAGCCACTACCCGAGCGCGAAGCTCGTTGACTTCTTCTACTACACCGGGATGATTGGCGGTTAGGATGAGCAGATGAATAAGATCCAGAATTTGAGATAGTATATTATCGTGACGAGATACTCTGAAAATGAGAGAGAAAATGGTGTCTCGAACAGGTTCGCCGGTAAGTGCTTCAGGTTCTTCGCCAAGAGTGCAATGTGGTGGATAGAAGGGATCACCTTCTTCTTGTCTCCAATGATTAAGTAGACTACGAACCCATCCCCAATTCATCCAGAATAGATGATGGCTAATTGGTTGATCCATTCCAGTTACACTGTCTTCGGAATTCAGGTGAATATCCATATCGGAATAGCTGTCGGAGTTCAAGGAATTTGAACTAGATACGGGATCCATCTTGTATAATTAGGTAGATGAATTAGATTATAGAATTTAGTTTGGTATTCTACAATACATAATTTACATATGTATATATAATACTAAATTCCATAAATCACAGAGAAATTTTCGGAAGATGTCAGGAAAAATTTACAGTAACAGATACGCTAAGATATGAATTTTTGTCTATACACTATTTATGCAATAAATGCAGGAAAACGTGTATAGACTTAAGAATGATAAGCAGGTAATTTTCGACAAAAATTGATAAGCAAAACTTTTGACATGCAGCTACGGTCGAAGTCCAGACTTACGAATGCATCCTAACAACTATCAGTTAGACACACTAATGCAAGACCTGGTTCACTAGGACCAATGCTCTGATACCAACTGTGACGATCGCTCCAAATCCATATGGACGAACACGTCATTCATCGATTTCATTGCGAGGTATTTGACCTCTATATGATACGTTTTGTAAACATTGCATTCTTTTGAAAAGGCACACCATAAATGAATATTTAAATCAAAAGTTTTTGACATCTGATGATTTCTACATATAGACAATCACCGTAATATAATAATTTACAATAATACTTCCGTTGATAATGCAGTCAAAATAAGATACATGGTGATGATTTGGTGAATGCAATGTTTCCTTGAAAAATATGCCATGTATGACTCCATGCACATAGCTTGTCTAACATATAAGCAAATAGCGGAAGACTTCTAGGAAACCTGAGAATAAACATGCTAACAAGTGTCAACACAAAGGTTGGTGAGTTCATAGTTTTAATGTTGCGCATAATCTGTATATAAAGGTGGATCACAAGATTTCAGTTGTTCAATCCAGAAACGTTTATCAAAATATTCTACGAAATTGAGCACCCTGGTAACTAAACTTAACGTATATATAATTTGTACCCTTTGTATAATCATCTTAATAATAAACGCAAACCAACGTGTACGCTTCTCAAATAGCATACGTCCGTTAAAAGGCTAGTGCTCTAGCTCGGACGGGGATATCAAGCCCTATGGATCCATATACTACTACTCGCGCCCACCGGTTCTTATAACCGGCAGTTACTAGTTACCAAAGCTAAGGGATTTTCGGTTCAAACTCGGTATAGAATTTAGTATGTACTTGTGTCCATTGTTTAAAATAAAGTGCATGTATTCTCAGCCCAAAAATATATATTGCAAAAGCATTTAAAAGGAAGCAAATGAAACTCACCTTAGCAGCATATAAAGTCGTTTACCAAAATGTGACCGAAACTCGGATTACCAAATAACCGTAGATCTCAACCTAGAGAACATATGTTGGTCAATATATGTTTATCAAGCTAGGTCAGGTCATAGTGTATCACAATCCTAATGCTCGAGATCGACATACAAAAGTTTATCAAAAGTCATTTCAAAAAGTCATTTTTGACAATAGTTCAACAAAACAAGACGTACCTTGTATAAGGATTCATTTACTCGGTTGGTAATATTCAAAAATACATTTTATCAATCTCGTAAACAAGTTGTTTAAATCTTAATTGCAGATTTAAAAGCAATTTCAATTAACGTCAATCATAATTCAGTTGATCATATCTTTTAATTCGTTCATCGAAACTATTCGATATCTAAATGAAAAGTTATTGATTTTTCGCCAGCTTTCCAAAAAGATGTATATCATATACCTTTTACCAGTAATATATGTATTTAATTCGTGATTCATTATAAACTGTTTAGCGACGAAATTTAGCATACAAGCATGTATAAATATATATACTCGAGCACTAGACATGGATACACTATTAATTTATAAAAGATAAAATATAAATGCTTACGCATCAATATTGTGATTCAATATTTCAAAAAAGTACGTAGACGTAACGGAGATGATAAACACTAGGTTTGATTCACAAATATACCCCCGAATATTACCCATAACCTCCTTGACAATAACCCATAATTTCCTTAGCTCTAGCTTGCTCGAAAACCCGTTTCGAAATCATTTGGACATCACTCCGTCGTGATATTTTATATATATTATTATTTTTGTATGTAAAAATAATAATACTAATACTATTAATAATAAGATTAATAATAATAATCTTAATAATAATAATAATAATAATAATAATAATAATAATAATAATAATAATAAATAATAAATTAAATAAATAACATAAGTAATACGGAGTAATATAAAGAGTGTGAGAAAACTGAACCAGAAGTCGAGCAATTTATAGCACCTTTCCTGAAAAAGCACCCCATGCGATCGCATGGAATTTGTGCTTCAGGGCCATACGATCGCATGGCACCCTGGGACAGTTCACAATCTTTTAACTTTTAGCTTGTCGACATATTATTTAATTATATATAATATATATAATTTATATAATTAATTATATATTATATTAAATTCACGTGCATAGTTGACTTATATTAATTTTTGATTCACAAGTACACAGCGGTTTATTTTTTACTTTTTTTTTTTTTGCGAGACCCACTTCCAGCTCTTTCACGCTTATTTTTAATTCCTTTCACTTTTAAATTTTTTATTAAAAAAAAATCCAAATATGGAACCACCACTTGATAAAGGTACGTGTTTCTTTTTTTTCTCAAATTTCCAACTGTCCAAATGGATACTTGATTCAATTGGACCCACTGTCATTTGGCAAATCACGAAAATGGGAATACTAAAAGCTACCCTGTGATTTTTTTTTTATTTTTTTTCCTTTCGTCCGCATGTATTGATTTGGCAACCCTTAAAAAAAAAAAGAAAAGATAAAGATGATATGGGACGTATGGATTATAGAGTAAAACAACAAATTCAAATAATTGCATGTGGATATGAGATCTAATGGCCGACCAGGATACCGATTGCTTTTTTTTATTTTTATTTTTTATTAATTTTTTTTAAGTAAAGTCCCCACCAAACATAAACTAGACTTTGTGGAGTCCATAGGGTGACGTTTATTGTTAATGGAAGAGTTGTGACGAGTGGTTTTAAAATGGGGTACGGACGAAATGGTAATTTCATGAGGAGGTTAAGTAAAGAAAATAGAGGTGTGGACATGAAGAGACACCCATGTGGCGATACAATCTCTGCACGAATACGGGTTAAAAGAAAATAGAGTAGTGATTAAATCAAGTAATAATAGATGGTGCAATGGTTAGGTGTGTCGTGGGTTGAGCGAGAGGTCGCGGGTTCGAGCCCGGGTAGTGGTGTTCAATTTTAAATCTTCCTTCTTCAAAGGTTATACTCTTTTATTATTATTATTATTATTATTATTATTATTATTATTATTATTATTATTATTATTATTATTATTATTATTATTATTATTATTATTATTATTATTATTTCTATTAGGATTAAAAGTATCATTATTATTATTATTATTAGTAGTATTAACATTACTTTTATTTTTGATATTATTATTATTATTATCATTATTTTCTTATCATTACTTTTATTATTAGTATTATTATCAAAATTATTAATACCAATGTCATTACCAAACCTAATTATTATTAGTGTTATTATTATTATTACCATAAAAAGATACAACTTTTTATTTATAATTATTAATATTATTTTACTAAATAAATACTAATTATATAAACACATATAATATAACAAATTATGGAATTGTAATAATGCTAACCATATATATACATTAATAAAACTATATAAATTTTAATTATATTAAATATATATACAAATTAAAACTATATAACATATGAATTATAATATAATATATAAATTTATTCGATTACAATTATATGTGTTAATATATATATAAATGATATAGGTTTGTGAATCCGAGGCCAACCCTACAATGTTCAATATAGTCATATGTATTTTTACTACAAAATACAGTATGGTTAGTTTCATTAATCCCTTTTTAAATGCTTTCGCAATATATATTTTGGGACTGAGAATACATGCGCTGCTTTTATAACTGTTTTACGAAATAGACACAAGTACTTAAAACTACATTCTATGGCTAGATTATTAAACCGAATATGCCCCTTTTTATTAAGTCTGGTAATCTAAGAATTAGGGAACAGACACCCTAATTGACGCGAACTCTAAAGATAGATCTATCGGGCCCAACAAGCCCCATCCAAAGTACCGGATGCTTTAGTACTTCGAAATTTATATCATGTCCGAAGGAGGATCTCGGAATGATGGGGATATTCTTATATGCATATTGTGAATGTCGGTTACCAGGTGTTCAATCCATATGAATGATATTTTTTTTTGTCTCTATGCATGGGACGTATGTTTATGAGAAATGGAAATATAAAATCTTGTGGTCTATTAAAATTATGAAATGATTATTTATGTTAAACTAATGAACTCACCAACCTTTTGGTTGACACTTTAAAGCATGTTTATTCTCAGGTACGAAAGAAATCTTCCGCTGTGCATTTGCTCATCTTAGAGATATTACTTGGAGTCATTCATGACATATTTCAAAAGACGTTGCATTCGAGTCGTTGAGTTCATCAAGATTATTATTAAGTCAATTATAGTTAGATATATTATGAAATGGTATGCATGCCGTCAACTTTCGATGTAATGAAAGATTGTCTTTTTAAAAACGAATGCAATGTTTGTAAAATGTATCATATAGAGGTCAAGTACCTCGCGATGTAATAAACTGTTGTGAATCGTTTATAATCGATATGGACTTCGTCCGGATGGATTAAGACGGGTCTTCACAGTTGGTATCAGAGCGATGGTCTTAGCGAACCAGGTCTTGCATTAGTGTGTCTAACTGATAGTCGTTAGGATGCCTTAGTGAGTCTGGACTTCGACCGTGTCTGCATGTCAAAAGTTTTGCTTATCATTTCTAGTCGGAAATCATCTGCTTATCATTCTTAGTCTAGACACATCTTACTGCATTGATTGAATGAATAGTGTATAGACAAAATTCGTATCTTAGCGTATCTGCTAATTCATATCTTAGCATATCTGTTACTGTAGACTTTGCCTGACAATTTTCGTAGATTCCTCCGTAACTTATGGGATTTTAGTATTATATATGCATATGAAAATTATGTATTGCAGGGTACTAATCTACATCCTATAATCTATTTCTTATCGAAAATCCTTCATCTGATCATACGAGATGAATCCCTCAACCAGTTCGAGTCTCTCAAATTTCGATAGCTATTCCAATAGTTATTCCGACAGCTATTCCGGCATGGATGTTCACCTAAGCTCCGAAAGCAGCGTCACTAGAATGAATCAACCAATCAGCCATACCCAATTTATCTGATGGGTTCGTAGTCGACTTAATCAATGGAGACGCGAAGAAGGCGATCATTTCCACCAACCAAATTACCCTCTCGATGATGAACCTAAAGCACTTACCAGCGAACCTGTCCGTAATACCATTTTCTTGCTCAATTCCAGAGTATCTTTTCATGGTTATATTCTATTCACAATTCTAAACCTTATTCATCCGCTCGTCCGACCGACAATCATCCCGGAATAATGGAAGAAGTCAACGAACTTCGCGCTCGAATAATCAATTTGGAAAATGTTGTGCAAAACCTACCAGCTTCAGCAACAGCACCGGCAACACCAGTACCACCAACAACCCAAGTTTCAACATCACACTCCTCAACATCTCAATCTGTACCTCGAGTATAATCATCGTTCTACGTATCGTTCTACATCATTTATTTTCGTTCGACATGGCGATCATGTAATCTCTAATGTTTTAGAGATTATATATTCTTGTTCTAACGGTAAGCCAAATGAGTTTAATATCATATTAACTTATTAAATCCATGATTACATCTGAAGAAAATATATATGTATATATGTTTTCATAAAGATTGTAATTAAAAATTCTTTTGTACAAACTGTTAATGGTGAAAACATTTTAACGGGTAGGTAATACCCAAAGAATATTTAGATTTCACATTAATAAGTTACACTGTACATTCTTCGAATCTGATTCAACAATCATTTACTATCCTATTTATAACCACCGATATACAAATCCGTTCACCACAAAATAACAAGTTTCTTCAATTTCATATTTGAATTTTGATCTATCAGAATCCAACAAGTGGCATAATGAAGAAAACATTGGATAAAATAAAATTTGTTAGAAACAAACAAATTAACTATGAGAAATATTGTTAAGAATCCACGCTAACAAAATCCTAGCTAACTGTTAATTCCGTATCGCAATTTATTTATCGCAATTTAATTATCGCAATTTACATTCTCGCAATTTTATTTATCGTCATTTAATTTCTGTTATTTACTTTACGCACTTTAATTATCGTCATTTAATTTCTATTATTTATTTTACGCACTTTAAATATCGGGACACGTTTACAAAGTTTTGACATATCATATATATATATATATATATTATTTGGAATAACCATAGACACTCTATATGCAGTAATGATCGAGTTCTCTATACAGGGTTGAGGTTGATTCTATAATAATATATATACTTTGAGTTGTGATCGAGTCTGAGACATGTACACGTATCACGATATGTATTAATTAATTCGAATATTATATATTAAACTATATATGAATTATTGGACTGTCAACTGTGGACTATCGACTGAGGACTAATAACATTGGACAATTAAAATGAATTAAAATATTGATTATAACATATGAAACTAAACAATTCTTCAAGTTTGCCACTTGATTTCATCTTAAACCCCGTTTAAATCTTGACAATTACAATCTGCGTTCAAACCTTTCATGATTCTTGAAAACACCTCAATCGAAAGGATGAAACAACCGCACTTCATCTACGGAAGAAAAGATTGATACATATAGTTATGCACTTTAAAACACTCGGAACCCGAGTAAACGTTTAAAACGTATCTGAGCTAGCTCTTTTGGCATTGTTATTACCGAAAATAACTTTGCAATCCCTTTCCAAAATTAGTCAATTTTGTCACAGCTCTAGCAAGTCAACTTCGACTTTTCGTTCGAAACAACCTTATTAATACCTTGGTTTATATGCATGCTCTTTTATTGTTTCCGGGGAACCTTTTATTATATTCCACCATATTACCAGCAGATGTACCAGCAACCTCGTCGCTCCTTGGTTTAAATATCTCTAACAAATCACTAAATTTATCTATTGAAGTCTCATCATGTACTCATCCGCACCTTGTAACGAGAATTGTCGTACCAAATACCGAGAATCAGCAATCAGTATTCTGAAATCTCGCAGCATGTCTATATCAACAGTTATATGTAAACATATAACATTTATCTCTTAGAATTATGATCTTCCATTCTGAAATTCTGAAAAGCACACAGTCTACAAATCAATACCACAAATTCTGAAAAAGCTGAATACAGCAGCACAAACTGTACATGACCTTAACTGTTGAAAGTTTGATGATAAAGAATGGAGTATTGGAAACACTCAATAGAAAATTTAGTACCGAAAATCGGATTATGCGAAACTATGAAGGAAGCCGTGGACAAATCACAAAGAATAAGTTTGACTTCAAAGAATCCAAATGATTCTGTTTCTGATGAAATCTTTAGCGAATACCTTGCTTCCGAATCTAAACCCTTACGGATAAACCTTCTTCATCATCCACCGATATTAGAAATTCCAAGATATCATCGTATCTTTCATTATAAATATCTTCCATATTTCTGAAGATATTTTCATAACTGTTCTTATTTAGGATCATTAATCTCTCCATGCTATCAGTGTTACATCATATAGAAACTGTTAGTTTCTATATTCTGTAAACTTTCGAGCTTAAAATATGAATGTTATTGAAGTAATGTTGGGAACTGATGCATGAGTTAGTATAATATAATGACACTTGATCAACGTGATTATATTACAGTAAGTCATGCTGAGCTTCTAATGGGACGTGATGATTCACAGATCATAACGTCATCATGTGCCATGTTACATAACTCTTTCATTCTACTTAACTCCTGAACAAATCAAGAAAATGTATTCTTGATGGTTCTATCTTCCGTAATGTTGATAAATTTAAAAATCAAATCGTGCTATCACATTCCTTCCTGCTTAGAACATTATAATCATTCGAAACACTATATCTACAAATTCTGGACCATTATTCGCTTGACTTGAAGTCGGTAAGAGAAAACAAAAGCATAGAGCTTTGAAATATAAGGGAGAATATAAAGCCCGATAACAACACATAAGTTACAAACCGTGTATATCAATGTTTATCGCAACATAAAGACACGGGAGAATTAAAAACATTATAATCCCAAGGGCGAAGTAGAAGAAAGCAGATTCCTCTGGTGGAAGTTGGAAAAGGAGAATGATTGTTGCAATATTAAGGATAAGGACAAGGATCAGAACTAGATTAAGCATTTTCACAATCTTTTGAATTTGGGAATTTAATACAGAAGTGGTGAAAACTAATGGAACGGAAAAGGTAAATTTATAATGGAAATATTAGACGTAGTGATCGGGACCGAGCATCGCATTTAATTAAAGAGATTCTAATTTCCTTAAATCTCGAAGAATCAGATCTTATAGATTTCGAAGATTTTCTTTAAATCCCTTGAATTCTGGAAATCAATCGTGCCTATGTCATTGATTAAGATGAACCTACAGTTACTCATTCCACACTCTTGCGATAGCTTCACTTATACTCTTCGCGTAATCAAATTGTTTTATCTATATTACTCAGTGATGATAAAATCCTATTTATCAACTCATATTCGTCATAAAAACATTTTTATAATTAGCCATGACGACCTCGATCAAATTTCGGGACGAAATTTCTTTTAACGGGTAGGTACTGTGACGATCCGGAAATTTCCGACCAAATTTAAACTTAATCTTTATATGTTTCCGACACGATAAACAAAGTCTGTAATATTGAGTCTCGAGAACTTTGGAACAGTTATATGAATGCAGTTGACTTTGACTATCCTCGATGATTCACAAACAATTTGTTTTGTAAGTAAAAAGGTAATTATATATATATATATATATATATATATATATATATATATATATATTAAACAAAATAATTAAGTTGTTATTAACATAAATATATATAAATAGATATAAGACATTATTATAAAGCTATATAGTTATAGATATAAAAGATTTCTATTAATAACTATTATATTGAAATATTTATAAAATATATAAATATTAAACATTCAATAGATGTGCTCATATAATATATGATTATTATTACAATCATTATTGTTATTAATATTAATATCAATATTATTGAAATTATAATACTAAAATTGTTACATTTAAATTATTAATATTATTATTATTATAATAACTAGTAGTAAAGTTATAATTCTAGTTATATGATTAATATTAGTAATATTATTAAATATTATTATTACCATCTTCATTAATAATTGTGATTATTATTATAAATTATTATTATTTTCATTATTGTAATTGTGATTATTAGAAAATAACACAATTTAATTGTTATCATCATTTTTATGATTAGTATTATTATTATTATTAATTGTATTTAGATTATTATTAATATAATTATAATTATTAATTAGTAATAATAAATATATAATCTACATGTACAATCTTCTTTTGGATTCAATTCTGTTACACATAACTATCAAACAGTATCACAATTTGTTTTGATGTTTGAAATTAGTACAATCGAATCCATTTAGTCATGAACAAACAAAAATCAGTACAAATCAAAACCCTTTATTTCTGCCTGAGTGAACATTTTTTTGTCGATTCAATTATGTTACAAAAACCAATCGATTCCAGCTGTAAGTTATATCAATTGACCTTACAATATCACTTATCAATCCCAAAAACCCTTTACAGTTTTTATCTTCTCAAATTGAAAACAGAAAAGTAAAGAAAACTTCTATGACCTCTGTTCTTGAATTATTGTCTCTTCTTCATTGTTTTCTCGTCAACCTCACGAACCACCATCGTTGATATCCCCAACTTTCACGAAACCAACCAAAAAAACCCATCAAGCAACCATCACTTTGTTTCTTCTGTCAAGCTCACGATCACCAATCTGGAATTACTACTCGCCACCTTATGTTTTACTTGATCAAACAGCCACAACCTTATTCGAAATTATTTTCTGTTTTGTAAACTAAAACCACTCTATTGCTTTTTAAATAGTGAGCATCACTATTTTCATCACCTGACTACCACCCCTTCGCTACTTCTGCTGTCATGGTATCCCTTTTCTGATTTAGAACAAGCACAACCAAAACATCACCATTATTCCACCCTTCAGATTGCTACTGCTGCCATGTATTTTTTCCCCTTTTCTTTTAAACTCGCCACACACACAAACCCTTTTGCTAAATGGTTGATTGACGTTGTTAGGATTACATTATATTAAGTTGTAGTAGGACCCAAACCCATTGATACATCTACTAATTCACTAATTTGTTTTATGAAAAGAGCCGACATATTATGATATAATTGGAAATTTAAAAAAAAAAATAAAAAATTCAAAATCAAGATTACAAATCTAAAGTTGCCTAGTTGGTTATAAGGTATCCAGTATTTTTTTTATTTTTAACAAGTGGGACTAAAAGACTTTTTCATGGCCGACCAAAGTACTCCCCATGTGCCGTTCTACATTTTTTTTTTTTGATGTTTATGACTCCTTCGAATACAGTACACAGCGGTTTATTTTTTTACTTTTTTTTTTGCGAGACCCACTTCCAGCTCTTTCACGCTTGTATTTAATTCCTTTCACTTTTAAATTTTTTATTAAAAAAAAATCCAAATATGGAACCACCACTTGATAAAGGTACGTGTTTCTTTTTTTTTCTCAAATTTCCAACTGTCCAAATGGATACTTGATTCAATTGGACCCACTGTCATTTGGCAAATCACGAAAATGGGAATACTAAAAGCTACCCTGTGATTTTTTTTTTTTTTCCTTTCGTCCGCATGTATTGATTTGGCAACCCTTAAAAAAAAAAAAAGATAAAGATGATATGGGACGTATGGATTATAGAGTAAAACAACAAATTCAAATAATTGCATGTGGATATGAGATCTAATGGCCGACCAGGATACCGATTACTTTTTTTTATTTTTATTTTTTTATTAATTTTTTTAAGTAAAGTCCCCACCAAACATAAACTAGACTTTGTGGAGTCCATAGGGTGATGTTTATTGTTAATGGAAGAGTTGTGAAGAGTGGTTTTAAAATGGGGTACGGACGAAATGGTAATTTCATGAGGAGGTTAAGTAAAGAAAATAGAGGTGTGGACATGAAGAGACACCCATGTGGCGATACAATCTCTGCACGAATACGGGTTAAAATAAAATAGAGTAGTGATTAAATCAAGTAATAATAGATGGTGAAATGGTTAGGTGTGTCGTGGGTTGAGCGAGAGGTCGCGGGTTCGAGCCCGGGTAGTGGTGTTCAATTTTAAATCTTCCTTCTTCAAAGGTTATACTCTTTTATTATTATTATTATTATTATTATTATTATTATTATTATTATTATTATTATTATTATTATTATTATTATTATTATTATTATTATTATTATTATTATTATTATTATTCTATTAGGATTAAAAGTATCATTATTATTATTAGTAGTAGTATTAACATTACTTTTATTTTTGATATTATTATTATTATTATCATTATTTTCTTATCATTACTTTTATTATTAGTATTATTATCAAAATTATTAACACCAATGTCATTACCAAACCTAATTATTATTAGTGTTATTATTATTATTACCATAAAAAGATACAACTTTTTATTTATAATTATTAATATTATTTTACTAAATAAATACTAATTATATAAACACATATAATATAACAAATTATGGAATTGTAATAATGCTAACCATATATATACATTAATAAAAATATATAAATTTTAATTATATTAAATATATATACAAATTAAAACTATATAACATATGAATTATAATATAATATATAAATTTATTCGATTACAATTATATGTGTTAATATATATATAAATGATATAGGTTTGTGAATCCGAGGCCAACCCTACAATGTTCAATATAGTCATATGTATTTTTACTACAAAATACAGTATGGTGAGTTTCATTAATCCCTTTTTAAATGCTTTCGCAATATATATTTTGGGACTGAGAATACATGCGCTGCTTTTATAACTGTTTTACGAAATAGACACAAGTACTTAAAACTACATTCTATGGCTGGATTATTAAACCGAATATGCCCCTTTTTATTAAGTCTGGTAATCTAAGAATTAGGGAACAGACACCCTAATTGACGCTAACTCTAAAGATAGATCTATCGGGCCCAACAAGCCCCATCCAAAGTACCGGATGCTTTAGTACTTCGAAATTTATATCATGTCCGAAGGAGGATCCCGGAATGATGGGGATATTCTTATATGCATATTGTGAATGTCGGTTACCAGGTGTTCAATCCATATGAATGATATTTTTTTTTGTCTCTATGCATGAGACGTATGTTTATGAGAAATGGAAATATGAAATCTTGTGGTCTATTAAAATTATGAAATGATTATTTATATTAAACTAATGAACTCACCAACCTTTTGGTTGACACTTTAAAGCATGTTTATTCTCAGGTACGAAAGAAATCTTCCGCTGTGCATTTGCTCATCTTAGAGATATTACTTGGAGTCATTCATGACATATTTCAAAAGACGTTGCATTCGAGTCGTTGAGTTCATCAAGATTATTATTAAGTCAATTATAGTTAGATATATTATGAAATGGTATGCATGCCGTCAACTTTCGATGTAATGAAAGATTGTCTTTTTAAAAATGAATGCAATGTTTGTAAAATGTATCATATAGAGGTCAAGTACCTCGCGATGTAATAAACTGTTGTGAATCGTTTATAATCGATATGCACTTCGTCCGGATGGATTAGGACGGGTCTTCACATGATATAGGCGGTTCTTGCTCGATTGTGTGAATGGTTAGTGGTATCCGTTAGGATTCACTATGGCGTAGCAGAGCGCGATGTTACGCTACTCGTTGTTCGATGCCAAAAGGGCGTTGATTGATGAAGCATGACCTTCGGGGTCCGCTGACTTCATCATGGTATTGATTGATTGGTGAAGCATGACCTTCGGGGTCCGCTGACTTCATCATGGTAGTACGTGATTGGTGGAGCATGACTTTTGGGGTCCGCTGACTTCAACATGAGCGTGGTGTTATATCGATGAAGCATGAATTTCGGAGTCCGCTGACTTCATCCGGTGTTGAGATTGGTAAAGCATGACCTTCGGGGTCTGCTGACTTCATCATGGTAGTGGATCGCGTGTGGTTTCGGATTCACGATGACGCGTGTGGTTTCGGTCATCTTATTGCGGAAGTGAGTCGCGTGTAGTTCGGATTCACAAATGACTCGTGTGGTTTCGGTCATTGTATTGAGGAGTGAGTCTCGTGTAGTTTGGATTCACAAATGACTCGTGTAGTTCGGTCATTCCTCTGGGATAGTGACTCTCGTGTAGTTCGGATTCACTAAGGCACGTGTAGTTCTTCCAATCCCGATTGTTGTTGAGGTGAAGGTAGTGAGTCGCGTGTGGTTTCGAATTCACTAAGGCGCGTGTAGTTTTCGGCCAGCCTTCGTGTTGTGTGATCTGTCGGTTGTTTTATACACCGATGGTGGGGTCGTAAGGACCATGACATTTGATCTATTGGTTGTTTTATACACCAATGGTGGGGTCGTAAGGACCATGTGTGATCTATCGGTTGTTTTATACACCGATGGTGGGGTCGTGAGGGCCATGATATTTGATCTATTGGTCGTTTGATACGCCAATGATGGGGTCACGAGGACCATGTTGTATGTTTAGTGATGCGATAGCCGTGTTTTGCTCACATGTTGTTACGGGTGTGACAATAGTCGATTTTGTACACCTTGGAATCTAGCGTTGCCATAATCGTTTTCGGCGCTATCGGTTTTAACCGTTGGATTATGATGTTACGGTAGTTGCGTATTGGTCGTATTGTGCACTACAAGGGATGTTTAGTGTTAAGAGTAATCCGTTAGGATTCGCTTCTTTTCAGTCTTCGTCGGTTTAGATGGTTGACTTTATTTTGATGTGCGGTGGTTACTAGCGATGTACTTGGTATGGTATGCTAGGGGTTGATATCTCGGTTCGAGACTGGTTGAGTATTTCCCGGTGTGAGGGATTGAGCATGGTTTTAGTGCTCGGGATTACGGGTTTGATAAATCGCGGGTGACAATTTTAGTTGTTAGAGGCGATTTGTTGGGAAGAATTGTCTAGGAAAGTTCGGATTAGGACTTATGATTGAGGACCGTTGAGTAGGTCCAGTAGGTCCGGAATGGTTAAGTGGTGAAGATCACGAGGACGTGATCGATTTTAAGTGGGGGAGAGTTGTAAGACCTGGATTCTGATTCTGCCCAGTCGCGTGCCGCGCGGGGTCATGGCGCGCTGCGCCATATGTCGCTGACAGACCTCTTTTGTTATTTTAGAGTTTTTAAAAGGGCATTTCGGTCTTTTCGCGTTTGAGCCAGATTTGAAGACTTAACCTCCTCCACCCATTTCATTTATTCATTTCTTTTTCCTTTTCTTTTCATATTTCTCTCAAGAACTCAAACACCCATTTGATTCAAAGGGATTTTTGAAAAGGATGAAGCGGGTTTTGATCTTTGGCGTAGTAGACAAGTTTGTTCTCCTCGTTCTTAGCTACGCGGTGATACTAGTGGTAAGCTCTAACTCCGAATTTCGTTTTTGTGTTCATCATTCAAATTTGGGGCTTTTGATTGTATGATTCATAGATGGAACCCATTTAGTTATTAATTGAAGATTAACACAAAGATTCGGGTTTATAAGTGTTAAAAGGCAGGTTTTGAGTTGGTTAATGATTTAACCATGTTTAAGACTTGAGAATGATGTATAATCACTAGTATTAGTGATTATTGATGTATTGGAGACCTTTAGGGTTCTTGTGGTTGACTAATTTTGACTAGAGTCAAAGCTAGGGTTTGTTGATAATTATGACCCGAATGTCGATTCGATGAGGTTTATAAACTTAAAATGGATTAATTTGAAGTATAAAACCGAGTTAAATATGTTTTGGTGTCAAAACTTGTAATTGGTGAGACTTTGACTTTATGGGTCAAAATTAGGGTTTATGGGCGATTTTGAGAATGATAAGTGTTTAACATTTGTGTTCTGGTTTAATTGGCATATTAGGACCATTATCACTTGTGTTAGTGATTATTGGTTAGTTTGGGCACGGTTTGTGATTGGAAGTGAAATTGGGTCGAAATTGCGCTAAGTGTCGAATTGGGTTGGTTTGTAAATCCATCCTAATTGTGTTGTGGTATTTATGATAATGGAATAGGTACATTCCTTCGGTGAGTTGCGGATTATTCTGAAGCGTTCATCAAGGCGACAAGGTGAGTGTTAATATCCTATGTGCATATGTATGTGTAGGATGGGTACGGGTCGGGTGAAGTGGTTCTCGGTTATAGAGCTCACTTCACATATAGGTGGTTTTGATGGATTTGTGTATAGGTCCAATTGACACGGTTGTGCGTTTTGGTTGACCTCCTCTTGGCGAGGTGTACACTTGTGTGAACGTTATCACATGTATTGTGATGTGATTTTGGATAACCCCGATGTGGTGGATTTTATAATTCTGTGACTGTGGGTTTTGGTATTGGAGAAGTGAATCGCGTGTAGTTCGGATTCATGATGACGCGTGCAGTTCGGTCGTCTTATTGAGGTAGTAATCTCGTGTGGTTTCGGATTACTAAGGCTCGTGTAGTTCTGCCAACCTCGATGTTGTCTTTGAAGATGGTAATCTCGTGTGGTTTCGGATTACTAAGACTCGTGTAGTTCGGCCAATCTTCATGGTGGAGTTTTGGTATTCGGTAATGGGTTAAGGGGTTAACCTTATTCGTTTATATATTGTTCTATGTATATTAATGTATCGTTGTGTTGTAGCTAACCCTCCGGGTGTAGCTTATTGGCGTTGTTCACATCGTCGTTGGTGAACTTATACTTTGTTGATATCTTTAGCTTGTTGCTTAGAGATCGTACGGTATGCTTAGCGTAGTTGCCTTATACATGGATGCTTCGGTATGCGGTATTTGATATTTGTGTGGTGTGTCCATTTTATACATATATATGTATGTAGTATATTCTCACTCACTAAGCGTTAGCTTACCCTCTCGTTGTTGACTTTTTATAGATTTGCATGGATGCGGTGGCTCGGGTAATCGGAGACTAGTATACTTGCATAGTTGCTTTAGAAGGCTTGCTTTTGGATTGATTAGGATTGGGTAGCATATCCCCAATCGCCATGCTCGGCTTTAATTGTATTAAAAGTCTTGTGGTCGAAAACTTGTATTTTGTACTTAAAGGGGTAATTTGGGCATATGTGGGCCCGGTGTCTTAAAACCCTTTTTATTAATGGAACGTGTTAGTTTTACATATTTGACTTTTTGGGACAGCAGCCTGTCCAGGGCATTCTGCGCGCCGCGCCACCAGCTGAACACAGAATTTTTTTATTTTGATATTTAATCGCGGGTTATTCGTGGTTTGGTTTGGGTTGTTACACACACACACACACACACACACACACACACATATATATATATATATATATATATATATATATATATATATATATATATATATATATATATATATACACTTTAAATATATATATACACTTTAAATACTAATAATTAGATTCATAAATATTTATAAGTAGTACATACTTTAAAATATGTACATGACTAAATGTGTGGATTTCATGATTTGATTTGATGTATATACCTCAATACATAGTAGTCACCCTGTCATTTTAATACACTTGATAAGTTTTGCTATTCAAGATCTGTGGATGATAAAATAATCTTAATTTATATTTTAAATAAAGTATAGAAACAACATGTTGCAATAAAATAAAGTCCATGACTCCATGAGTTATATGTACATGACTATCTGTATACATGTATGAATTCATGTATTTAAAACTGTAAAGATCAAATGAACTATATATGATTATGTGTATCAAGTTATACACTTATACATTATATTTTGAGTAAACGAGGAAACCCTTCTATGAATGAGCACATTGGCTCCTCCATAGAAGGTAAAACCTCGGGTAATCAAGCCCCCCGAGCACGAGACCTGGTACCGGGTGAATTGCGCATTGTGCGTACCCTCTAATCACACTCTCTTTTTGAACAATTTGGTATAGCCTGGAATTGAATTCGGGTGGTGTGCTTCATTGGGCAACTCAGTGATCATTCAGGCAAGCCTGAATGGTTATTATACATTATATTTTGTAGGATTTAAAACATATATATAGAGCGATACTATAATTTATAATAATGATACTAATTTAGTAGTATTAAAAATTAAAAGTGAAGGCCAATGGGGCTTTGCCTCATTGGTCACCATGTTAACATGGTGTTCGAGGAGACCAGGGTTCGAGTCTCGGGGGGGGGGGGGGGGGGGGATTTTCGTGAATTAACTTCGTGAGCTAACCACTAACATTGCCTTTCAAAAAAAAAAAAAAAAAAAAAAAAAAAATTAAAAGTGAAGTTTAAAGAAATGCAATTTTCAAAAAGATTAAGGTTCGCTTAAAGTTATTTTGGTTAACCGGTGCATGGTCAAGGTCTTGGTCAAAGTCAAACGTTTGGCTGCCATCTTTTGATTTTGTTGTTTACCTAAAGTACCCCTGTCTCCATTAACTTATACAGCTGGCCACGACTGTTTTGGGGATGTTATTTTGGGTATACAGTCTTGTGATCCTCACGTGGCTTATGTTTCTTGAAACACATTTATTTGGCCCATTACTACATGTAGTGAAAGTAAGTTTGGTGTTTTATAGTAAAAAAAAATATTTTGACTGTAACGTGACAATATTAATTTTGAAGATAAATAGTTGTGAATATAAAAATTTAAGTGAAAAGGTTTAGGGTAATCTAATAATAAGGTGAAACTGAGATGTTAAATGTTGATTGAGGGTCAAATTTTCAATTTTTTTTTGTTGGATATGTGATTAACATGTGATTGACGCTCCATAGGACCACACGTTATGGTTTGTTCTTTATTTGTTAGTATGTAAATCTTTCTCTAGTCCTATATATTTTGGTGGAAAACATTTTTGTTGTTGATTATATGTGTTTTCAAAAACATAGGATAATGTCATATCTTATATTGTATGCAAGTCCGTAGACTTATAATTATACTTCCATATTTCCATACTTATTGTTGCAGACAAAATATACTTGTAAAAACTATACATTCGTTAGGGCTCAGTTCGAATCGAGTTTTTTTAACAAGTTAAACTAGAGTAGCTCGCGAGTAACTCGACTTATTTATAAGGAGGTAATCACCACACACCACTTATTGATTCATGTATATCTAATTACCTATTTAACCTTTAAATATATTTATAACAATACATGTAATATAAGATGAACTCTCTAGATTAATATAGGGGCATAAATGTACTTTTATTAGACAAAAGTGTACATGGATTAAAAAATGGTGTGTAAGAATCACCTTCCTTATTTATAACCGTAGAACCAGGGGCGGATCTTAAGGTATCCGTAAAGTGATATCCGCCTCACCTAGATTTGAAAAAAAAAAAATTACATTAAAATCTTTTTTTTTTTTACTAAAAATAAAGTTTTTTTAGTATTTATACCCGTTATTAGTTTTAACGCTGTTGAAGGAGGGTTCAAATTCCGCCATGCTAGACTAACATAAAATTTTATGATATAAACTAGGAAAAGTGATTAACGCCTGGTTGTCATCTCTCTCACACACATTAAAATCCCCATATATATTCCTTTTGTGTATATATATTTTAGAAGATAAAATTTAATATAATATTCTTTCCAAATCACTCTTCTCATCTCTAATTCCTTAATTCCATTAAGTTTACATCATCAATCCAAACCCTGTTTATCAAAACAAAAACAGTCGGGATGACAATGATGAGCAACAACGTTAGCAATGCCGGAACATTACTTGTGGGACCATTCGGAGATACGACGTTGACCAAAGTCTTCGTCGGCGGATTAGCATGGGAGACTCCCAAAGAAGCTATGAGAGACCACTTCGAAAAATACGGCGATATTCTCGAAGCCGTTATTATCTCCGACAAAACTACTGGTCGATCCAAAGGCTATGGATTTGTACGTACTCTACTTATCATACACCTTCACGTACCATATCAATTCCCTCTTAGTTGCTTTTCGAAAAAAAAAAAAAAAAAAAAAATTCCCTCTTAGTTACTCAAACTTATATTTCTTATTGTGTATTACTAGGTTACGTTTAAGGATCCAGAATCCGCTAAAAAAGCTTGCGAGGATCCGACACCCGTGATTAACGGCCGCCGTGCAAACTGTAACCTCGCTTCACTCGGCGCACGCCGTCAAAGATCGTTCAATGTTGTCCCGCCGTCACCGCCGCCGCCACATCAGCAAACAGGTTTTTAATTTTAATTTTTCTATATGATCACAAATCACAATCGAAGGTAGAATTTTAATTAGGCATGAGGTACAAATAAGTAATGCGTGTTTTTTATATTTGATAAAATTGTAGTACCGAATGTGATTGTGGGACCAAGATCTGGTGGGGCGATTACACCACATACGAGTCACGTGCAGTGGTATTATCCACCAACGCCAACACCGGCGGCTTCATCATATCACCACCACCATCACCACCAGGCTGCCGTTCCTTATTACGGCTATGCTCCGGCGACTTATGTGGCTGCAGCTGATGTCAGTTACAATCATGTAAGTGGATCCAGATCAGTTATAACTCACATGCATTTGTCCCCATGAATGTGCACACAACCATTTTTTACAATATTGGAATCTTATTTATTATTCATCAAAAGTTTATAAAAATGGTAGTGGCAATTTAATTCTTTTGATTATTTTGGTATATCTTAATAAAAGTAGAAACATCTTTATTACTATGTATATCGTATTGATATATTTTTGTATGGTAGTTATATATAATTTGAGTTTAATGTCACGGACTTATCTCGATAAGCTCACGTGCGGCACTTAGTCTCTACTAAGTCAGCCTTTCTCGGACCTTATAACGATTCAAGTAACCAAAAGAGAAAATATTATAGAACAAGTGGAATTGAAGAAAATAATTATATTGCTTGAGAATGCTTTACAAGAGAGAATGTTTGAGATTTGAGGTGTGGTGTGCCAAATGAGACCACCCCTATTTATACTACTTCTAACACAAAATGGATGGCTAAGATTAATCTAAATCAATGGTTAGGATCTAAGTACTAGAAACTTCAAGTATATACATGGAGATAGATGTTTCCATGAACATTCCATACCATTCCATGGAAGAACTCATGGGAAAGTTCTAGGGAGCTTCCATGATGTTCTTGGGCCTTCCATGAAATTCTTGGGTTAAAACCCTTAATTGGGTCATAATCTTAGTGGGTTGGGCCACAAACTTATTGGGTTGTGACATTCTCCCCCACCTAAGCTCGCGACGTCCTCGTCGTGTGATCCTCGTGATACTTCTTGATTTTGTCTGTGAACTGCCACAATAAGTCTTCGGCTTCCCAGCTTGCTTCACTATCGGGCAAGTTACGCCACTTAACCAGGTATTCTCTATAGCTCGGCACACCTCGTCTCCGTACCGTTCGATGCAACAAGATATCTTCCACTTCACGATCGAACGAAGTCGCAACTGCCATTGGTGTTCGTTTGGAAACTCCTCGTTCTGGGTCTTCCTCGTCCCCATGATAAGGTTTTAGAAAACTTACGTGGAAGACTGGATGAATCTTTAATTTGGGCGGTAGTTGAACTCGATAAGATACATTCCCAACACGTCCAATTACCGGGAATGGGCCTTCATATCTCCGGATCAATCCTTTGTGCACCTTCCTAAATGTTTTGAATTGTTGAGGTAAAAGCTTCACCATCACTTGGTCCCCAACTTTGAACTCAACATGTCGTCTTTTCTCATCCGCCCATTTCTTCATTTTCTTGGCCGCCTTATCTAGTGATGCTCGAGCCAAGTCGGCTTGTTCGTGCCACTCCTTCATCGTTCTATAAGCGGCTGGGCTGCTTCCATCATATGAAGCGGCCAAAGCATTCGGGGTCAAAGGTTGGCGTCCTGTCACCAACTCAAAAGGACTCTTCCCCGTGGACTCACTCCTTTGCATGTTATAAGAGAACTGAGCAATATCAAGAAGCTTAGCCCAATCATGTTGATTTGCACTTACATAGTGTCGAAGATAGAGCTCCAATAGTGCATTCACCCTTTCCGTCTGTCCGTCTGTTTGGGGATGAAAACTCGTGGAGAAATTCAAGTCCGTCCCCATGATCTTGAACAACTCCGTCCAAAAACGCCCTGTGAACCTCGGATCTCGATCACTTACTATCACATGCGGTATCCCCCAATACTTCACCACATTCTTGAAAAATAGTTTTGCGGTTTCATCCGCGGTAACTTCGGATGATGCGGCTATGAAGGTACCATACTTAGAAAACCGGTCTACCACGACTATAATACTCCCACACCCTTCCGACTTAGGTAAGCAAGTAATGAAGTCCATGGAAACACTCTCCCATGGTCCTTTCGGTGTAGGTAGCGGCTGTAATAGTCCTCCTGGTTGGCGTTGCTCTATCTTATCTTGTTGGCATATTAGGCATGTTCGCACGTACGTCTCTACGTCGTCTTCCATCCTTGGCCAATAATAAGTGCCTTCTACTAATGCCAGTGTCCTCTTAATACCTGGATGACCCGCCCACTTTGAATCATGACACTCCTTCAAGATTGTCCGTCTAAGATCACCCCACTTAGGCACATATAACCGGTCTCCTTTGGTGAATAATAGATCACCCTTGAGCCAAAACCTTCGCGTTTTCCCATCTCGAGCCAATCCAACAAGGTTTTTGGCTATAGGATCATGCTCTAATCCCTCCTTTATACGATCTTGAAGGAAGAATTGTGGTTTTGTGATCACTGCAAACTCCGTCTTACGACTTAGGGCATCAGCTACCACCTTGGCCTTCCCAGACTTATACTCCAACACATAGTCAAATTCGGCTAGGAAGTCTTGCCAACGAGCTTGTTTGGGACTCAACTTCTTTTGGGTTTGAAAATAACTCGTTGCCACATTATCCGTCTTGATCACGAACCTTGATCCCAAAAGATAATACCTCCATGTCCTCAAACAATGAACCACCGCCGTCATCTCCTTCTCCTGCACAGTGTACTTCCTTTCCGCCTCGTTAAGTTTCCGGCTTTCGAATGCGATCGGGTGACCCTCTTGCATTAGAACTCCTCCAATAGCAAAGTCCGATGCGTCTGTGTGTAACTCGAACGGAATGGTCACATCCGGAAGTCTCAACACCGGTTCTTCCATGACCGCTCCTTTCAACTCTTCAAATGCTGCTTGACATGTCTCATCCCACAACCAAGCTTTGTTCTTCTTTAACAATTCTGTCAATGGAGCCGCTTTCGCCGAGTATCCCTTGATAAAACGACGATAGTAGTTTACTAAACCAAGGAAAGATCGTAAATCAGTCACCTTCGTTGGTGCCTCCCACTCTTGAATTGCCTTGACCTTAGCCCCATCCATGAGTAACTTCCCATTTTTAATTCTATGTCCAAGAAAATCCACCTCCTCTAATCCGAATGAACATTTCTCTAGCTTCACATACAACTCGTTGTCCCTTAGTACTTGAAATACTTGCTTCAAGTGCCTCACATGATCTTCCATGGTGTCGCTATACACGACTATGTCATCCAAGTACACCACGACAAACTTGTCGAGGAACGGGTGAAATAATTTGTTCATCAAAGTACAAAATGTGGCAGGGGCATTGGTTAAACCAAAGGGCATGACTAGGAATTCATAAGCGCCATACCTCGTCACGCATGTGGTCTTAGCCTCATCTCCTTCGGCAATTCGGACTTGATAATATCCCGATCTCAAGTCTAACTTGGAGAAGTATCTCGCCTTCCCAAGTTGATCGAACAAATCAGCAATAAGTGGGATTGGGTATTTGTTCTTGATAGTTACCTTGTTGAGTGCCCGGTAATCTATACACATCCGCAAGGACCCATCCTTCTTTCTTTGAAATAGCACCGGAGCACCATACGGGGATTTTGACGGTCGGATGTATCCCGCATCCAGCAACTCCTTGAGTTGTCTTCGCAACTCCTCTAACTCGGGTGGTGGCATTCGGTATGGGGCTTTGGAAGGTGGTTTTGATCCTGGCTCCAACTCGATCGCATGGTCAACCTCCCTCCTAGGTGGTAACTTCTTTGGTAACTCCTTGGGCATGACATCCTTGAACTCATTGAGGACCTTCTCAATCTCCTTGGGTACCTCTAGTTTTACCTTATCTTCGACCGTCTCTTGCTTTGCTACCGCTAAATAGCATGTCTCATTCTTATTGTACCCCTTCTTGAATTGCATGGCCGAAAGTGACTTGGATGCACTCTTGCTTCCACGTTCGGTTGACACCATACAAGTCTTCTCACCATCCAAGATACACAGTGAATTAGCAAACGGCATAGGGAAACCGCGTACCTTATCTAGGAACTCCATCCCAAGTACTAACTTAAAGTCGTCCATAGGCACGACTGAGAGATCAATCATTCCTTCCCATTCTCCAATCTTCACATATACGTCTTTAGCCACCCCACTAATCGGTCTGGCACTCGTGTTCACCGTCTTCATCATGCCACTCTCTTTTGTTTCCTTAAGTCCTAGCCTTTTGGCTTCATCAGTGGAGATAAAGTTATGAGTTGCTCCCGTATCCACCAAAGCTCGTACCCGATCTCCACAAATGTTAATATCTACGAATTGGAGTCCTTTAGCCACTACCTTGGGTATCTCCGTCTTGGCCTTGATTGCGTTGAGGATATGCATTGATCCTATGCACCGCTCCTCATCCTGACAACCCGCCTTTTGAGCTTCCATAGCATGAAGGCTAGCTTTCTTCGGACAATCTCGGGCTCTATGCGGTCCATCACATATGAAACATCCATCATTCTTGTAAGAAGTTTTTATGCTCTTGTTATTCCCGGTTGGTGGCTTACGTGTATTATCATTCCTTGATTGGGCGGGCTTATCTCCCCCACCTTTCTCATGGCTCACCTTCTTATCTTTTGACTTGAACGAATCTTTCCTATTAGCATGATCGACTAGTGCCTCCGCTTGAGCAATTGCGGTGGCAAGGTCTTGGACTCCTCGTCTCTCCAACTCCGTTTTAGCCCAAGGTTGCAAACCATCGAGAAAATAGAAGAGGAGAATATCATCGGGAATATTTGGGACCTCCAGGCTAAGGTTCGTGAATTCTTTAATATACTCCCGAATCGTCCCGGAATGATGTAATTTACGTAGACGACTCATCGCATCCTTTTGAGCATTCTTGGGGTAGAATTGATTCTTAAGTTCAGTAAGGAAATCATCCCAAGTATCAATAGTAACCGTACCTTTCTCGATATCTCCATATCGACGACGCCACCATAACGCTGCGGTATCCTTCAGGTAACGGGTTGCCGTCTTGATCTTCATTGCATCATCCACTATGTTGACTCCCTCCAAGTATTGTTCCATCTCCCATATAAAATCATCAACCGCTCGGGCTTCCCGCTTCCCCATGAACGGTGACGGCTTGGGAACGTCCACCTTCGGATCATTGCATCCAGTGTTGCTACCCCCACTAGCCATGAATCTCAAACAAGAGTTCATGTTGGTTTGTAAATCCACGAGGCGTTGGTGAATAGTGGAGACCTCCCCCTCCATTTCGCCTCGCAACTTCGTAATCTCACCCATGAGCATACCCCTTAAGTCATGGATCTCACGTCGCATGTCAACGTCTAGCACGTTGATTGCACTCTTGCAATCATCTTTCAATTCGTCAAAGTCCCCGTCCAAACCATCCAAACGTTGGTGGACGTCTTCGACCTTTGCTTTCACGTCGTCCATGGATGTCTCTACATCCATGATCCTCTTGTCCAAGTTTGCGACAAAGTCTTTGGACATACCTCGGTTCTTCTTGGCTCCTTGTCGAGTCTCTACCCGACCACGAGTCTCATCACCCATCACACCACTTGTTGCGCTCACATTCTTCTCGGTCTCGGTTGCCATCTCCTTGAATCGACCTTGCTCTTGATACCAAATGTCACGGACTTATCTCGATAAGCTCACGTGCGGCACTTAGTCTCTACTAAGTCAGCCTTTCTCGGACCTTATAACGATTCAAGTAACCAAAAGAGAAAATATTATAGAACAAGTGGAATTGAAGAAAATAATTATATTGCTTGAGAATGCTTTACAAGAGAGAATGTTTGAGATTTGAGGTGTGGTGTGCCAAATGAGACCACCCCTATTTATACTACTTCTAACACAAAATGGATGGCTAAGATTAATCTAAATCAATGGTTAGGATCTAAGTACTAGAAACTTCAAGTATATACATGGAGATAGATGTTTCCATGAACATTCCATACCATTCCATGGAAGAACTCATGGGAAAGTTCTAGGGAGCTTCCATGATGTTCTTGGGCCTTCCATGAAATTCTTGGGTTAAAACCCTTAATTGGGTCATAATCTTAGTGGGTTGGGCCACAAACTTATTGGGTTGTGACATTAAGCTAGGTTACGTTTTAAAAACTAAATTATTTAATACGTTCTTGATGCTATAAATTTATTTTCTTTATCAACAAATAAAATTTAAATGAAGATAATGATGTCATACATTGTAATTGAAAAACACATTGCTTTTCAAAAAAAAAAAAGAATTTGAAAAACACATAAAATCAAACTCTTTGTTTTTTTTATGAATTGTTACATAAAAAATATCGTATCTAAATCTAAATTCAAATGTGGAAGACATTCCTAATACATTGAATAACATCATATATGTTATAGGACATAGTTTAAAAACTTATTATAATAGCAAAATATATTGACAATCGTATAACGTATGATTGATAATTTTATGCTAAAATCAAATTAACCCGTATATACAAGTTTAAAAACTAGTTTTAACGCGTATAATTGATGTCTAATTTTGATCAAAATTATTTTCCTAAAATTGTAAGTGTTTTCGGTATATCTATAATAATAGGTACAAATGTTTTCATACAGATAATTATAAGTTGTATAATTGAGGACGGTTTTAATTTGGTTGGAAGTTCTTTTAGCTTAACATTTTTTTTTTATATAATTTTTGATTTGGAACATATACAGAAACTAGGGTATACGAGTGGGCCCTACATGAGTGGAGGACACTACTCGCATCATGTGTATCCAAGTCAAGCAACAGTGGGCTCGCACACATTTATGCCAATGTATCCTATGTATCAATATCATCAATCTCAAGCAATGGGCCTACCAGCCCAATTCTTTTGTGGGCCAACATCTGCTGGCCTAATGTCTGCTGTTCCTGCTATTTATTCAAAGCCCACGCAAATTGCTCCATCACCAGGTATATATTTTTATCTATTTTCAGATACTATTTGATTTTAAGAATCTGAGAAGTGAAATCAACTTGTTTCATATTTGAATATTTAATGGTTTGGTTGCACATGGCAACATTTATATTTATCATTTATAACAGTTCCAATTTATATGCATTCAATGATACCATTAAACAGAATTCACAACATATCTATTAATTATTTACCCATATTGAAGTTTACATTTAACCCGTTATTTTGATTATTAAAAAGGGATTTTATAACTTAATAAATATAAATATATAATATATAATATATATACAAGTTTTTTTTTAATGTTTAGAGGATACTAGAAGTGATTGACATTATGTTAAATCTAATGTTTGGAAGGTAATTACAGAATATATTACATATATTGTTTTGTCAAATTTTTATTAAATTAACTTCACATGTGAATATGCTCCTTTTAGATATCATGTTTTTGACCATTTTGCCAGTAGGGTTTGTGGCATGATCACATGGTTTCTGAAGATAATAATATTTGCTCACACATGGGCCATCTAAAAGCTTCATAATCCATCATCTTTTACATAAATGCATAAATGGTCCCTTCATTGATTGTACTCAATGCAAAATCACAACCATTCCCATTTCAAAATTCCCTATGATGATCCTTCATTATTCATAAAAAATACCTCAATGTCAGTCTATAAATGGTAAAAAGACCAAAAGTAGTTAAGGGTTTCATTTTGGGTTCACTTTGGAATGAACTATCAAAGGTACTAGTATTAAAGGGTTGTAACTGTTTTGGATTTATTTTATTGTAATAAAATGTGACACATGATTAAATATTATGGTGTTTGGAAATGAGAACTAGTAGTAATGATAAAAGTACAGTTTGTTTGGCTGTTGAATAGGTACAGCTGGAGGAAAGGGAACAAGCTTTAACAAAAGTGGCTAAAGTGGCAAATAACTAAAGAGGAGGGGAGTAAAGTGGCTTTTCAGAACAACATTATTTTATTTGGTCTGCAATGGCCTCTTCTTTCTTTCGTTTACATTTTATTCTACTCTAATTCATATGATTTTTTCTATTGATTTAACTCATTATTAATTAATTTATTATTATTATTATAAATTTTATTCTCATTATATAGGGATTATCTGTAGATTAGATTCATTTATTCTTCACCGTTTCATCTAACTTGTATCTTAACTTGAGATGCAAACATTTTTAAATAGCAATTATTTTAATGCAAAAATCGGACCAAATTTTGTGTTATCACACTTTATGTATCATTTTGTGAATGGTATATAATTACAATAAATAATATTAATGTTAACTATTTTTTTTAGGAAAGCCAACTTTTAATTATAATAAAACACTAAACAAAGACAATCACCGAAACAACAAAAAAACACAACGCCAACTAAATATAAATAAAATTACCTACATCGTTATGACACTAAAGTTTTTGGATTATCTTTCTATGTTTCAAAACCGCCTTAAATCACCTTTATTCTAGACGATAGCCATAGATGGGAGAGGACCCGTAAGCTAACCATTACGTCTTCATTTTCAACAAACATTCTATCATCGTGTGCGTTTACAAACAACTTTTGAATAAGAGAGAGAATGCATAATTGAACTAGAAATTACTATTTTCATATGGCTTTCTTGAACATTGGTCAGGGTTAGGCTTTCTTGAACATTGGTCAGGGTTATCAATGAAGCACCTCCCTAAACATTAAAGCTCCAAGGGTGTGTTTTGATGAAAATAACTGAAATTGAAGTTTGTCACACCTCTAAATGGGACCAGGGGTAATTGTGACTTACCAATACCAATACACAATGTAACATCCCGTTTTTCCCGTACGTATTGAAAGGTACATACTTAATCATTTGTACGTTTATAACTCGTTAGCTTATGTGTAAATGTATGAATATACGTATAGATATATATAAATGTATACTTGATAATGTGTGCATATGCACGTCTATATGTGGGTTTTGTTAGCGTTAAGTCTTGTGAGACTATTGTTGAAGGCTAGGTGAAAATAGGAAGCGAGTTTGGAATGTACAAAATTAAATTAAGTCGAAACTTGTTTATGATGGTCGAACTGTTCAGATGCAGTCTTATGCCGCGCCGAGACAAATGGGTCCGCGCCGCGGCATTGCAAGCAAACCAGGATCAGAAAGTGAGTTAAGGAGGGTTGATTTTCCCGTTGTATGTCGCGCCGCGACGAATTATGCCGCGCCGCGGCAGTCCTGCTGGACAGAATCCGGTTTTAGCTCAAATTAAATGACTTTAAGGGGCAAATTAGTAATTTGGCGTATAAATCTGATGGGAGCATTAAATCCCAGCCACTTATCCATTTCATTTAATTTCTTTTCTCTTTTCTTTTCAATTTCTCTCCCAAAACTTAAAACCCATTTGGATTAAAAGTGAGATTTGAGAGTGAAGGATTAAGGGTTGATCTTTGGAGCAAGAATTAAAGTTGTTCCTCTTGTCTCTAGCTACGCGTTGAAAGTCTCGGTAAGTTCTAACTCTAAGTTTTGAGTTTTAATTGGTTAATGGCTAGGGTTTTGGTTACTAGAGACTTGTTTGACCCATTTGAGGGTAAAATGGGCGAATTTGGGTTATGTGGTTGTAGTGAAACCCTAATAGCCACAAGCTAGGGTTTGGTCTAATGAAAATAGGATTTGTAAGTGTTGATGGTGTTGTTAAGCATTAAACACTTGTTAAAATGTTGTTGAAATGGTAAATAGGTCATGTTTGACAAGTTTGGTAGTGTAAGAGTTAAAATGGGTCAAAAGACTAATGTTGACCTAGTTTGGGTGAATTGGGTATGGATTACCCTAAGTTGGTGCTAGTTGAAGTTACTAGACTTTAATTCACTAGCTTTAGTGATTAAAGTCGAGTCTTGGCCATTAAAGGGGCGGTTGTGGTGTGTTTGAGTCATTTAATGCGAGTTGGGCCATTAAATGCTCAAGTAGGTGTAATGTGGTTAATTCCACTAGTTGTGTATTGAAATTGTACTTAATGTATTAGGTACTTTGCTTTGAAGCTCGGAAGTGCATAATCATCACCGAAGTGTTAAGGTGAGTGGAATAATTATATGCGTGCATATATGACGTATTTATTTGTGTAGTTGAGTTATGAAGTATCGATGTGTTAAGACACCACTTCTCACGTGGCGAGTGAAGTGTTGAAGTGTTAAGACACCACTCGGGAGTGAAGCATCGATGTGTTAAGATGCCACTTCGAGAGATGTAACGAGTGAAGTGTCGATGTGCTAAGACACCACTCGGGGTGAAGTGTCGAAGTGTTAAGGCACCACCCGGGGTGAAGTATCGAGGTGTTAAGATGCCACCCGTGGGGTTAGTGTACGAAGTGTTAAGTGCACTAATGGTTGTTATGAACTTCGACGGTCTTTAAACACCGTTCCCTCGTTCGTTTGGTTAACCATGGTTGTGTGTGGATTGTAGCATATTATATTGTTTAAACTATATGCTATTGTTATGCTAGCTCGTATGGTGGAAGGTTTAGTGTTATACTTGTGATGGTATGAATACTTATAATGCTAGCATGTATGCGGTAAATGCGTAAGTGATTGCAAGTAAGTAGGTTGTATATGTAAACGTATAATTGTCGCACTCACTAAGCATTAGCTTACCCCTCTCGTTGTTTATCTTTTTAGATGCATGCGCGGACAAGGGCAAGGGGTTGTTGGGCACTAGGTGTCCCCTGATGATGTTATGTTGGAGCTTTTGGAAGTTGGCCTAGCGTTTTGGGTAGTTTAGTCCCAAACCATGCTCGATGTGTTGTTTGGTTTAAAACTATCATTTTTGTATTGGTCAAACTTGTATCACATTCGTTAATGGCCTTTGTGCCTTTTGTAAACACTAAACTTGCTGTATGTTTTAACGAAACGTGTGGAATGGTTTACATATTTAATTGGCGCGTAAATGTGTATTATTTTTTTTAAAAAAAAAATTTATCATATGGAATACGGGTTGGGTTGTTTCATACAAGTGTATAAACGAGGACGAATCTAAATGAGAGGTTTTATTAGAAACCATAAGTAGTATTGCAGCGGAAATAAATAGTTGTTTACATTGTAATCCAAAATGTAATAATAATGTATAATGCAAAAATGAAAATGGTAAAATGAAGACTCTAAGTAGCAGCATTCAAATCACCAAGTAGCAAGTAGCTAGCAATCATCTGAGATAAAACATGCTTAAAAGTGTCAACCAAATGGTTGATGAAGTTCATAAGTTTATCAATAGTAATCATGTTTTTAGACCACAAGATTTAGTTTAAAAGCGGATTGATATAAACATATCAGTTCAAAAGTAATGTTGTGGTGTATGATATCGAGACTAAACAAAGTTTACCCCATAACACTTTATTCCTTCGTGTCGTTAAATCATTATTATGTATCCACTGACCAGCGGTCAAATGAACAGAGACGTTACTCTCAATAGGCCTACTCACAATAATTAAGCTTGCATTTATACGTAGCAACTAATGATATCATGGCAGGAATTTAGCATGAAACAGAGCATGACAACATAGTTATAGTTTGAGCGCTTGTGTCTAAAGCGTAAAACAGTTTAAAACAAGCATGTGTCTCACTCCAAGTTGTAAAACAATTATGAAATAGTAAAAAGTGGGGCTATGAAGTTCACCTTAATAATAGATGAAGTTATTCCACGATAGTAATGAACGGAAATAGATGACCGGGATCTCAACCTAGAGATATAAGTTTGGTCATTAGTTTGTTCAATCCGACAAGTAAAAGGTTCATAAGTAAACTTATGAGTTGTTAAGTTGTTAAACATGTTTGTGTGTCCACAATAATCAGGTTTAGATGTTGTACAACTTTCCCAAACCTCGGTAGTCGCTGCTATCAAGTAAGTCAAAAGATGACCAGATGCGGGGGTCAGAAACTTTCAGTTGGACTATAAGTCTACAACCTTTCGTTTAATCCAAAACCTTATTCCCATAAGCCTCTGAGACATCATCCCGTGACCGTAAGTAGCGATGAAGTTCGTATAAGTCATACGTTATCGTTATGATAATAGTTTCCACTTGCTATGTATGTATAAGAATACAACACGTTTAATAATATAGGTTATATGTATTATTATACTTAATAGTTATTTGTGTTATATATATATATATATATATATATATATATATATATATATATATATATATATATATATATATATATATATATATATATATATATATATTACTAATTAGTAAAGTATTTTATAATAAATAATAACTTAGTTAAATTAGGATGTTTTATTATAATATAAGTCTATATGTTATAATATTAACTTTATAAAATATTATTATTTTTATTTAGTGATTTATTTCAATAAGTAAGTTAGATACGTTTTATCCACTTTTTAAGTTATTTCAACTTTTAACTTATCCCTAATTCATATCCTATTAATTTAAATTCAGTCTTATCATAATAATATCATGATACTTTTCATTCTTAAACAAGGTTTTTATAGTTTTCATAATCATAATCTTTTATATTTACTATAAAATCTTATCATCTTAATGTTCTCATATTCATACTTACCACATCTTTATCAATCTCATAATACATACCTTATAACCATACTTATAATTTTTACACATTCAACTTATACATATATTATAATCTTCATCATGTTAATCATACTTACATATATATACTTCATATACATACAATACATATACATATACATATTCATACACATGCATGCAGGCAATCATCTTTTTTTTTTTTTTTTTAATCTTTTTTAATCTTTAACAATGTTCATAATCATATTCTCAAATTAATCATCACTTCTTTTATCAATGTGTTTATCAACTTACAATCTTATTTATAAACATAAACTTAAAGAATTTAAACTTATAAAAAGTATTATTAGTTCATGGGTTTATGAGATACCTTAGAAGTGTTTGAGCAAGCAAAAAGTGATGTTTGATGATGATGATGATGATGATGAAACCGAACAGCACAACAACAAAAACAGTGACTACGCAGCAAAAAATGGCGGTTTGGAGTGGTGTTTGGCGGCAGACAGCAGCAGCAAAAACATGGACTGTTTTGGGCTGTTTTGGGTGGGTTTGGCGCGCAGGAACAGCATCAAAGGCTGCAGTGGGTGGCGGATGTGGGCTGCAAAAATTGCAGCAGAAAGTGGCGAGTGAAGGGCTGCAGAAAATAGCAACCTAGCGGCGGTTTAAGGGTGTTTTAAGGTGGCCAAAAGTGGTGTTTGGATGTGGTGGTGGTTCGATAGTGGTGGCCGAATGGTGGGATTAGGGAGGTGGTTATTTGAGCCGAAAATTGGGAGAGCAAGGTGTCATGACCCATTTCGATCCTGAAATGTGACGTGATAGGTGTCCCAGTTATAGTTAATGATTTCTAAAGACGACAGCGGAAACGTTTTTATTTCAACATACAAGTACAAGTTTTGAGTTACATGTCGGGACTTAAAAGAAAAGTACAACAATTACAACCATAACATGACAAAGTTCAACACTTAAACATAGTGCATGATGATTTATTTTTAAAACGACATCCCGACATCCTGACGACATCCCAAAAGCCAACCTGAATGTATGCGGACTCCTGCTTAAGGACCTGAGAAAACACATGCTTAAAAACGTCAACAATAATGTTGGTGAGATCATAGGTTTAATGTATATAAATGTATGGACCATAAGATTTTCAAGTATAAACAGTTGTAAATATATTCTAAGTAAACATGAGCTCCCGATATCGAACTTAACAATCAAGAACCCGAAATCATGTAGTCTCACTTAGTTAGAGCTACAAAGTTGAAGGTTATGCATCCGCTAGCCTGAAGACTATGCCGGATGTGAGGAGTGATATTGCTCAAAATGAACATATATTTAGTCGCAATATCCCTCCTAAATAATAGGTTTTCATGTGTAATTGTATTATATTTCCATTGTAATTGTACAAATAAATAAAAGTGAAGACGGAGTGCAAAAATGAAGATTAAATCAGAAAAGACTGTTAAAAACGCTCAACGTACAAGTGATACTTCAAGATGTACACGATCTTAATGCTCAAGTGAATAAGTGCAAGTTAACAAGCCAAAAATACAAGGATTTGAAGCTTTCCAAACTAGACCCACCAAGTGTACAATTTAACATGCAGAGAGTACAAGTCCATGAAGCGCTAGATAAACTGACGACCAAAAGAATTTTGAGTGCATCCTACACTTACATTATGATTAAAAATCATAATAGTTAGGTCATGGTGCCATGTTGTCTACAAAATATCATATCATATTAAACAAATTAAAGAAAGGGTCAAGTAATATAAGTGAAGCAAGATACACTTGATCTAACTTGGTCAAGACAATTTCCTGACACTTTTCACATAATGGAATTTTAAATGATAAATATGTTAGGTATTTGCTTTCTAGTGAATTAGATAAAGAAAAGAATTGATAAGGTGGAGTACTCATAATTCACAATCCTTTATTTAAAGGAAGAAGAGTCTGACAGAGAAGAACACACAATTACGGAGCACTTAAATTTTCAGTTTCTATCTCTATTTTCACTTCAAATAATTAGTAGTTTGGGTATTGTACTTTATTATTGTACGGGTGATTTTCTATCAAGTTTCTACCACATCGAATTAATGGAAGCTAAGAACTTTTGTGTAAGTTTTATTTACTCTTTTATTATGTTTAGTAGCTAATTTGTTATTATGCTTATTTAACCTAAGTAGTTATGATGTTTGACTAAAAATAGGAAATGGGTTAATTTAATTTGTACAACGGTTAATATTTAGATAAAGAACGACCTTAAGGAAGATTGGGGTTTAACTATTAATGGGTATGGTAAAATAATTAAGTGACAACTTGTTAAATTACCACTATTTACAATTTACTATATGTATAAATAATCACATACGTTGACCGGACACGGAAGACGGGTTATTTATATATATTGTAAATTATTCATTGAAACGGACACGTGAATGGATTAATGGTTAAAAGACTAGTTAAAATTAAGGTGGGTTACATTCAGTGACAACTGCTGTAATTATTGACATACGTGACAACCGCGTCAAACCATCTAAATAGTAATTAGTTAGAATATTTAACTGTGGTTACAAGATAAAATGATGAGGACACTCGCATTTGATGCTTGTAATTATAGGACTGCGCTGGACAACTCCAGGTGGACATATTAAATATTCTACGGGTACAAAGGAAAATTAATCCAGGGTAAAAAGTAAAAAAGTAAAAGTCAAACATCGTAACTACGGAAGTTAAATAAGCATAATACTCTTTTTATTGTATTTTCATCTCGTTTAGTTAAAGTTACTTTTATTTACCACAATAATTTTTATTTACTTTGTTGCTACAATTTAGTTTAATTTTACTATCTTGTTGTTAATATTAAAAAGAAAAGCCAAAAAGTCAAACCGGTCATTAAGCGGTAAATCCCCCAAAGTTACTAAAATTACTATATATTACTAAATCTAACTTAGTTACTTAATTTACCTAGATAACTGTAGCGACCCGACCAAATCATGTTTGACGGCGCCGACTACTTAGGTCCCGTTACGTGGTCATAAGTCTTTAACATGACGTTTGACCAAAATATGTCGCATTCATTTCATAAGTAAAAGGATGTTTCAAGTTTACAAAAGTAGTTCAAAGACTAGTTACATTACAAAGTTTAACGTACGAATGAAACCTATGCGACACAATTTAAAGTAGTCAAAAGACGCTCCAACTATGCATGTATACTCGACATCCAAGCAAGTATCAAAAAGAGTGCGGAAGCATGTATCAAGTAGCGCTCAAGGACCTGAGAAAACATATAGAAACTGTCAACGAAAACGTTGGTGAAATCATAGGTGTTTTAGTAAACGTTGCATTTGAACCACAAGATTTAATATAATATGATTATCAAAATCATTTGCATTCCAAAGTTGTTATTTGTTTCGCGGGTACCCAATTATCAAACTTAACTGTGTTGCACCCTTTGTGTAGTGTTAGAACATACACTAGACATGAAAATATATTTCATCCGCTAACGGTAGCGAACCGTCCGAATGAGGCTCGTCAAGCCCATGTGATCACATAATATAAGTTCACATTTACACCCTGCAAGTGTAACTAATGATAATTGAATTGAGGATTTTTGTTCAAACCCGTACGTGGAATGTTCGTTTCCGTACTTGTGTTCAAAGTGTAAAAGTATGATACGTATATGTTTCTCATCCCATAGTTTAAAGCATAAAAGTTTTTTGAAAGATGGGACTATGATCTCACCTTGTGTACACGAGTAATAAGTACTTCAACAAGTAACGTGTGCAAAGAACAATGCTAGTCTTAACCTAAACAAATAGGTCGTATCAATAACGGTAAACGCGATAGGTCAAAGATGTTCAATTAGTCCTATGGCTCGTTACGACTCGATTATGTAGCATGTGAATTAAATTGTCCAAGTTTCATGCAAGATAAAAGTATAGAAACAAGTTAGAAAGATTGCATAATCATTTGGTTAAGTTTGACAAAAAGTTAAACTTTGGTCTGTCAAAGTCAACGAAAAAGTCAACACGTTCGGGTCGGGTCCCGAACTATTTTTCTGAGGTTTATTCATATATAAGCATGTTAGAACAAGTCTCATGTGAATCGGAGGTTCATAGCGTGCCAAACATTTTTCGTATATTAGACAAGGTGGTCAGAAGCTGGACACGCCTTATGTCGCGCCGCGACAAAGGCTGGCCGCGCCGCGGCATTACAGGCGAGCTGGTACCTGGCCAGTTTCAGTTTTCTAAGTCTCAAACCAAAATTCAAACAAACATATAACACAAACCGTAAACACTTAGAACTCGTATCTTATATCGTTAGAAAGGTAATTTGACAAAGAACACAACTAAATACATTTCACTAACCAAAAACATTATTTGCAATAACCGACTTTCCAACATTTAATGCTCAATTAATGCTCACCATAAATGCTCAAGTTCATAAATGCACAAAATATGATTCGGGAAATAAATGCATCCATATAATGCACCGTTTTGTAGGTATTCAAGCATACAATACAACTAACTACTTACTAACAACAATTCATGGCATTCAATACATCAAAAGTTCATTTCAAGTTCATCAAACCCTAACCCAAATTCACCAAAATCACTAATCAAGTTTATGAAGTTTTCTAAAATAACCTACACATCAAATTGAAGCTAGTGATGTTAGGAACACATTTAATACATGCATTTATAACATTTAACAACATTTAAGCAACCAAATCATCAATCAAACACACCAAACTTTCAAGTTCATGCTAGTTATCAAAAATAACAAGATCGAACATATAAATCATATATTCATGTTAGACATGAGTCATAGACACTAATTAACAACTTTATAAGTTAAAAACATCAAGAACACAAAATCTAGTGATTTTAGAAAGTTACCCCAACGTAATGAAATCATTATGGAATCGAAGAGGAAGTTGCAAGGATTCCAAATATGTAATTTATTTTGCAAGACACCCGCTACCTTGGATTTAGATGATGATTCTTTGAAATGGAGATTGAGAGAAATTTGGAAAGTATTAAATGAAAATGGAAATGAAATGAAAAAGGAAATGGGGAGGTGGGGTTGACTAGTCAAAGCTAGTCACCTCTTTGGCACCTTGGCATAATTAGTCCCTCAAGTTCGGTTACGGGTGCGTGAGTTACCTAAACAAGATGTTTTAAAACGCGTATTAACGAAGGATGTTATAATCATATAACGGACTTTAAATAATTAAACGAAAAGTAAATGGAAAAAGGCGGGATGTTACATTACCTACTCCTTAAAAGAAATTTCATCCCAAAATTTAAGTAGGCGTAATAGTCGTTGTTTCTTCCTCGAAATCTTGCATTTTCGGAACCGGGAAAAGATGAGGGTATTTCTTTTGCATTTGATCTTGTCTTTCCCAAGTAAACTCGGGTCCCCTTTTGTCGTTCCAACGGACTTTGACAATCAGGATTTGGCTTTGTTTCAACGTCTTGACGGAGGTGTCCACAATCTCAACCGGTTCCTCCACAAAATGGAGTTTGTCATCAATAGTAAGCTCCTCGAGAGGGATGACGATATCGGGTTCGGCAAGGCACTTTTTCAAGTTAGATACATGGAAGGTAGGATGAACGAAGCTCAATTGAGGCGGAAGATCTAAACGATAAGCAACGGTTCCAATACGCTCCAAGATTTCGAAAGGACCAATATACCTTGGATTTAGCTTCCTGCGTTTCCCAAAACGGATTACACCTTTCCAAGGTGCGACTTTTAGCATTACTCGGTCATCGACTTGAAATTCGAGGTCGTTGCGTCGTTTGTCGGTATAGCTCTTTTGACGACTTCGGGCCGTCCTAAGCTTATCTTGAATTTGTATGATCTTCTCGGTGGTTTCGTGAATGAGTTCGGGTCCGGTGATTTGCACGTCGCCTACCTCGGCCCAACAAAGAGGTGAACGACATTTTTGGTCATATAGCGCTTCAAAAGGTGCGGCTTTAATACTCGCGTGATAACTATTGTTGTAAGAGAACTCGGCGAGAGGTAAGTGCTTGTCCCAAGCTTTTCCAAAATCAACCACGTAAGCTCATAACATGTCCTCCAAGGTTTGAATTGTGCGTTCGCTTTATCCGTCAGTTTGGGGATGGTATGCGGTGCTCATGTCTAAACGCGTTCCCAACGCTTCTTGCAAAGTAGGCCAAATTCTAGAAACAAATCAGCCATCTCGGTCGGAGATAATCGATAAGGGCACACCGTGTCGGGCTACGATTTCTTTAATGTAAAGTTGTGCAAGTTTCTCCATTTTGTCGGCCTCCTTCATGGCGAGAAAGTGTGCGGATTTGGTGAGACGGTCAACAATAACCCAAATGGTATCATAACCGCCCGTTGTCTTTGGTAACTTGGTGATGAAGTCCATCGTTATTCTTTCCCACTTTCATTACGGGATTTCGGGTTGTTGAAGTAATCCGGATGGTCTTTGGTGTTCGGCTTTGACTTTGGAGCAAGTTAGGCATTTTCCAACATAAGTAGCAACGTCCTTTTTAATGTTCGGCCACCAATATTGTTCTTTGAGGTCGTGGTACATCTTATTGGCACCGGGGTGAATCGAGTATCGTGAATTATGGGCTTCATCTAAAATAAGGCTTCGTAGGTCCCCATATCTAGGCACCCAAATCCTTCCAGCAAAATATCGGAGTCCGGTCTCCCTTATTTCGAATCGAGAGACGAGAATGTTCAAGAGCTCGTGTAAAACATTTTCATCCTTGAGAGCCTCATCTTGGGCTACCCAAATTTGGCTATTGAGGTTGGTGTGAATGGTGATGTTTAAAGCTCGGACACGAAGAGGCACCGCTCTTTCTTTTCGACTTAAGGCATCGGCTACTACGTTTGTCTTTCCGGGATGGTAACGAAGCTCACAATCATAATCGTTTAAAGTTTCAATCCACCGTCGTTGTCTCATGTTTAGTTGCTTTTGATCGAAGATGTGTTGGAGGCTTTTGTGATCGGTGAAGATGGTACTTTTGGTTCCATAAAGATAATGTCTCCACATTTTAAGTGCGAAGACAACGGCTCCGAGTTCGAGATCATGTGTCGTATAGTTCCGTTCATGGATTTTCAATTGTCGAGAGGCATAAGCAATGACTTTCTTTTGTTGCATCAATACACACCCAAAACCATGTTTCGAGGCATCGTAATATACAACAAAATCGTCATTGCCTTCGGGAAGTGACAAGATAGGAGCGGTGGTTAGCTTTGTTTTCAAGATTTGAAATGCGGATTCTTGTTCGGTTGCCCAAATGAATTTCTTTCCCTTGTGAGTTAACGCGGTTAGAGGACGAGCAACCAAAGAGAAATCCTTGATGAATCTACGGTAGTAACCGGCGAGACCCAAAAATTGACAAATGTGAGTAGGAGTAGTAGGAGTCTCCCATTTACTAATGGCTTCGATTTTTGATGGATCGACTTTAATACCTTGGTCACTTACAACATGACCAAGAAATTGAACTTCCTTCAACCAAAATTCACACTTGGAGAATTTGGCATAGAGTCGTTCTTGTCTTAAAAGTTCAAGCACAAGTCGGAGGTGTTCCTCGTGTTCTTCTTCGCTTTTAGAATAAACCAAAATATCATCGATGAACACGATAACGAATTTGTCAAGATACGGTTTGCACACGCGGTTCATAAGATCCATGAACACCGCCGGTACGTTAGTGAGACCAAATGGCATGACAAGGAATTCATAACTACCATAATGAGTTCGGAAAGCGGGTTTAGAGACATCTTCCCCCTTAACCCTTAATTGATGATAACCCGAGCGGAGATCGATTTTTGAATATACACAAGACCCTTATAGTTGATCAAAGAGGTCATCGATGCGAGGAAGAGGATATCGGTTTTTAACCGTCAATTTGTTTAGTTCACGATAATCAATGCACATTCGTAGGGATCCGTCTTTATTTTTAACAAACAAAATCAGAGCGCCCCAAGGTGAATGGCTAGGTTGGATAAAACCACGATCAAGTAGTTCTTGGATTTGACTTTGCAATTCTTGCATTTCGGATAGAGCGAGTCTATATGGTACACGTGCTACGGGTGCGGCTCCCAGAATAAGATCAATTTGGAATTCAACCGGTCGATGAGGTGGAAGACCCGGTAATTGGTCGGGAAATACATCGGAATAGTCACTAACAATTGGCACATCATCGATGTGCTTCTCATCGGACTCTACTTTCTTAACGTGAGCAAGGATCGCAAAACAACCCTTACAGAGTAGTTTTCTAACTTTAATGCATGAAACGAGGTTGAGTCCGGTGCAACTCTTATCGCCATAGACGATCAAAGGTTCGCCGTTCTCGATAGGAATCCGGATTGCGTTAAGATCACAAAGGATGTGAGATTTCGTTTTGGCTAGCCAATTCATACCGATTATTACATCAAAGCTTCCTAGTTCCATGGGTATCAAGTCAATTTCAAACTCATTACCCAAAATGTTTAACGTACACCCCCGGTAATATGTGTCGGCACTCAATAGTTTCCCGTTGGCCACTTCAATGGTATAAGTGGTATCTAGTGGAAGTGGTGGAGTGCTAAAAGAATGAGTCAAAGTCTTGGATACAAAACTCTTATCGGCACCCGAATCGAATAAACAAGTAACATAAGTGTTGTTGAGGAGAAACGTGTAGTGACCCGAACTTTTCCATGTTTATATATATTAATTGAGATTGATGTTTACATGATTAAATGTTTCCAACATGTTAAGCAATCAAACTTGTTAAGACTTGATTAATTGAAATAGGTTTCATATAGACAATTGACCACCCAAGTTGACCGGTGATTCACGAACGTTAAAACTTGTAAAAAAAAACTATATGATGACATATATATGGTTATATATATAGTTAACATGATATTATGATAAGTAAACATATCATTAATTATATTAACAATGAACTACATATGTAAAAACAAGACTACTAACTTAATGATTTTGAAACGAGACATATATGTAACGTTTATCGTTGTAACGACATTTAATGTATATATATCATATTAAGATATATTCGTACATCATAATATCATGATAATATAATAATTTAAAATCTCTTTTGATATTATAAACATTGGGTTAACAACATTTAACAAGATCGTTAACCTAAAGGTTTCAAAACAACACTTACATGTAACGACTAACGATGACTTAACGACTCAGTTAAAATGTATATACATGTAGTGTTTTAATATGTATTTATACACTTTTGAAAGACTTCAATACACTTATCAAAATACTTCTACTTAACAAAAATGCTTACAATTACATTCTCGTTCAGTTTCATCAACAATTCTACTCGTATGCACCCGTATTCGTACTCGTACAATACACAGCTTTTAGATGTATGTACTATTGGTATATACACTCCAATGATCAGCTCTTAGCAGCCCATGTGAGTCACCTAACACATGTAGGAACCATCATTTGGCAACTAGCATGAAATATCTCATAAGATTACAAAAATATGAGTAATCATTCATGACTTATTTACATGAAAACAAAATTACATATCCTTTATATCTAATCCATACACCAACGACCAAAAACACCTACAAACACTTTCATTCTTCAATTTTCTTCATCTAATTGAACTCTCTCAAGTTCTATCTTCAAGTTCTAAGTGTTCTTCATAAATTCCAAAAGTTCTAGTTTCATAAAATCAAGAATACTTTCAAGTTTGCTAGCTCACTTCCAATCTTGTAAGGTGATCATCCAACCTCAAGAAATCTTTGTTTCTTACAGTAGGTTATCATTCTAATACAAGGTAATAATCATATTCAAACTTTGGTTCAATTTCTATAACTATAACAATCTTATTTCAAGTGATGATCTTACTTGAACTTGTTTTCGTGTCATGATTTTGCTTCAAGAACTTTGAGCCATCCAAGGATCCATTGAAGCTAGATCCATTTTTCTCTTTTCCAGTAGGTTCATCCAAGGAACTTAAGGTAGTAATGATGTTCATAACATCATTCGATTCATACATATAAAGCTATCTTATTCGAAGGTTTAAACTTGTAATCACTAGAACATAGTTTAGTTAATTCTAAACTTGTTCGCAAACAAAAGTTAATCCTTCTAACTTGACTTTTAAAATCAACTAAACACATGTTCTATATCTATATGATATGCTAACTTAATGATTTAAAACCTGGAAACACGAAAAACACCGTAAAACCGGATTTACGCCGTCGTAGTAACACCGCGGGCTGTTTTGGGTTAGTTAATTAAAAACTATGATAAACTTTGATTTAAAAGTTGTTATTCTGAGAAAATGATTTTTATTATGAACATGAAACTATATCCAAAAATTATGGTTAAACTCAAAGTGGAAGTATGTTTTCTAAAATGGTCATCTAGACGTCGTTCTTTCGACTGAAATGACTACCTTTACAAAAACGACTTGTAACTTATTTTTCCGACTAGAAACCTATACTTTTTTGGTTTAGATTCATAAAATATAGTTCAATATGAAACCATAGCAATTTGATTCACTCAAAACGGATTTAAAATGAAGAAGTTATGGGTAAAACAAGATTGGATAATTTTTCTCATTTTAGCTACGTGAAAATTGGTAACAAATCTATTCCAACCATAACTTAATCAACTTGTATTATATATTATGTAATCTTGAGATACCATAGACACGTATACAATGTTTCGACCTATCATGTCGACACATCTATATATATTTCGGAACAACCATAGACACTCTATATGTGAATGTTGGAGTTAGCTATACAGGGTTGAGGTTGATTCCAAAATATATATAGTTTGAGTTGTGATCAATACTGAGATACGTATACACTGGGTCGTGGATTGATTCAAGATAATATTTATCGATTTATTTCTGTACATCTAACTGTGGACAACTAGTTGTAGGTTACTAACGAGGACAGCTGACTTAATAAACTTAAAACATCAAAATATATTAAAAGTGTTGTAAATATATTTTGAACATACTTTGATATATATGTATATATTGTTATAGGTTCGTGAATCAACCAGTGGCCAAGTCTTACTTCCCGACGAAGTAAAAATCTGTGAAAGTGAGTTATAGTCCCACTTTTAAAATCTAATATTTTTGGGATGAGAATACATGCAGGTTTTATAAATGATTTACAAAATAGACACAAGTACGTGAAACTACATTCTATGGTTGAATTATCGAAATCGAATATGCCCCTTTTTATTAAGTCTGGTAATCTAAGAATTAGGGAACAGACACCCTAATTGACGCGAATCCTAAAGATAGATCTATTGGGCCTAACAAACCCCATCCAAAGTACCGGATGCTTTAGTACTTCGAAATTTATATCATATCCGAAGGGTGTCCCGGAATGATGGGGATATTCTTATATATGCATCTTGTTATTGTCGGTTACCAGGTGTTCACCATATGAATGATTTTTATCTCTATGTATGGGATGTGTATTGAAATATGAAATCTTGTGGTCTATTGTTACGATTTGATATATATAGCTTAAACCTATAACTCACCAACATTTTTGTTGACGTTTTAAGCATGTTTATTCTCAGGTGATTATTAAGAGCTTCCGCTGTCGCATACTTAAATAAGGACAAGATTTGGAGTCCATGCTTGTATGATATTATGTAAAAACTGCATTCAAGAAACTTATTTTGTTGTAACATATTTGTATTGTAAACCATTATGTAATGGTCGTGTGTAAACAGGATATTTTAGATTATCATTATTTGATAATCTACGTAAAGCTTTTTAAACCTTTATTGATGAAATAAAGGTTATGGTTTGTTTAAAAATGAATGCAGTCTTTGAAAAACGTCTCATATAGAGGTCAAAACCTCGCAACGAAATCAATTAATATGGAACGTTTTTAATCAATAAGAACGGGACATTTCAGTTGGTATCCGAGCGTTGGTCTTAGAGAACCAGAAAATTTGCATTAGTGTGTCTTATCGAGTTTGTTAGGATGCATTAGTGAGTCTGGACTTCGACCGTGTTTTCTTTAAAAATGATTGCTTAACATTTTTGTTGGAAACTATATATGAATATTATGTGATATATTAATCTCTTAACGTGTTTGATATTATGTGATAGATGTCTACCTCTAGAACAAGTCCCATTGACTCACCTAATAATAATGAAGAGTCAAATGTAAATTGGAATGATTTGTGGACTGATTCACAAGTTCCCGAAGAGGAACCGGAAGAAGAGTCGGAACCGGAAGAAGAATCGGAACCGGAAGAAGAATCGGAACCGGATGAAAAAATAGAACCGGTGGGGGAAATAATAAAACGGTTAAGTAAAAGAAAATCCTCAACCAACCGACCAAAGTTAATTATGGTCAATGGTGTTTCCGCCAAGGAAGCAAAATATTGGGAGGATTACCAATTCTCCGATGAATCGGATTCCGACGAGAATTCCGATGATGTTATAGAAATTACCCCAACTGAATTTAAAAAGGAAAAAGAAAATAATAAGGGAAAGGGCATAAAAATAGAGAAATCTAATTCCAACCCCGATGAACTTTATATGTATCGTCAACCCCCGAAGTCCTTAAGTTGTAACAATGACCCGGGAACCTCTAAACCACCAGGTTTTTCTAAACCAATGTGGACAACGACGGCTCGTATTAGGGGAACATCATATATCCCTAGAAACTTGGCAAAACGAACCAAAACTGAAGAAGAAGAAACGAGCGAGTCGGAATAAGATAGTTGTATTCGTGTGGTGTAATATATGGAATATAGTGTTCTTATGCTTTATGATATATGTAAAAATTGCTTGTATTAATAAGTATTTTTTTTATGAATCTAACTCTTGTCTATTTTACAGTTTAAAAACACAAAATGGATAGACAACCCAATATTTTAAGAGACCTACCCGGAGACATGATTGATGAAATCTTGTCTAGAGTCGGCCAGAATTCTTCGGCACAACTATTTAAGGCGAGATCAGTTTGTAAGACATTCGAAGAACGTTCCAAGAATGTCTTGGTTTATAAGAGACTTTCGTTTGAAAGATGGGGGATATCACATTGGGAAACCCATAAGTTACGATGTGTTTACTTTGACGCATATATTGCGGGGAACCCAAATGCTATTTTACGCAACGGGTTAAGAAATTATTTTGACTCAATATATCCGAATATTGGACTTCGTGATTTAGAAAAAGCGGCTAACATGCAACATAAAGAAGCATGTTATGCTTACGGATTAGTAATGTTCGCTTCTCACCAAAGTGAGAACAAGAACATCGGGCTACAACTATTAAACAAAACGTTTCCACAAGTGACGGAGTCGGTAATTGGGGTAAGAAATGAGGTTTTTAGATTATTACGGGACTGTTGGACATTACGTAACCCTCGTCCCTTTGATGACGTTACAACACGCTGTCTTATCAACGGCCATAACGGTTATGTTGCACAAGACCAAGGATGGGAAGTAGTCCTAGTAAAACCAGAATGCATGACTTGTTTCTGGACGTATGAATTACGTGTCTTTATTGCCTTTGCTGAACGACTTGTGTACTAGCTAGAATTGTCTTCACAACTATCTTGTATCAAAGTTATTGTGTGCTATATTTCATGCTTTATGTAAAATAAGCGGTATTGTAAGTTTGTAAAATATTGTATAAAAGTTTGAACGCGAAATATTATTATAATCAGTTTTTCATATAGAATTGTAGTAGTTGAATTGTATATTAGCTACTAAGTATGAACTTAACGGGTAGGTACTACCCGAATTTAAACTTATAAAACGCTAATATGAAGAAAAAGCTTTTATAAATGAGTTCATATTATGCTACGAAATACTATTAACTACTCTTAATATTCTGTATGATTAACTTGTTCCATTTAACTATTTTGAAGGAAATGGCACCGACTACTCGACACACCGTGAATATGAATGAAGAGGAATTCCGTACTTTTCTAGCTTCAAACATAGCCGCAGTACAGGCTGCGCTACATACCAACAATAACCTTGGATCTAGCAGTACAGGAAATCGTGTAGGATGCACCTACAAAGAATTCACTGCCTGCAAACCTTTGGAATTTGATGGAACCGAAGGACCGATCGGATTGAAACGGTGGACCGAGAAGGTTGAATCGGTGTTTGCCATAAGTAAGTGTACTGAAGAGGACAAAGTGAAGTACGCTACGCATACCTTCACAGGTTCTGCGTTAACATGGTGGAATACCTATCTAGAGCAAGTGGGACAAGATGATGCGTACGCACTACCGTGGTCAGCATTCAAGCACTTGATGAACGAGAAGTACCGTCCCAGAACCGAGGTCAATAAGCTCAAGACAGAACTTAGAGGGTTACGAACCCAAGGATTTGATATTACCACGTACGAAAGACGATTCACAGAATTGTGCCTATTGTGTCCGGGAGTATTCGAAGATGAGGAAGAGAAGATCGACGCGTTTGTGAAAGGATTACCGGAAAGAATCCAAGAAGATATAAGTTCACACGAGCCCGCCTCCATACAACAGGCATGTAGAATGGCTCACAAACTAGTGAACCAGATTGAAGAAAGAATTAAAGAACAGACTGCTGAAGAGGCCAATGTGAAGCAAGTCAAAAGAAAGTGGGAGGAAAACGGTGATAAGAATCACCAATACAACAACAACAGCAATTACAACAATAATCGCAACAATTATCCCAACAATCGCAACATCAATCGCAACTACAACAAACGGCCCAACAACAACAACAACAACAACAACAACAGCAACTACAACAATCATCCCAACAACAATAATAACCGCAACAACAACAACAATCAGAAGCAACTATGCCAAAGGTGTGAAAAGAATCACTCGGGGTTCTGCACCAAATTTTGCAACAAGTGTAAAAGAAATGGTCATAGCGCGGCGAAGTGTGAGGTCTACGGACCAGGGGTTAATAGAACGAAAGGAACAAATGGTGTCGGAACGAGTAATGGCGGAGCAAGTAGTGTCGGAGCAAGTTATGCCAATGTAGTTTGTTATAAATGTGGAAAACCAGGCCACATTATTAGAAATTGCCCGAACCAGGAGAACACGAATGGACAAGGCCGTGGAAGAGTTTTCAATATTAATGCGGTAGAGGCACAGGAAGACCCGGAGCTTGTTACGGGTACGTTTCTTATTGACAATAAATCTGCTTACGTTTTATTTGATTCGGGTGCGGATAGAAGCTATATGAGTAGAGATTTTTGTGCTAAATTAAGTTGTCCATTGACGCCTTTGGATAGTAAATTTTTACTCGAATTAGCAAATGGTAAATTAATTTCAGCAGATAATATATGTCGGAATCGAGAAATTAAACTGGTTAGCGAAACATTTAAGATTGATTTGATACCAGTAGAGTTAGGGAGTTTTGATGTGATAATCGGTATGGACTGGTTGAAAGAAGTGAAAGCGGAGATCGTTTGTTACAAAAATGCAATTCGCATTATACGAGAAAAAGGAAAACCCTTAATGGTGTACGGAGAAAAGGGCAACACGAAGCTACATCTTATTAGTAATTTGAAGGCACAAAAACTAATAAGAAAAGGTTGCTATGCTGTTCTAGCACACGTCGAGAAAGTACAAACTGAAGAAAAGAGCATCAATGATGTTCCCATTGCAAAAGAATTTCCCGATGTATTTCCGAAAGAATTACCGGGATTACCCCCACATCGATCCGTTGAATTTCAAATAGATCTTGTACCAGGAGCTGCACCAATAGCTCGTGCTCCTTACAGACTCGCACCCAGCGAGATGAAAGAACTGCAAAGCCAATTACAAGAACTTTTAGAGCGTGGTTTCATTCGACCAAGCACATCACCGTGGGGAGCTCCTGTTTTGTTTGTCAAGAAGAAAGATGGTACATTCAGGTTGTGTATCGACTACCGAGAGTTGAACAAACTTACCATCAAGAACCGCTACCCACTACCGAGAATCGACGACTTATTTGATCAACTACAAGGCTCGTCTGTTTATTCAAAGATTGACTTACGTTCCGGGTATCATCAAATGCGGGTGAAAGAAGATGATATTCCAAAGACTGCTTTCAGAACACGTTACGGTCATTACGAGTTTATGGTCATGCCGTTTGGTTTAACTAATGCACCAGCTGTGTTCATGGACCTTATGAACCGAGTGTGTGGACCATACCTTGACAAGTTTGTCATTGTTTTCATTGATGACATACTTATTTACTCAAAGAATGACCAAGAACACGGTGAACATTTGAGAAAGGTGTTAGAAGTATTGAGGAAGGAAGAATTGTACGCTAAGTTTTCAAAGTGTGCATTTTGGTTGGAAGAAGTTCAATTCCTCGGTCACATAGTGAACAAAGAAGGTATTAAGGTGGATCCGGCAAAGATAGAAACTGTTGAAAAGTGGGAAACCCCGAAAACTCCGAAACACATACGCCAGTTTTTAGGACTAGCTGGTTACTACAGAAGGTTCATCCAAGACTTTTCCAGAATAGCAAAACCCTTGACTGCATTAACGCATAAAGGGAAGAAATTTGAATGGAATGATGAACAAGAGAAAGCGTTTCAGTTATTGAAGAAAAAGCTAACTACGGCACCTATATTGTCATTGCCTGAAGGGAATGATGATTTTGTGATTTATTGTGACGCATCAAAGCAAGGTCTCGGTTGTGTATTAATGCAACGAACGAAGGTGATTGCTTATGCGTCTAGACAATTGAAGATTCACGAACAAAATTATACGACGCATGATTTGGAATTAGGTGCGGTTGTTTTTGCATTAAAGACTTGGAGGCACTACTTATATGGGGTCAAAAGTATTATATATACCGACCACAAAAGTCTTCAACACATATTTAATCAGAAACAACTGAATATGAGGCAGCGTAGGTGGATTGAATTATTGAATGATTACGATTTTGAGATTCGTTACCACCCGGGGAAGGCAAATGTGGTAGCCGATGCCTTGAGCAGGAAGGATAGAGAACCCATTCGAGTAAAATCTATGAATATAATGATTCATAATAACATTACTACTCAAATAAAGGAGGCGCAACAAGGAGTTTTAAAAGAGGGAAATTTAAAGGATGAAATACCCAAAGGATCGGAGAAGCATCTTAATATTCAGGAAGACGGAACCCGGTATAGGGCTGAAAGGATTTGGGTACCAAAATTTGGAGATATGAGAGAAATGGTACTTAGAGAAGCTCATAAAACCAGATACTCAATACATCCTGGAACGGGGAAGATGTACAAGGATCTCAAGAAACATTTTTGGTGGCCGGGTATGAAAGCCGATGTTGCTAAATACGTAGGAGAATGTTTGACGTGTTCTAAGGTCAAAGCTGAGCATCAGAAACCATCAGGTCTACTTCAACAACCCGAAATCCCGGAATGGAAATGGGAAAACATTACCATGGATTTCATCACTAAATTGCCAAGGACTGCAAGTGGTTTTGATACTATTTGGGTAATAGTTGATCGTCTCACCAAATCAGCACACTTCCTACCAATAAGAGAAGATGACAAGATGGAGAAGTTAGCACGACTGTATTTGAAGGAAGTCGTCTCCAGACATGGAATACCAATCTCTATTATCTCTGATAGGGATGGCAGATTTATTTCAAGATTCTGGCAGACATTACAGCAAGCATTAGGAACTCGTCTAGACATGAGTACTGCCTATCATCCACAAACTGATGGGCAGAGCGAAAGGACGATACAAACGCTTGAAGACATGCTACGAGCATGTGTTATTGATTTCGGAAACAGTTGGGATCGACATCTACCGTTAGCAGAATTTTCCTACAACAACAGCTACCATTCAAGCATTGAGATGGCGCCGTTTGAAGCACTTTATGGTAGAAAGTGCAGGTCTCCGATTTGTTGGAGTGAGGTGGGGGATAGACAGATTACGGGTCCGGAGATTATACAAGAAACTACCGAGAAGATCATCCAAATTCAACAACGGTTGAAAACCGCCCAAAGTCGACAAAAGAGCTACGCTGACATTAAAAGAAAAGATATAGAATTTGAAATTGGAGAGATGGTCATGCTTAAAGTTTCACCTTGGAAAGGCGTTGTTCGATTTGGTAAACGAGGGAAATTAAATCCAAGGTATATTGGACCATTCAAGATTATTGATCGTGTCGGACCAGTAGCTTACCGACTTGAGTTACCTCAACAACTCGCGGCTGTACATAACACTTTCCACGTCTCGAATTTGAAGAAATGTTTTGCTAAAGAAGATCTCACTATTCCGTTAGATGAAATCCAAATCAACGAAAAACTCCAATTCATCGAAGAACCCGTCGAAATAATGGATCGTGAGGTTAAAAGACTTAAGAAAAACAAGATACCAATTGTTAAGGTTCGATGGAATGCTCGTAGAGGACCCGAGTTCACCTGGGAGCGTGAAGATCAGATGAAGAAGAAATACCCGCATCTATTTCCAGAAGATTCGTCAACACCTTCAACAGCTTAAAATTTCGGGACGAAATTTATTTAACGGGTAGGTACTGTAGTGACCCGAACTTTTCCATGTTTATATATATTAATTGAGATTGATGTTTACATGATTAAATGTTTCCAACATGTTAAGCAATCAAACTTGTTAAGACTTGATTAATTGAAATAGGTTTCATATAGACAATTGACCACCCAAGTTGACCGGTGATTCACGAACGTTAAAACTTGTAAAAAAAAACTATATGATGACATATATATGGTTATATATATAGTTAACATGATATTATGATAAGTAAACATATCATTAATTATATTAACAATGAACTACATATGTAAAAACAAGACTACTAACTTAATGATTTTGAAACGAGACATATATGTAACGTTTATCGTTGTAACGACATTTAATGTATATATATCATATTAAGATATATTCGTACATCATAATATCATGATAATATAATAATTTAAAATCTCTTTTGATATTATAAACATTGGGTTAACAACATTTAACAAGATCGTTAACCTAAAGGTTTCAAAACAACACTTACATGTAACGACTAACGATGACTTAACGACTCAGTTAAAATGTATATACATGTAGTGTTTTAATATGTATTTATACACTTTTGAAAGACTTCAATACACTTATCAAAATACTTCTACTTAACAAAAATGCTTACAATTACATTCTCGTTCAGTTTCATCAACAATTCTACTCGTATGCACCCGTATTCGTACTCGTACAATACACAGCTTTTAGATGTATGTACTATTGGTATATACACTCCAATGATCAGCTCTTAGCAGCCCATGTGAGTCACCTAACACATGTAGGAACCATCATTTGGCAACTAGCATGAAATATCTCATAAGATTACAAAAATATGAGTAATCATTCATGACTTATTTACATGAAAACAAAATTACATATCCTTTATATCTAATCCATACACCAACGACCAAAAACACCTACAAACACTTTCATTCTTCAATTTTCTTCATCTAATTGAACTCTCTCAAGTTCTATCTTCAAGTTCTAAGTGTTCTTCATAAATTCCAAAAGTTCTAGTTTCATAAAATCAAGAATACTTTCAAGTTTGCTAGCTCACTTCCAATCTTGTAAGGTGATCATCCAACCTCAAGAAATCTTTGTTTCTTACAGTAGGTTATCATTCTAATACAAGGTAATAATCATATTCAAACTTTGGTTCAATTTCTATAACTATAACAATCTTATTTCAAGTGATGATCTTACTTGAACTTGTTTTCGTGTCATGATTTTGCTTCAAGAACTTTGAGCCATCCAAGGATCCATTGAAGCTAGATCCATTTTTCTCTTTTCCAGTAGGTTCATCCAAGGAACTTAAGGTAGTAATGATGTTCATAACATCATTCGATTCATACATATAAAGCTATCTTATTCGAAGGTTTAAACTTGTAATCACTAGAACATAGTTTAGTTAATTCTAAACTTGTTCGCAAACAAAAGTTAATCCTTCTAACTTGACTTTTAAAATCAACTAAACACATGTTCTATATCTATATGATATGCTAACTTAATGATTTAAAACCTGGAAACACGAAAAACACCGTAAAACCGGATTTACGCCGTCGTAGTAACACCGCGGGCTGTTTTGGGTTAGTTAATTAAAAACTATGATAAACTTTGATTTAAAAGTTGTTATTCTGAGAAAATGATTTTTATTATGAACATGAAACTATATCCAAAAATTATGGTTAAACTCAAAGTGGAAGTATGTTTTCTAAAATGGTCATCTAGACGTCGTTCTTTCGACTGAAATGACTACCTTTACAAAAACGACTTGTAACTTATTTTTCCGACTAGAAACCTATACTTTTTTGGTTTAGATTCATAAAATATAGTTCAATATGAAACCATAGCAATTTGATTCACTCAAAACGGATTTAAAATGAAGAAGTTATGGGTAAAACAAGATTGGATAATTTTTCTCATTTTAGCTACGTGAAAATTGGTAACAAATCTATTCCAACCATAACTTAATCAACTTGTATTATATATTATGTAATCTTGAGATACCATAGACATGTATACAATGTTTCGACCTATCATGTCGACACATCTATATATATTTCGGAACAACCATAGACACTCTATATGTGAATGTTGGAGTTAGCTATACAGGGTTGAGGTTGATTCCAAAATATATATAGTTTGAGTTGTGATCAATACTGAGATACGTATACACTGGGTCGTGGATTGATTCAAGATAATATTTATCGATTTATTTCTGTACATCTAACTGTGGACAACTAGTTGTAGGTTACTAACGAGGACAGCTGACTTAATAAACTTAAAACATCAAAATATATTAAAAGTGTTGTAAATATATTTTGAACATACTTTGATATATATGTATATATTGTTATAGGTTCGTGAATCAACCAGTGGCCAAGTCTTACTTCCCGACGAAGTAAAAATCTGTGAAAGTGAGTTATAGTCCCACTTTTAAAATCTAATATTTTTGGGATGAGAATACATGCAGGTTTTATAAATGATTTACAAAATAGACACAAGTACGTGAAACTACATTCTATGGTTGAATTATCGAAATCGAATATGCCCCTTTTTATTAAGTCTGGTAATCTAAGAATTAGGGAACAGACACCCTAATTGACGCGAATCCTAAAGATAGATCTATTGGGCCTAACAAACCCCATCCAAAGTACCGGATGCTTTAGTACTTCGAAATTTATATCATATCCGAAGGGTGTCCCGGAATGATGGGGATATTCTTATATATGCATCTTGTTATTGTCGGTTACCAGGTGTTCACCATATGAATGATTTTTATCTCTATGTATGGGATGTGTATTGAAATATGAAATCTTGTGGTCTATTGTTACGATTTGATATATATAGCTTAAACCTATAACTCACCAACATTTTTGTTGACGTTTTAAGCATGTTTATTCTCAGGTGATTATTAAGAGCTTCCGCTGTCGCATACTTAAATAAGGACAAGATTTGGAGTCCATGCTTGTATGATATTATGTAAAAACTGCATTCAAGAAACTTATTTTGTTGTAACATATTTGTATTGTAAACCATTATGTAATGGTCGTGTGTAAACAGGATATTTTAGATTATCATTATTTGATAATCTACGTAAAGCTTTTTAAACCTTTATTGATGAAATAAAGGTTATGGTTTGTTTAAAAATGAATGCAGTCTTTGAAAAACGTCTCATATAGAGGTCAAAACCTCGCAACGAAATCAATTAATATGGAACGTTTTTAATCAATAAGAACGGGACATTTCAAAACGTACCCGTGACTAATTCATTGTCATCTCGGGATTCCTCGGTGTTGATGTTGAAAGCTCGGCCGCGCGTATTAGGGTTATCTTTTTTCTTCGGGCATGCATTTCTATAATGGCCCGTTTGGCCACATTCATAACAAGTACCCGATTTTGGTGCATTGGGCACTTTTTGAGCAACGGGGGCGGCACTTCTACAATTGTTGGCCACATGACCACCCCTTTGATACCGGTGACAAAAGAGATTGCTACATTCACCATAGTGGTGTTTGTGGCATTTGTTGCAAAAGGGTTTATTTCCGCCATAGCTTTTCTTGGCGTCGGAGGTGTAAGGCTTTTTGGTGAAGTTGTTGTTGTAGTTGTTGCTTGATTGGGGGGCTTCCCATTTTCTTTTGTTGCCGCCCGATTTATCCTCAGCCTTAGGTGCCGGCACTATAATTTCGTCCACCGTTTCGATCAATTGACGGGCCATGTTCAAGGCTTGTTGTAGGTTAGCGGGTTTGGATGACATCACTCCTTGTTTGATGCTCTTTGGAAGACCATCCATATAGAGTTCAACCCTTTGAGATTCGGGGTTCACGAGGTTGGGACACATCAAGGATAGCTCGGCGAATTGTTGATTGTAGGCCTTGAGATCGTTTCCGACCGCCTTTAAAGTTCTTAGCTCTTTTTCGAGCTTTCGGGTTTCTTCACGAGGGAAAAATTCGACGATCAACCTTTCCCTTAAATCGGCCCAAGAGAGGGCGTGAGCTTCATCGGTACCCACCGATTGTACATACGTGTTCCACCACGTGAGGGCGATACCGGCAAAGGTGTGGGTGGAATATTTGACCTTGTCTTGATCCCGACAACCGCTTATGCTAAAGACGGCTTCCGTTTGCTCAAACCATCGGGTGAGCACAACCGGTCCCCCGGTTCCATTAAAAGTATGAGGTTTGCACCCCATGAAAGCTTTATAGGAGCACCCTTCGCTTGAGTTACCGGCCCCTTTATTGTTGTTGTTGTGGTTGTTATTGTTGTTGTTGGAGGAGTAACCGGCCATGGCCGTATCCACGGCGGTGGCTATCATCCGTTGAAGGGCTTGTTCGGGAGTCTCATTGTGATGACCCGGAGATTTTCGATCAAATTTAAACTTTAATCTTTATACGTTTTCGACACGATAAGTAAAAATCTTTAATGTTGAGTCTCGAAAGTTTTGGAAATCTATATTCATGTAATCAATTACCCTTTGAACTATGCTCGACGATTCACGAACATTTATGTGTATATAGATATGTATATATAATATATACTTGGTAATTGAAAACGTTAATAAAGTATTAGATATATAATACTTTACATAAACGTGTTCGTTTCGATATTTGTTCAATATAGTAAATATAAATTACAAGTTTAATTAATAGTTGTTATAATAATTAATATTATTAGTATCATTAATATTATAATATGAAATTGTACATGTAATTTGTTATAAATAATATTATTAATATTATTTATTATTATTATCATTACTAATATTATTATAATTAAAATTGTTAGTATTACTAAAATCATTAAATTAATACAATTTAATATATTATTATTAACATCATTATTAACAATATTGTTAATAATTATTATTATAATTTTTACTAATGTTATTATTATTATTGAAAGTATTATTATTGGTTATTATATATTTGTATTTATTAATTATTTATATTAGTTATATATATAAATCATACTTAGTACTAAATAATAAAGACAACAGATTCATTAGTCATCCAAATCTAATTCTTTCACTTTCAAACTGTATAAGATTGGTACTATCAGTCTGTATAAGATTGGTACTATCAGTCGAACTAGATCACTAAAACATCCAAAATCTGTTAGGAGTCTCAATCTCCTTTCGATTTTTTTTTATTATTTATTACCTACTTGAATTTTGCTGTCGTACTAGGACTAAAAATAAAAACTTTATCTAAATTGAGTTTCTGTCTAAACCCAATACCAATTGATTCCAAGTCAATCATAAAATAACAAAATCTATTGTGAGTCGTTATCCATTTTTTTTATTATTATTTTCTTCCTGAGAGATATTTTCTTTCTTTGTCGACTTCAGTTGGTACAAAGCAAATCAATCCGCTCTGAAAATCTTGAAAAAACATAGTCACCCTTGTAAACACCACGACAACCCAATCCAAAATGGAATTCAAGCATTTCAATCACCACCTTTCATATTTGCTTCACTTTAAACTCAACACCAATTGTTGAGAGGATATACGATTCCTACTACTGCGAGATATGTTTCTGTTGCAACCAAACTATAACGATCATTTACACCCTTCTTCTTCTATTTTATTTTCGTTGCAAAAATCACCCAAGAACCCAACACCTCTTGTATTGTTACTGATATTTCTTTCAACCCACAAACATAACCATGAAACCCACAACAATCTTTATATTTTTTTTATATATTTTGTGAACCCAATACACATAAACCATCGCCAACCTTGATTCAAACCACCTTTGATTGGCAACCATTAATTTCCTTGAACCACCGAAGACACCCTCACTATCTTTCTTTGGTTCTATTCGGTCCACACCCGACATCACCTTCGAGCCACCTCACCACCTCTTCTAATAGCTATATCTCTCACTAGATTATTTTTTTTCTTCCTATTATGAAACCAAAAACCGAACCCTTATTATTATTTTTTTCTCGAAACAGTTTGCTTTATTCTAAATGATGAAGATTATGCTAGGGTGATAACAACGGCGATGGTGGTGTAATGTTAATGTTAACAATCATAAAGGAACAATAATGATTAGTATTATGATCATGTGATAAAACGAGAGGATGATGAGGTTTAGATTAGTATAATGATGATGATATTCTGATGAGATGAAAACTAGTGATTTTACGTATGAAATAAAGTCATGATATATGATTAGGATTATGATATATGATTATAAATTTTAGTTTTAATTTTGAAGATAAATGATGAGGATTCGTAATAGTCAAAGTTTAGGATTTTAAGATGAAGATTATGATGATTAGTTGATGGTTTCATGATAAAGGACGATGCAGAGATGATACGTATGTATGTATGTATGTATGATGATACATACGTGGTTATGATAATGATGGATTGTGTTGATGAATAAACGATACAGATATATAGATAGGTGTTAGGAAATTAAACAGAAAAGCAACAGACAGAGGAATGGTTTAGGAGTGGTGCGGGTTAGCGAGAGGTCTTGGGTTCGATTCTAGGATGGAGCAATATTTTTTTTAGAACTCCTTTTATAAGGTAGTCCCCTTTAATATTATTATTATTATTGTTTTATTATTATTGTTATTATTATTATTATTATTATTATGATTATTGTTATTAATATTGTTACTAATGTTATAGTTACTAGTGTTATAAATATCACAAATAATATTACTATTATTACTTTTACATCCTAGTATTATTATTATTATTGTGAAACTAAAACAAATGATTAGTACTAGTATCATTTCCTAAATGATAAAATTATTATTATTATTATGATTAGGGTTACAATTACTAATATTATTATTATTTATATTAATATTAATGTTATTATTAAGTATTAAGTATTATTATGAATATTATCATTATTAGTATTAAAATGATTATCATATTCATTACTACAAATATTAATTGAGTATTATTATAATAATTATCTTAATAAACAAATGATATATATATATATATATATATATATATATATATATATATATATATATATATATATATATATATATATATATATATAAAGATATATTTAATACTTATAACATAACAAAAATTAATATTTTTATATACAAAATGAATATATGAGACGTATATATATTATTAATATAAAAATGATATAATTAGTAAATTATATATATATACAAACTTATTTGATTACGATATGAATATTAATAAATATACAAATGATATAGGTTCGTGAATCCGAGGCCAATCCTGCACTGTTCAATATAGTTATATGTATTTTTACTACAAAATACAATACGGTGAGTTTCATTTGCTCCCTTTTTACTCATTACATTTTTGGGCTGAGAATACATGCAAATGCTTTATTAACTGTTTTACAATATTTATATGCATGAGTTTCATTTGCCTTTTTACCCTTTATATTTTTGGGCTGAGAATACATGCGCAATTTTTATAAATGTTTTACGAAATAGACACAAGTAATCGAAACTACATTATATGGTTGAATTATCGAAATCGAATATGCCCCTTTTTATTAAGTCTGGTAATCTAAGAATTAGGGAACAGACACCCTAATTGACGCGAATCCTAAAGATAGATCTATCGGGCCCAACAAGCCCCATCCAAAGTACCGGATGCTTTAGTACTTCGAAATTTATATCATGTCCGAAGAAGGATCCCGGAATGATGGGGATATTCTTATATGCATATTGTGAATGTCGGTTACCAGGTGTTCAATTCATATGAATGATATTTTGTTTGTGTAGTTGAAATGGGACTTCTGCACGTTTTAAAATAATTAAAATCTTGTGGTCTATTAAAATGATGAAAATGAAATGATTACTATAAACTAATGAACTCACCAACCTTTTGGTTGACACTTGAAAGCATGTTTATTCTCAGGTATGAAAGAAATCTTCCGCTGTGCATTAGCTCATTTTAAGGATATTACTTGGAGTCATTCATGACATATTTCAAAAGATGTTGCATTCGAGTCATTGAAGTTCATTAGAGATTATTAAGTAAATGATGGATTAGGTCATTTATAGTTGGATATTATGAAATGGTATGCATACCTGTCAAGTTTCGATGAAATGAAAGGTTGTCTTTTAAAAACAAATGCAATGTTTGTAAAATATATCATATAGAGGTCAAATACCTCGCGATGTAATTATATGTAATGTTCTCATCCATATGGATTTGGTCGGGGCATCACAGGTGGTATCAGAGCTGGTATAACGCCGTCCATGTGTGGCAGGTTAGTCGTAAAGGAGGTTCTCACAGTGTTACCTGTGACGAAGCATTGGCTCTTACTCCTTGCGATCCCTTACGAGGGTTGGCAGTAGCCGAGAGGCAGGCCCTAAAATCAGTATCTGAGGTACACTCAGTGGTCACCAGGCGGTTAGCTGGGAAGGCACTGGGTGGGACGGTGGTTGTCCCCAACTGTATCACAGGTGGTATCAGAGCGGTGGTCTTAGCGAACCAGGTCTGCATTAGTGTGTCTAAACAGGTAGTTGTTAGGATGCATTAGTGAAGTCTGGACTTCGACCTAGTAGTTGTTAGGTTATATTAATGAGTCTGGACTTGAACCTGGTCTGCATGTCAAAAGTTTTGCTTATCATTTCGTGTCAAAAATTACCTGCTTATCATTCTTAGTCTAGACACATCTTACTGCATTGGTTGCATGAATAGTGTATAGACAAAATTCATATCTTAGCGTATCTATTACTGTGAACTTTGACTAACATCTTTCAAAGTTTCTCCGTAATTTATGGGATTTTGGTATTATATATACATATGCAAATTATGTAATTAAGGAATACCAAATCTAAATTCTACAATCTACTTCATACCAAGAATTATTTCCCTGATCATACGAGATGGATCCCTCAACCAGTTCAAACTCCTCAGATTCTGACAGCTATGCTGATATGGACTTCCACACGAGCTCCGAAAGCAGCGTGACCGGAATGGATCAACCAATTTCCCATCATCTATTCTGGATGAATTGGGGATGGGTTCGTAATATACTAAATCATTGGAGACAAGAAGAAGGTGATCCCTTCCATCCACCACAATCACCTCTTGGCGATGAACCTGAAGCACTTACCGGCAAACCTATTCGAAACACCATTTTCTCTCTCATTTCTAGAGTATCTCGTCACGATTATATACTATCCCATATTATGAATCTTATTCATCCGCTCGCTCCAACCGCCAATCATCCCGGTGTACTAGCAGAAATTAACGAACTTCGCGCTCGCGTGACTGATAATGCTAAAAACGAACATATATTTCATAGCATTATTCCTCAAGAAAGACAAGCTTTTAGTTGCAATTGTTCTATTTACAAGTGATATTCGTTTAAATAATAAAAGGTGAAGACAAAAGATAGATTCGACGAATTAAAGACGCAAATGACTAAAAAGCTCAAAAGAACAAATTACAATCAAAGAGGTTCCAATTATTGATAAGAAACGTCTCGAAATTACAAGAGTACAAGATTCAAAACGCAAAGTACAAGATATTAAATTGTACGCAAGGACGTTCGAAAATCCGAAACCGGGACCAGAGTCAACTCTCAACGCTCGACGCAACGGACTAAAAATTTCAAGTCAACTATGCACATGAATATAATATAATATATAATTAATTCTTAAAATTAATATATATATATATTATATTATATTTAAAAACCGTCGGCATAAAAAAACAAAGACTTTTGAGTCTCCCCAACTGGCCATGCGATCGCATGGCCTGGAGGAAGAAACTCCATGCGATCGCATGAGCATATTTTCCAGCCCACAGGCCTATAAATTCGCAGTTTGGTGAACGTAAAAACACATCTTTTTATTCTTCACTCAAATGTAGTATATGTATATATAATTTATATTTTAATTTTAATTTTAATTTTAAATCCTAATAATAAGGGTGTGTTAGCGAATGTTGTAAGGGTGTAAGTCGAAATTCTGTCCGGGTAACGCTACGCTATTTTTAATCATTGTAAGTTATGTTAAACCTTTTTGATTTAATGTCTCGTAGCTAAGTTATTATTATGCTTATTTAAAACGAAGTAATCATGATGTTGGGCTAATTACTAAAATTGGGTAATTGGGCTTTGTACCATAATTGGGGTTTGGACAAAAGAACGACACTTGTGGAAATTAGACTATGGGCTATTAATGGGCTTTATATTTGTTTAACTAAATGATAATTTGTTAATTTTAATATAAAGATTTATAATTGGACGTCCCTATAAATAACCATATACACTCAATCGGACACGATGAGCGGGATATTTATATGTACGAATAATCGTTCATTTAACCGGACACGGGAATGGATTAATAGCCACTAGAATTATTAAAACAGGGGTGAAATTATGTACAAGGACACTTGGCATAATTGATAACAAAGTATTAAAACCTTGGGTTACACTCAGTCGACATCCTGGTGTAATTATTAAACAAAGTATTAAAATTTTGTTACAGTTTAAGTCCCCAATTAGTTGGAATATTTAACTTCGGGTATAAGGATAATTTGACGAAGACACTCGTACTTTATATTTATGACTGATGGACTGTTATGGACAAAACCAGACGGACATATTAAATAATCCAGGACAAAGGACAATTGACCCATAGGCATAAAACTAAAATCAACACGTCAAACATCATGATTACGGAAGTTTAAATAAGCATAATTCTTTTATTTCATATTTAATTTCCTTTATTTCATATTTAATTGCACTTCTATTTATCGCACTTTTATTTTTTGTTATTGTATTTAATTGCACTTTTAATTATCGTACTTTTTAATTATCGCAAGTTTATTTTATCACACTTTTATTTATCGCAATTTCATTATCATTATTTACTTTACGCTTTAAATTAAGTCTTTTATTTATTCAATATTTTACATTTTGTTTTAACTGCGACTAAAGTTTTTAAAATCGACAAACCGGTCATTAAACGGTAAAAACCCCCCTTTATAATAATAATATTACTTATATATATATTTGTATTTTTATAAAATAAAACTAATATAGCGTTAAGCTTTGATTAAAAGATTCCATGTGGAACGAACCGGACTTACTAAAAACTACACTACTGTACGATTAGGTACACTGCCTATAAGTGTTGTAGCAAGGTTTAAGTATATCCATTCTCTAAATAAATAAATATCTTGTGTAAAATTGTATCGTATTTAATAGTATTTCCTTGTAAAATTTAATAGTATTTTATACCCCTTAACTTTAACATCAAGTATTTTTGGCGCCGCTGCCGGGAATTTTTCTTGCTTAAAAGCCGGAAGCGCAACGCTAAAAAAAAAAGATTTTTATTTTTAGTTTACTTTTATTCAAATACGCTTTTGTAAAAATACGTTTTAATATATTCAAAAATATAAAAAGAAAAACAAAAATATAAATATTTTTAAGAGTTTGTTAAATATTTAAGTTCTATAAAAGTTTCTTTATATTTATTTTATAAAAATATAAGTTTTATTTAATTTATAAAAATATATTATATAAATATTTAAAACAGAAAAAATAAACACAGCAAAAAAAAATAAAAAATAAACTCTCGGGCCTGCTGCTGTAGCAGCCCGTAACCTGGCCTAAAATCCTGGCTCATGCGATCTCATGAGCCCGAAGGCATAAACTCATGCGATCGCATGAGAGTGTCTGACACGCCAACAGGAAATCCTAACTGCATTAATTACGGTGTATTATTATTATTATTATTATTATTATTTAATAAACCCTAATTAGGTTTTAATATTTTATTATTTAGTTTAATTTTAGTTTTTAATTTATTTTATATTTAGTTAAATTAGTTTATTTAAATTGTAAAATTAATAGTTTTATTAAATAAATAATATAAAAATAATATTTTTATAAAAAATTGTACTTTTTACAACTTTTAGTATATTTTTATATTTTGTCCCTTTTTAATTGTTTTAGCGTAATTTTTTGTATTTTTCGCTCGTATTTAGTTTTAATTCATAGTTTTTGCCATAGTTATTTTTATTTCTAGATTTTTAGGCTTTGCCGTAAAATTCCTTAAGTTTTTTTTTTTAGACTAAGATTTAGGTGATTTAGAATTTTGCGACGCCTTTTTTTTTTTAAGTTTTAGTACCTTTTTAAGATATTGCCATTTGGGATATAGTTTTACTTGTAAGCTTTAATATTTTTAGACGCCTTTTACCTATGTATCAATTATCATTCCAATTAGTAATCGCAATTTGCGATTATAATTTTAAGTTAGTGATAGTAATAAGGTTGGGTTAGTCGAGTGTTTTTAAGTTCTATAAGTCATTTTTTTATTATTTCTTATTTTTCGACGCCTTTTATTTTTTTGATCTTTTCTTTTTCGACCTTTTTCGACGCACTCTTTTTCTTTCTTATTTCTCGCTATTCTAGTTTTAGGACATAGATTTTTTTTCTACTTCTTATCTATACTTCTTAAAATTACGAAAATTTATTTTAAGTGGTTAAATTGATAGACATCAAAATTTTCTGGTTCGTAGTAATAGTTGGATTTGTACGTGGACCGGGTTATTGGAGCCAAACAGTCCTCAATTATATTGAGACCAAACGAATCCTGCCCCTCTGCTGCATCTTTTGGCTATTCGAAACGTGGGCAAAATCAGAAAAGTCTATTAATTGGATAACTTATATAATTTTTCTCTCCTTTTAAAAAACTAATAGGATATTCAGTGAATGCACCGAGCAAGACGTTCACCACCTTTTGTACGTTCACCACCTGTAACTCGATCAAGACATCTAGCTAATATTACCGCCGTTGATTTTTCTTTAGAATCGTCATCCAGTTGACCAAGTACTCCAATTCAAATTTCCGATAATCCATTTTTTGAACCCGACCTCACAATTGAGAATCCGGAGAATATTCAGGGACAATTCGTAGATCCTGAACCATTAATTTTTCCTCCGGAACCACCAATCATTCAAACAGAGATTGTTGAGGAATGAACCATTAAATCAGAATCCTCTAGTGATTCCGATTCAACAAATTCAATTATGGAGAATCTGGAACCTTTAAGTATGGAAGACCGAATGAGAGCTAAACGCACTGGCCAAGGTCACGCAATTACTCATCCAGACATTAATGCGCCAGATTATGAAATCAAAGGACAAATTCTACACATGGTGACTAATCAATGCCAATTTAGTGGTGCGCCGAAGGAAGATCCAAATGAACATCTTCGTACCTTTAATAGGATCTGCACTCTATTTAAAATCCGAGAAGTGGAGGATGAACAGATATATCTCATGTTATTTCCCTGGACTTTAAAGGGAGAAGCCAAAGATTGGTTGGAATCGTTACCTGGAGGGGCGATTGATACATGGGACGTTTTAGTTGAAAAATTTCTTAAACAATTCTTTCCGGCATCTAAAGCCGTAAGACTTCAAGGAGAAATTGTTACGTTCACACAGAAGCAAAATGAAACTCTATATGAGGCGTGGACAAGATTTGGAAAGTTATTAAGAGGATGTCCGCAACATGGTTTAGACACCTGTCAAATAGTACAAATATTCTACCAAGGATGCGACATCACTACAAGAAAAGACATCGATATAGCAGCTGGTGGTTCTATTATGAAGAAAACGTAAACTGATGCTTACAAAATTATAGATAACACTGCTTCCCACTCACATGAGTGGCACCAAGAAAAAGATATCGTTAGATCATCTAAAGCAGCTAGAGCCGATTCTAGCCATGACTTAGATTCCATTTCCGCAAAGATAGATGCTGTCGAGAGACGAATGGAAAAGATGACTAAAGATATCCACTCAATACGAATTAGTTGTGAGCAGTGTGGAGGACCACATTTGACAAAAGATTGTCTCAGTATTGAATTAACAATGGAACAAAGAGAGAATGTTTCATATCTAAACCAAAGGCCTGGAAATAATTATCAGAATAATTATCAACCTCCAAGACCAATTTACAATCAAAACCAGAATTATAATCGAAATATTCCATACAACAACCAACAAGGTCCTAACAATCAACAAGTATCCAATAATACTTACAATCAGCAAAGACCTAATTTTCAAAACAAACCACCACAAACCGATGATAAAAAGCCGAATTTAGAAGATATGATGACAAAGCTAGTTGAAACTCAAACGCAGTTTTTTACATCTCAAAAACAAACTAATGAACAAAATGCTCAAGCATTTAGAAATCAACAAGCTTCTATTCAAAACTTGAAACAAGAAGTAAGTAACCTAGCAAGGTTAATAGGTGAAAGAAAACCTGAAAGTTTACCTAGTGATACAAATGCTAACCCCCGGAATGAAACAGCTAAAGCCATTACCACAAGAAGTGGTATAACACTTAAACCACCCGAAATACCTGTAACTTCTGATGAAGCTATTCCTACTCCACAAGAACCACAACCTGATCAAGATAAGGAAAAAGAACCGGTAGTTGAAAAGGTTAATGAAGATAACACAGTTAAGGCTAAACCTTATGTTAAACCATACTAACCACCACTTCCTTACCCGAGTAAAATGAAAAAAGAGAAACTTGAAGCCGAGCAATCCAAATTCTTGGATATGTTTAAACAGATAAATGTAAATCTTCCTTTCATTGATGTGATTTCAGGAATGCCTAGATATGCTAAATTTCTGAAAGATCTAATCTCAAATAGAAAGAAAATGGAAGAACTCTCGGCTGTTACTATGAATGCTAATTGTTCAGCAGTGCTGTTGAATAAGATACCAGAAAAATTATCTGATCCAGGAAGTTTCACAATTCCATGTTTTCTGGGTAGTCTTAGTTCAATAGAAGCATTGGCAGACTTAGGTGCTAGTATAAATTTAATGCCGTATTCATTATACGCTAAACTAGACCTTGGAGAATTGAAACCAACAAGAATAAGTATACAACTAGCCGATAGATCAATAAAATATCCTAGAGGGATAATGGAGAACATGCTAGTTAAAGTTGGTACTTTAGTATTTCCAGTAGATTTTGTTGTTCTGGACATGGAAGAAGATTCTCAAGTTCCTCTCATATTAGGAAGACCATTCTTAAACACGGCTAAAGAAATGATAGACGTGTTCGGTAAGAAATTGACCCTAAGTATAGAGGATGAGAGTGTTACCTTTTCAGTTGATAGAGCAATGCAACAACCGCAATCTGCAGATGATACATGTTATTATATTCAAACTATAGATTCACATGCAGAATTATTAGAAGAATTTCCAGAATTACAAGGAACAGGAGAATGTTCTTTAGGAGAAGGAACTGAACCAATTCATGAAGCTGAAATGTTAGCTACACTAATAGCTAATGGATATGAACAAACAACAGAAGAAATTCAAATGCTAAAAGAAGAAGACAGATATCGATATAAATCATCGATAGAAGAACCTCCGAAATTAGAGTTAAAGTCACTTTCAAACCATTTGGAATACGCTTATTTACATGGTGAATCTGAATTACCTGTAATAATATCGTCTTCTCTTACTGAAAATGAGAAATCACAACTCATTTCTGTGTTGAAAGCTCATAAACCAGCCATTGCATGGAAGATTCATGATATAAAAGGAATAAGTCCTTCGTATTGCACACATAAAATCCTTATGGAAGAAGGTCATAAAACGTATGTGTAACGCCAACGAAGACTAAATCCGAATATGCAAGATGTTGTTAAAAAAGAAATAATTAAACTGCTAGATGCAGGTTTAATTTATCCAATTTCTGATAGTCCATGGGTAAGCCCAGTTCAATGCGTGCCTAAGAAGGGTGGCATGACTGTCATTACAAATGAAAAAAATGAGCTTATTCCAACTAGGACTGTAACAGGATGGCGTGTGTGTATTGATTATAGAAAATTAAATGACGCCACCAGAAAAGATCACTTTCCCTTACCTTTTATTGATCAAATGTTGGAAAGATTAGCCGGAAACAGTTACTATTGTTTTCTTGATGGATTTTCCGGATATTTTCAAATTCCAATAGTACCCGAAGACCAAGAGAAAACCACATTCACGTGCCTTTATGGTACTTTTGCTTACAAACGCATGCCATTTGGAATTTGCAACGCCCCTGCAACCTTTCAAAGGTGCATGATGGCGATTTTTCACGACATGATAGAAGAATGCATGGAAGTTTTCATGGATGACTTTTCAGTCTTCGATGATACTTTTGAATCATGTCTAGCTAATCTTGAACGAATGCTTATTAGATGCGAACAATCAAATCTAGTTCTTAATTGGGAGAAATGCCATTTCATGGTTAAAGAAGGCATCGTTCTTGGACATAAAATTTCAAAAGAAGGAATTGAAGTGGATAGAGCTAAAGTAGATGTAATTGCTAAACTTCCACATCCCACCAATGTTAGAGGAGTTAGGAGTTTTCTAGGGCATGCCGGTTTTTACCGACGTTTCATAAAAGATTTTTCTAAAATTGCCACTCCTATGAATAAACTCCTAGAAAAGGATGCTCCATTCATCTTTTCAGATGAATGCATCAAATCTTTTAATATTCTTAAAGAGAAACTCACTAATGCGCCGATCATGATAACACCGAATTGGAATTTACCATTTGAACTAATGTGCGATGCAAGTGATTTTGCAATGGGAGCCGTTTTTGGACAAAGAATTGAAAAACGATTTCAACCTATATATTATGCTAGTAAGACGTTACAAGGAGCACAAACGAATTACACAACTACTGAAAAAGAACTCCTTGCTATTGTCTTTGCTTTTGACAAATTTCGTTCATATCTCGTTCTAGTAAAAACGGTGGTCTATACCGACCATTCTGCTCTTAGATACCTATTTTCGAAACAAGATGCCAAACCAAGATTAATCCGTTGGATCTTACTCTTACAAGAGTTCGATATTGAAATCCGAGATAAAAGAGGAGCAGAAAATCTCACCGCTGATCATCTTTCTCGTCTTGAAAATCCTGAATTAGAAGTTCTAAATGAATCGGCCATACAAGACAACTTTTCTGATGAATATCTATTGAAGATAGATTATAATGAAATTCCATGGTTTGCAGACTATGCAAACTATTTAGTATGTGGATTCCTTTAAAAAGGATTATCGTACCAAAAACGAAAGAAATTCTTCAGTGATATAAAACACTATTTCTGGGAAGATCCACATCTGTTTAAAAGTTGTCCAGATGAAATAATATGCCGATATGTATTCGGAGATGAAGCTAGTAAAATTTTAAACCATTGTCACACAGGACCAACAGGAGAGCATTATGGGCCTCAACTAACAGCAAGAAAAGTTTATGATGCTGGATTCTATTGGACTACAATTTACAAAGACGCACACCTTCTTTGCAAATCCTGTGATGCATGTCAAAGAGCCGAAAAAATAAGTCAACGTGATGAAATGCCACAAAATGCCATTCAAGTATGTGAAGTATTTGACATTTGGGGTATTGACTTTATGGGTCCATTTCCAAAATCTCATAATAATCTCTATATTCTCGTAGCCATTGATTATGTATCTAAATGGGCGGAAGCACAAGCTCTCCCAACTAACGATGCACGAGTTGTAGTCAACTTTTTAAAACGTCTTTTTGCAAGGTTTGGAACGCCGAAAGCTTTAATAAGTGATCGGAGTACTCATTTATGTAATAATCAACTTGAGAAAGTTCTCAAAAGATATGGAGTAACTCATAAAATCTCCACCGCATATCATCCACAAACAAGTGGACAAGTTGAAAATACCAACCGAGCTTTAAAACGTATTCTAGAAAAAACCGTAGGATCAAATCCGAAGGAATGGTCCATTAAATTGGAGGATGCATTCTGGGCTTTTAGAACAGCCTAAAAAACTCCAATTGGAACCACACCTTTTAGACTCAATTATGGAAAAGCATGTCATCTTCCAGTAGAAATTGAACACAAAGCATTTTGGGCTTTGAAGACATGTAATCTTTATTTACATGAAGCTGGACGTCTACAGTTAAGTCAACTAAACGAATTAGAAGAATTAAGACATGAAGCATACGAAAATTCATTAATCTATAAAGAAAGAACGAAGAAATGGCATGATAAAAGAATCAGAAGTTCAAAAGAATTCAAAGAAGGAGACAGAGTTCTTCTTTTCAATTCACGATTCAAGCTATTTCCTGGAAAATTGAAATCAAGATGGTCTGGACCATTCATAGTGAAAAGAGTTTTCCTATACGGAACAGTAGAATTGATAAATTCAAATGGGATTGAATTTAAGGTTAATGGTCACAGAGTTAAACATTACATAGATAGTCCAATGGAAATCGACAATGAAGTTAATCACAATTTCGATACCACAGCTAACTAAGTGTGGGGAGAATCAAGTCTTTAAAGGATAATATGTATTTCTGTTAGAGTTAGATTGTCTGTTTTCGTGTAGTTCTCGAAAATAGAACCCGAATGGTCTTTCCCTAGCAGACCCTAAAGAACTAGTCTTCTCCCCCCATTCTGAATTTTTATTTTTTTAGGAAATGAAGACTTCCTGTGAACTAAACCATGGTCTAATGCTACACGTTTTGATCACTAAACGTAATAATGACACACTTCCGAGTGAACTAGTATCAGTAATCAGAGAAAGATTGGACGGAGTAAGAAAAGAATCCAGATGCGAAGATAATAAGTTACAATTTGGTAAAGGAAAATCAAAATCCGCAGCGAAAAGAAGAGCACGACACCTAGAAAGATGTCACAAATGCGGAAAATGGTCACATGGAGGTAAATGTTCAAATAATCAAACCTATTCAAACACCGAATTTGTTACTTTATGCAGAGACGGACCGTTCATATGTTTAGAAGAAAAAACACTGAATGCTCGAGGTTATGCCTATGTAGCTATGGAAAACTAATTAAACCAACTATCTTATGAATGGGATAGATCATATAACTAAGAATACTATCTCACAGGTAAGTCTGTACAGTTTTTATTTTTTATTTTTATTTTTAACCTTTTGATAATAAACGCTAAATTGTTCGCTATAAAGTATTAAATTGGTATTGAATAAAATTAGGTTTGGCGACCGAAATTATTGATATCATACAAAAATTTTTTACATCACTGCGAAATTTAACGTTTATTCTTAAGGTATAAATATCTTTAATCAATCAACCCAAAATATTTCAAAAATTCGTCATGAGTTAAATTAGGTCATGGAACCGAAATTACTTTACCAAAAAGTGGGGCGTATATTTTTGATAATATTTGATTGATTAAAGTGGGATAAAAGCCAAAAAGATTTTTAATTTTATTTTTACCATGTTTTAAAATTAATATATAAAAATCAAAATAATATTGTAAACTTTTTAAAATTAATATATTTAAAATTGCAAATATTTGAAAAATTAATCTTTTTAATATAAGTTTGTATGTATAAAAACAAAAATATAATATAAGTTTGGTGTAAATTTATAATATAAATTTTTAATTAAGTTTGGTGTGAATTTTTAATTTTATGCATTTTAAATTTAAGTTTGGTGTGAATTTAAAAACAAAAATTTACTTTATTTCGCTAAGTTAAAAATATGATTTTTAAAATTCGTCGTGAGTTGAAGACTAGGTCGTTGAACCGAAATTGCTTTACCCGAGGGAGGGACGAGAACTTTTATTATCATTATTTTTAATCTTATTGAATTAAAGTATGCCAAAAACATTAAAAAACCCAAAAATCTTTGCTTTTAAAACCGCGCTTTAAATTGACAAATTTTAAAATTTTTGTCGAGAGACGGACTAGGACAACGATCCGAAACGCCCTCATCCTAAAAAGAAACAAATTTTTAAAATTTTATTAATTTTATAAATAAAAAAAAAGCTGAAAACACTGTTCCCGGATACCCATGCGATCGCATGGGTATTGCACTCCAACTCCATGCGATCGCATGGAGCTGGAAAACAGGCCTGATACATACAGCTTGCTGCTCTGCTTTCTCCACAAAACACACACAACATACACGAAAATACTCTCAAATCTTCATCAAAATTCACCAAAATCCACCGTAATTCGTCATTTTTCTTGCCCTAATCATGCCTAGATTCTCATTCTTCAGCACAATGGTAAAAATTACACCCCTAAACTCAATAAATTCCTAGTTTTTGTGATAATTACCAATTTTTTACCTAATGCAATTTTGTTAATTTCTAGTGTAATTAGTGTTAAATTGTTAGTATTTTATGCATGTATAACCTAGATTGATGCTATTTAACATGATTTGAAGCCAAAAACTTCAAAATTTTTAGAAATCTAGGGTTTGTGTTCTTGAGCAATTTGGGCCTTTTTGATATAAACAGGTTATGGCTGATTTTTGTCATGAATTATTGCTAAATTGAGTAGTGTAACATGTTTAGATAGTTAAATGATCCAAACATTGATCCTAAACATGATTTTTAGAGATTAAAGTGGACTTTTTAAGTCCAAAATTCATGAACTTGATTAATTTGATATGTTTGCCATTTGAGACTTGTTTAATTATTAGTAATGACTATTTTGACATGTTATTTGAGTTAAATGCTTATGAATTTTGTATACATTTTCATATGTGCTTATTTGAAAAGTGTAGAATTGTGAAAAATTGTGAAAATGTGTATAAGTTTAATTTTGATTTAACATGTTATAGTGATTGTTTTAAGTTGTTATTTTGCTAACACTAATGCATATTTGGATGCACAAATTTTGTGTTTAATGTGTTTTGCAGAAAGCCGATACTGGAGGTTCAGGAGCATCATTATCTAGACGACCAGCACCAGCACCAGAACCAAAAATGCAACACGAACAACAACCACAATAGGAACAACAACAACAGCCTGATCAGCACGTACCTTATTATGATCTGGTACAGTTTGTTGATGAATTCATAGTATTCCCAATGAGGCCGCCAGTAGAATTCCCAACGATTCCTGAGCACACTTTGCATCCTAATCTGAGATTTGATAGGAGATGGAGAGATTACGAGACATATCAAAGGAACAAATTCAAATTGGTAACAAAAAATGTAGAGGTGCCAAGGGTAATCGATTGGGCCCCTTTGGAAACGGTCCATCTAGCTGACCGTGTTAGACAGCTTTTGGTTCAAAGGTATGGCAGTTCTTCTTTTACAGATTGGGAACGTCTCTTCACCATTCGTAGACCTGTTTATAAGGAATGGTGTGTTGAGTTGATGAGTACTGTATCACTTGATACAAATATAGTAAGAATAGATGATAGAAGATTTCTTAGGTTTATCCTTGGCGGTAGGATGTACAGAATGTCCATGCTGGACATGGCCATGGCCTTACAGATATATACTCCTGGTGAGTTGCTATTACCCGATTGTACAAATTTGATTCATTATGGTGAAAGGGTAGATAGCAACTTTGACGCTGACGCCATTTGGAGGCGTATGTCACATTTTGATGTTTTTACACGAGCAGGAGGACACTCCTATACACATATTGACAGAGCCGAGCTTCATATTATTCATAAATTTTTAGCTAACTCGATTACACAGAGATGTCACAATAAAGAAAAAATTACCTTACATGATTTATTCTACCTAAAGTGTATTCGGGATCCTAGAAGCTTTGTCAATATCCCTTACTGTGTTGCTTTATATTTATCTAAAATGGTAGAGGGAATGCATGACGGGAGTATAATAGGAGGAGGTATTTTTGTTACTCTCATTGGAGAGTATTTAGGTGTTGATAGGAACCAAGGGGGTCCATTACAGCTTTGTAGAGAACAGGTTGAGCCCTTAGGATTGAAAGTTTATGTGGGTGCTAAGGTATTGAAAAGTAGACGTAACCAGGCAGTACCCTATGAGGGATCTCATCCTCAGGTAGAGAGAGGCTCAGACGAGGAAATGGAGGAGGCGGAAGACATTAGGGATGTCTTTCGAGATGCTATTCTTGACGTCCACGTTCGTATAGATGAGGAAGCAATGACGAACGCGGCCAGACATAGTATGTATGAGCAGTGGAACTCCGAGCGAGTATACGAGGATTATAGGCGACACTAACACGATAGCTGGGTAGTTCATCAGCACCAAATCATGAGCCAGCTATCATATCAATAACTATGTACCTACTCGACCTGCTCATTTTTCGCCACACAGCCCCGATATCCGACCACCCTTTAACCGGTATGACTATAACCAAGCCTATCAGAACACCTATAACCAACAATGGAACCCACCTGATGAGATGAACTGGAACCCCTATCCAGACTGATTTGGTTCCATTTGGTTATTTATATGATTTTTATGTTTTTATCTTTTTACTTATTCATGTTTAAACTTATGTTATTGAATATACTTATGTAATTTTTATAATTTTTATTATTATTGTGTACTAATTTTTCACATTTAGGATTTGAAAGTGGGATATTAAGTCCCATTTCAAATTGCCATGCATGTTTATATTTGTATATATGTATATTGTAAATTGTACAAAACAGGGTAAAACAGCGCATTTTCAAAGACTGGTATTAAGTTCAGCAAAAGCTACTAATTTTGACGACAAGATAAATGTGATGTAACAACAGACGGAATGAACAAATGATATGCACCATTTATCATTCAGCAAACAAACGCCAATATGTTTGGAAACTTTGGTAAAATTTAATCATTTTCACACTAATCACCCTCAATAATTTAAATTGTTACTGATTTCTTGCAAATGAGGGCATTGCAAGATCTTAAGTGTGGGAAGGGGTTAAATTCTTTCGGATTTTAAAATTTTTACTTTATACACTTGGTTACCATTAGAAATACTAGTAAAGTAGTAGTTGTATTAGAATCTAGTGCTCTCTGATAAAGAACATCCCTAGTCTTATATACTGACTACCCAATTCTAGTAAAATTTTTCAAAATTTTCAATTAAATGAACTCAAAATCATGTTTATACATATTTATGAACGATAAAACTAGGTGTTAACACCGAAATTATTGTTACCTCAGAAAGGACATAAATTGAGAAATAAACCAAAATGTTAAAATTCATTTAAAATGGAATAGAGGACAATAAAAAGGAAAATAAAAGCCAAGTGTGGGAAAAATTACCAAGTTATCTTAAACATATATCACATATTTCTGTAACAAATAATTGAAGATACTTTTGCTTTGGACTAAACTAAACAGTTTTACCCGATTTACTGTAATATATTTGAAAGAAAGATGGATCTACACGATGAATCAATTCCATCATTTAAAGGAAGTAAAGTCTTCCGAAAAAGACACGCGCTTCTTGATTTAGGTCATGAAGTTGTCGTCCAGACCAGCTGTAGGTTGACGAAAAACCTAGAAAAGTCATCACTAAAATCAGCAGGAAATCCACGGACCTCAGCATCAAATAGGGTCGCCAAGTGGTCAGACATATCCTAACCATGAGAGGATCTGTCTCGTATAATGGGGGGCACCGTGCAAATTAGCTTGATAAGACTAATAAATCAGATCCCCAGAAAGGATAATCCCCTTTAAAGATCAAAAATCAGCTTTTAAGACTGATATTACTCAATCCTAGAGATTGACCTTAAAGATTGAGAATTACAAACTCATGGAATTCAATGATATCTAAACTCGAGCTTGAACGAAAAAATATTTTGATCAAAATTACAAACCGATTTGTTTTCTGAAAACCCATTTTCAATGCGTTCATTACCATTGAACGTAAAATCCTAGGAATTCACCTGGAATTCATTAGGTCACCTGAACCAAATCGGGTGTCAACCGTAAGAACGGTGGTTGCATAGCATGGTCAAAGACAGGACCTTGTGCCAGACCGAAAAATCATAAGGGTGAGCTTTACTATTGCTCCTACCAAGGATAGTAATTGCGTCCGACACGTTATAGACCATAATTAAAAGCATGTCAGGGAACATTGCCTTAACAGTTGCTTGTTCAAACGCTTTCCTTTACAACCGGACGGTAGTTTACCGAAAGATAATATACGGAGCAAGTATACTGGACGTGTTGCTTTCCCAATACAAGGTTAGCAAGTGGGTGACACAAAACCACAAGTTTTGAGCTAAAATTTTCAAATCTGAAACCCACCAAACCCACAAAAATATTTTGCAAACACCGGTGAAGGGTTATTCCGAAAAACTTATCTAGGGTAAAAGCTAGATTGAATTTTCAAAAAGATCAAATGTTTTCATAAAGATCCAATTTCTTAAAGGATCTAAATTTTTATAGTCATGTGGGACTGTAAACCACAACGTTACTACCATTGTTTATACCGCCGTAAAGAAATCACTGATGTACAAAGTGTGAAGAATAAAGAAGTGATTCTAGTATTTCAAGACTATATTGCTTGAGGACAAGCAAAGCTCAAGTGTGGGAATATTTGATAATGCTAGAAACGAACATATATTTCATAGCATTATTCCTCAAGAAAGACAAGCTTTTAGTTGCAATTGTTCTATTTACAAGTGATATTCGTTTAAATAATAAAAGGTGAAGACAAAAGACAGATTCGACGAATTAAAGACGCAAACGACCAAAAAGCTCAAAAGAACAAATTACAATCAAAGAGGTTCCAATTATTGATAAGAAACGTCTCGAAATTACAAGAGTACAAGATTCAAAACGCAAAGTACAAGATATTAAATTGTACGCAAGGACGTTCGAAAATCTAGAACCGGGACCAGAGTCAACTCTCAACGCTCGACGCAACGAACTAAAAATTTCAAGTCAACTATGCACATGAATATAATATAATATATAATTAATTCTTAAAATTAATATATATATTATATTATATTTAAAAACCGTCGGCATAAAAAAACAAAGACTTTTGAGTCTCCCCAGCTGGCCATGCGATCGCATGGCCTGGAGGAAGAAACTCCATGCGATCGCATGAGCATATTTTCCAGCCCACAGGCCTATAAATTCGAAGTTTGGTGAACGTAAAAACACATCTTTTTCTTCTTCACTCAAACGTAGTTTATGTATATATAATTTATATTTTAATTTTAAATCCTAATAATAAGGGTGTGTTAGCGAATGTTGTAAGGGTGTAAGTCGAAATTCTGTCCGGGTAACGCTACGCTATTTTTAATCATTGTAAGTTATGTTCAACCTTTTTAATTTAATTTCTCGTAGCTAAGTTATTATTATGCTGATTTAAAATGAAGTAATCATGATGTTGGGCTAATTACTAAAATTGGGTAATTGGACTTTGTACCATAATTGGGGTTTGGACAAAAGAACGACACTTGTGGAAATTAGACTATGGGCTATTAATGGGCTTTATATTTGTTTAACTAAATGATAGTTTGTTAATTTTAATATAAAGATTTACAATTGGACGTCCCTATAAATAACCATATACACTCAATCGGACACGATGGACGAGATATTTATATGTACGAATAATCGTTCATTTAACCGGACACGGGAATGGATTAATAGCCACTAGAATTATTAAAACAGGGGTGAAATTATGTACAAGGACACTTGGCATAATTGATAACAAAGTATTAAAACCTTGGGTTACACTCAGTCGACATCCTGGTGTAATTATTAAACAAAGTATTAAAATCTTGTTACAGTTTAAGTCCCCAATTAGTTGGAATATTTAACTTCGGGTATAAGGATAATTTGACGAGGACACTCGCACTTTATATTTATGACTGATGGACTGTTATGGACAAAAACCAGACGGACATATTAAATAATCCAGGACAAAGGACAATTAACCCATGGGCATAAAACTAAAATCAACACGTCAAACATCATGATTACGGAAGTTTAAATAAGCATAATTCTTTTATTTCATATTTAATTTCCTTTATTTTATATTTAATTGCACTTCTAATTATCGCACTTTTATTTTTTGTTATTGTATTTAATTGCACTTTTAATTATCGTACTTTTTAATTATCGCAATCTTATTTTATCGCACTTTTATTTATCACAATTTCATTATCATTATTTACTTTACGCTTTAAATTAAGTCTTTTATTTATTCAATATTTTACATTTTGTTTTAACTGCGACTAAAGTTTTTAAAATCGACAAACCGGTCATTAAACGGTAAAAACCCCCTTTTATAATAATAATATTACTTATATATATATTTGTATTTTTATAAAATAAAACTAATATAGCGTTAAGCTTTGATTAAAAGATTCCCTGTGAAACGAACCGGACTTACTAAAAACTACACTACTGTACGATTAGGTACACTGCCTATAAGTGTTGTTGCAAGGTTTAAGTATATCCATTCTCTAAATAAATAAATATCTTGTGTAAAATTGTATCGTATTTAACAGTATTTCCTTGTAAAATTTTATATTACAAGGACTTTTAAAAAAACAAAAAACTTTTGAGTCTCCCCAGCTGGCCATGAGGAAGAAACTCCATGCGATCGCATGAGCATATTTTCCAGCCCACAGGCCTATAAATTCGCAGTTTGGTGAACGTAAAAACACATCTTTTTCTTCTTCACTCAAACGTAGTATATGTATATATAATTTATATTTTAATTTTAATTTTAAATCCTAATAATAAGGGTGTGTTAGCGAATGTTGTAAGGGTGTAAGTCGAAATTCTGTCCGGGTAACGCTACACTATTTTTAATCATTGTAAGTTATGTTCAACCTTTTTAATTTAATGTCTCGTAGCTAAGTTATTATTATGCTTATTTAAAATGAAGTAATCATGATGTTGGGCTAATTACTAAAATTGGGTAATTGGGCTTTGTACCATAATTGGGGTTTGGACAAAAGAACGACACTTGTGGAAATTAGACTATGGGCTATTAATGGGCTTTATATTTGTTTAACTAAATGATAGTTTGTTAATTTTAATATAAAGATTTACAATTGGACGTCCCTATAAATAACCATATACACTCAATCGGACACGATGGGCGGGATATTTATATGTACAAATAATCGTTCATTTAACCGGACACGGGAATGGATTAATAGCCACTAGAATTATTAAAACAGGGGTGAAATTATGTACAAGGACACTTGGCATAATTGATAACAAAGTATTAAAACCTTGGGTTACACTCAGTCGACATCCTGGTGTAATTATTAAACAAAGTATTAAAATCTTGTTACAGTTTAAGTCCCCAATTAGTTGAAATATTTAACTTCGGGTATAAGGATAATTTGACGAGGACACTCGCACTTTATATTTATGACTGATGGACTGTTATGGACAAAAACCAGACGGACATATTAAATAATCCAGGACAAAGGACAATTAACCCATGGGCATAAAACTAAAATCAACACGTCAAACATCATGATTACGGAAGTTTAAATAAGCATAATTCTTTTATTTCATATTTAATTTTCTTTATTTTATATTTAATTGCACTTCTAATTATCGCACTTTTATTTTATGTTATTGTATTTAATTGCACTTTTAATTATCGTACTTTTTAATTATCGCAAGTTTATTTTATCGCACTTTTATTTATCGCAATTTCATTATCATTATTTACTTTACGCTTTAAATTAAGTCTTTTATTTATTCAATATTTTACATTTTTTTAACTGCGACTAAAGTTTTAAAAATCGACAAACCGGTCATTAAACAGTAAAACCCCCCCCCCCCTTTATAATAATAATATTACTTATATATATATTTGTATTTTTATAAAATAAAACTAATATAGCGTTAAGCTTTGATTAAAAGATTCCCTGTGGAACGAACTGGACTTACTAAAAACTACACTACTGTACGATTAGGTACACTGCCTATAAGTGTTGTAACAAGGTCCTGTCTTTGACCATGCTATGCAACCACCGTTCTTACGGTTGACACCCGATTTGGTTCAGGTGACCTAATGAATTCCAGGTGAATTCCTAGGATTTTACGTTCAATGGTAATGAACGCATTGAAAATGGGTTTTCAGAAAACAAATCGGTTTGTAATTTTGATCAAAATATTTTCTCGTTCAAGCTTGAGTTTAGATATCATTGAATTCCATGAGTTTGTAATTCTCAATCTTTAAGGTCAATCTCTAGGATTGAGTAATATCAGTTTTAAAAGCTGATTTTTGATCTTTAAATGAGATTATCCTTTCTGGGGATCTGATTTATTAGTCTTATCAAGCTAATTTGCACGGTGCCCCCCCATTGTACGAGGCAGATCCTCTCATGGTTAGGATAAGTCTGACCACTTGGCGACTGTAACAACCCAAACCAACCCGCGAACAAACCACGTGAAAATACAAAATAAAAAAATTTTGCTGCACAGTGAACTGGCGCGGCGCGCCAGTATGGCCGCGCGGTGCGCCATTCGGGTCTGTCCGGAAAGTCTCAAAATGCGAAAAAGATTGACTAGTTCCCGACACTTTTAGATGAAACGCTTTTTACCATACATCCAAATATGTAAAACTAACTTGTTTCAAATATAAAATCAATGTTTTACAGGCGGGGCCCACATCGGCCGTTTTACGAGTTTAATACAATTTACGAGTTTCGACCACCAAAAAGTTTAAGTTCCAAACTACACAATGAGCATGGCGTTTGGGATTAAACTACCCAACTATCGGTCAAACTCCAAGAGCTACTAAAGCCAAAAGCGTCCCCTAGCATCAAGCGGGATCTCTAGTCCAAAACAATGCCCTTACCCTTGTCCAAAATCGAACCAATAAAATGGTAAACAACGAGAGGGTAAGCAAAGCTTAGTGAATGCAATAATTATACATACATATATATAACCCATCTATTTGCAATCACAATTACCGAATACCTTGTACGAACTTGAAACTCAAATTAGCATAACATCATACCCGAAATACTTAACAAGTTGCACATTATCACAAAACCGCATTAGCATATACTCAACACAATATATTTAAACAATATGCCAAACAATCAACAATCTCAATATGGTTAACCATAACGCTATGGTGCTACCGGCTCGTGGTTCACACCATACGCAATTGAGTCATACTCTTTTATAGTGCTACCGGCTCGTGGTTCACACTCGATGCTACCGGCTCGTGGTTCACATCTTAGTTTATAGTGCTACCGGCTCGTGGTTCACACTCGATGCTACCGGCTCGTGGTTCACATCTTAGTTTATAGTGCTACCGGCTCGTGGTTCACACTCGATCACACACATGTTATGGCACTACCGGCTCGATGGTTCATACCATAACACCCACAAATAAATACGTCATATACACATACGTATAATTACTCCACTCACCTTAGAGTCTTCGTGAAAAGATACCCGAGCTTGCGAAACCTCAAAGTAACGTACCTATCACATTATACATATTATCAAACGCAAACTCAAGTCGGTCAACCAATTCTTTCACCATTCCTAAGTCATTTTGACCCAAAGTGCAATCCCTACCCATTTTGCACCATTAACCCTAATAATGGGTCAACTTTACCAAAAACCCTAACTCTAGTCAAATATGGTCTTATTACATTTTTAAATCACCAATTTAACTCATTTTCACACATGCAAGACCACTTAGGTTATTAAAGACCCATTTGACCCATTTCAAGGTCAACACACCCATTTGGGTCATCCATGCCCAATTAACACCCATTTACATATCATTGAAGTGTTCTAGTACTTTAACTAACTAATTAGGTTCATAAACATAAATTAACACTTTGAAAACCCTAATTAGTTACCTTTGAGTCTTCATGACCCAAAATCACCCAAAACCCCCAAATTACTAGCAAGTGGGTTTTGTGTGCATCACTAACCCAAACCCTAACCCTTAATGCAATTAAAGTAAGAATCTAGGTTTTAGAACTTACCAACACAATCACTACGTAGCTAGCGACTAGATGAACGACTTTAGAACTCGCACTAAGACCCGATTCAACCTCCTTTACCCTTTAATGAAGCTTTCTCACTCAAGAAATGCACTCTCTCACTAGAATTGAATTGGAGAGGATAAGGTGGTTGTGAATGGAGTTAATGAGCTCCCAAAACTGATCTAAGGCATTAAATTCGGACCCCAAGGTGATTTTACCAAAATGCCCTCAAAATATCTAATTAAAAAGAAAAGGGGAATCTGTCGCAGACAGATGGCGCGGCGCGCGACATAGCCGAGCGGCGCGCGACCTCCCAGTTCAACATCTTTTGTCCTTTTTAATTATGTGCAACAAAAACCCCAAACTTGAGTAACTCATATACACATATGTACACTACGAATATTCGGGTCTTAAAACTCTCCCCCACTTATTCGGATTGCGTCCTCGCAATCCAAGCCGCATGACACGAGGGAAGATAAACTAACACGAACTCTTCGGGCTCCCAAGTGAACTCGGAACCTTTACTTCGTCGCCATTGAACCTTAAAGGTCCTCACCTCTTTATTCCTCAACATTTTCACCTTCTCGTCAAGGATAGCAATCGGTTCTTCGACATATTCTAACTTGTTGTTTAGGTCGATCTCGTCTAAAGGCATCCATGAGGAATCATCCGCAAGACACTTACGGAGGTGGGAAACATGAAATGTATTATGGATCCCCGCAAGCTCTTCGGGTAATTTTAATCGATATGCAACTTCACCAACACGAGCTAAAACCTTGAACGGTCCAATAAACCGAGGAGCTAACTTTCCCCGTTTTCAAAATCGAATAATACCTTTCCATGGCGAAACCTTAAGCATCACCATATCGCCTTCTTGGAACTCAATCAATCGCCTACATCTATCGGCATACGACTTTTGCCTATCTTGAGCCTTCTTCAAATGTTCCCTAATCAAATCGATCTTGCTATTGGTCTCTAAAACCAAATCGGTACTCCCGATCTCTCTTTGACCCACTTCTCCCCAACAAACTGGAGTTCGACACCTACGCCCATAAAGCATTTCGTAAGGTGGCATCCCGATACTAGTATGATAACTATTATTGTACGAGAATTCCACCAAAGGCAAATGCTCATCCCAACTACCACCGAAGTTAATGATGCACGCTCGTAGCATATCTTCCAAAGTTTGATTCGTACGTTCGGTTTGACCGTCCGTTTGAGGATGATACGCCGTGCTCAACTTCAATTGCGTACCCATATCTTCATGAAACTTTACCCAAAACCGAGTTGTAAAACGGGTATCTCGATCCGAAATAATAGATATAGGAACCCCATGTCGCGAGACCACTTCCTTGATAAACAACTTAGCCAAGGTCTCCGACGATATCGTTTCTTTAATGGGAAGAAACAAAGCGCTTTTTGTCAATCGGTCAACTATAACCCAAATCGAATCGAATTGGGTTCTCGCCGTTTTAGGTAACTTTGTAATGAAATCCATGGTAATGTGCTCCCATTTCCATTTCGGGATTTCTAACGGTTGCAACTTACCATACGGCTTTTGGTGTTCGGCTTTTACTTGTAAACACGTGACACATTGCTCAACATACTTCACAACATCACGTTTCATGCCCGGCCACCAATAATCTCTCTTCAAGTCATGATACATTTTTGTCGCGCCCGGATGAATGGAATATTTTGACTTATGTGCTTCATCAAGTAGTACCCGTCGGTAATCACCCATCTTAGGCACCCACACCCTTCCTTGGAAGGACAACAAACCACGCGGACCCATAGTAATAAACTCCGATTGGCCCACGATTAGCTCCGTATGCTTGTTGTGAACATAAGCCTCTATTTGAATCTCACCAAGCTTTTCAAGAAAATCGTTGGTAATAATCAAACGTAACGACCCCACTTTTATCGCCGGATGTTGACTCTTTCGACTCAACGCATCCGCGACCACATTCGCCTTACCCGGATGATAAAGTATTTCACAATCGTAGTCTTTCACCACATCCATCCACCTACGTTGGCGATAATTCAAATCTCGTTGATTAAAGAGATGTCTCAAACTCTTATGATCCGAATAAATCGTACACTTGACACCATACAAGTAATGGCGCCAAATTTTCAACGCATGCACTACCGCTGCCAACTCAAGATCATGAGTCGGATATCTTGTTTCGTGTTCCTTTAATTGTCGAGAGGCATAAGCGATGACTTTACCTCTTTGCATTAGAACACACCCGAGCCCATTTAGCGAAGCATCACAATAAACCGTCATATCTTCCACACCTTCCGGTAATACTAACACCGGAGCTTGACACAACTTCACTTTTAACAATTGAAAAGCAATTTCTTGTTCGTTCTCCCAACCAAACCTCGCATTCTTCCTTGTCAATTTCGTCAACGAAGAAGCGATCATAGAAAAATCTTGGATAAACCGACGATAATAACCGGCCAATCCGAGAAAACTTCCGATTTCCGTAGGCGTAGTCGGTCTTCCCCAACTCTTCACCGTTTCGATCTTCCCTGGATCTACTTGAATACCGTTTTCGTTCACAATATGACCAAGGAATTGAACTTCCCTTAGCCAAAATTCACATTTGGAGAACTTTGCATACAACTTCTCCTTTCGTAGCGTCTTCAATACTTCACGCAAATGATGTTCATGTTCGTTCATACTTTTCGAGTAGACTAGTATGTCGTCAATGAACACTATTACCGACTTGTCCAACATAGGTTGGCACACTCGGTTCATAAGATCCATGAATGCCGCCGGTGCATTCGTAAGACCAAAGGGCATAACTACAAACTCATAATGCCCGTAACACGTTCGAAAAGCCGTTTTCTCTATGTCTTCCTCACGGACCCGCATTTGGTGATAGCCGGACCGTAGGTCGATCTTAGAGAAATACGTTGCACCTTGAAGTTGATCAAATAAATCGTCAATCCTAGGTAATGGATAACGATTCTTGATCGTCACTTTATTCAACTCACGGTAATCAATGCACATACGCATACTACCATCTTTCTTCTTCACAAATAACACCGGAGCGCCCCACGGTGAAGCACTCGGTCGAATAAAACCCTTCTCGAGCAATTCTTGAATTTGCTTTAACAACTCTTGCATCTCCGTTGGCGCTAAACGATAAGGAGTTTTAGCAATGGGGGTAGCCCCCGGAACCAACTCGATGCGAAATTCAACTTGTCTTTCCGCCGGAACACCCGGTAATTCGTCCGGAAAAACGTCTTCGAATTCACTAACAACCGGAATTTCACAAATAGGTGGTGGCTCATTGCGAGTATCAACAACATGAGCAAGGAAAGCCATGCCACCGGTAACAACAAAATGACGTGCCCGTGCAAAAGTGCATATCGGCACAGGTCTCCTTCGCTTATCACCATGAATAATTAACTCTCCCCCACTTAGGGTCTTCACACGAATAAACTTATCATGGCATGCAATATCAGCTCTATAACGATCGAGCCAATCCATACCAATGACAATATCAAAGTCGCCCAAGGTCATTGGAATAAGATCAATTTTAAAGGTTTTGGCACCAAAAACAACATCACAATTTTCACACACATCAACCACTAGCACCGTCTTGCCGTCCGCTATTTTGACTTCTATCGGACGACTTAACTTAGCTAACGGTCTATTAAGTTTAGGCACAAATTTAGGAGACACAAACGACAAATTTGCACCGCTATCGAAAAGAATCCTTGCCGGATTAGAATTAACCATGTAAGTACCTGAGACAACTTCGTGCGATTGTTTAGCTTCATCATTGGTCATCAAATAGTTGCGACCCCTAGCCGTACCCGCCGCCTTCTCTAACCGCTTCACATTATCATTTCGCAAATCGGGACACTTCGGCTTCTTATGCCCCTCTTTACCACAATTAAAGCAAGTGATTTTGGTCGACGCCTTGGTGCAATCACGGGCCATGTGTCCTCTTTGATTACAATTATAACACGTGGGCCCGAAACCCCCGGAAGCACCCTTCTTCACACTATTAAAGCTTTCGGAGCCTTTCTTGGACTTCTTATTTGAGAAGTTCGAATGACTTGAACCCTCAAACTTCCTCTTTGAAAAAGTAAAATCGCTCTTTCTTGGCACCTCCGGCTTAAAACCCCGAGCAAATTCAAATAATTCGTCAAAAGACTTAGCCATACCCCGACTAATCTTACCCTTGTACTCATCATTTAAAGTGCGGTAGAAATCCTTCATTAGCTTGTGATCATCACCAACATACTCCGGGCAAAAATGAGTCTTTGCCAAGAAGGTAGACTTAAGAGTAACTAAGTCCATTGAACCTTGTTGCAAATGGTGCAACTCGTCCCAGATTCTATCGAGATCGGAAGAAGTTCGGTATTCCTTGAAAAACTCCTTCTTAAATTCTTCCCACGTCAAGCCCATACATTGTTCCTCACCATACAAGTTGATTTTATCATCCCACCATAACTTAGCCTCTTCTCGTAGCATGCTAGAGCCATACCTCGCCTTCTTCTCGGGAGGACATTCCGAGGTACGGAAAGCTCCCTCGACGTCGGAGATCCAACATGTACTTTTTAAAGGATCTCGTACCCCATTAAACATCGGGGGTTGAGCGTCCTTGAAATTCTTGTAGTGGAAGTCCCGCCTTCCTTCACCTCCTTCACCACGAGGATAAATGTTTCTAGCATCAAGGGCCCCTTCGATAGTGGCCTTCATTCGTTCATTTATCAAATCGGTCACCTGCCCATCGACCGAATCTTGGAAGACTTTTCGGACATCCGTAAGAAAATCCGCTTTTAACTTTTTAAAGACGGCCTCAACCTTGGCCGAAAACTCGGCGTCCTCACTTGTACTTCCGTTATCATGATCGGGTCCGTTTCTCGTCTTCATTCTATAAAACGAAGTAGGTTAAGCGGCGAAACAAAAGTCATAACACGTATGTATATACATATACACCACACTACCCCATTTTGCTCAACAATCATCATACATTGCTTGTTCGACACGATTTGCGCCCGTAACAATGGTAGCTAATCATTGTTACGCGAGCACGTCGCATTAACTTGCTAGTACAACGTCCATCTCGCTCGATGCTCGCTAAACATACATAACAAATAGCGCATGATTAGTTTACATAAACCTATGCACAAACCAATCCCGATCCGACCCAAAGTCCTACAAGTCCCGCATAAACGCGCATACAAAAAGTCTAAGTCTAGGCGCCTATCTCAAGTCACCTAAATCCCTTAGACCATGCTCTGATACCACTTGTAACAACCCAAACCAACCCGCGAACAAACCACGTGAAAATACAAAATAAAAAAAATTTTGCTGCACAGTGAACTGGCGCGGCGCGCCAGTATGGCCGCGCGGCGCGCCATTCGAGTCTGTCCGGAAAGTCTCAAAATGCGAAAAAGATTGACTAGTTCCCGACACTTTTAGACGAAACGCTTTTTACCATACATCCAAATATGTAAAACTAACTTGTTTCAAATATAAAATCAATGTTTTACAGGCGGGGCCCACATCGGCCGTTTTACGAGTTTAATACAATTTACGAGTTTCGACCACCAAAAAGTTTAAGTTCCAAACTACACAATGAGCATGGCGTTTGAGATTAAACTACCCAACTATCGGTCAAACTCCAAGAGCTACTAAAGCCAAAAGCGTCCCCTAGCATCAAGCGGGATCTCTAGTCCAAAACGATGCCCTTACCCTTGTCCAAAACCGAACCTATAAAATGGTAAACAACGAGAGGGTAAGCAAAGCTTAGTGAATGCAATAATTATACATACATATATATAACCCATCTATTTGCAATCACAATTACCGAATACCTTGTACGAACTTGAAACTCAAATTAGCATAACATCATACCCGAAATACTTAACAAGTCGCACATTATCACAAAACCGCATTAGCATATACTCAACACAATATATTTAAACAATATGCCAAACAATAAACAATCTCAATATGGTTAACCATAACGCTATGGTGCTACCGGCTCGTGGTTCACACCATACGCAATTGAGTCATACTCTTTTATAGTGCTACCGGCTCGTGGTTCACACTCGATGCTACCGGCTCGTGGTTCACATCTTAGTTTATAGTGCTACCGGCTCGTGGTTCACATCTTAGTTTATAGTGCTACCGGCTCGTGGTTCACACTCGATCACACACATGTTATGGCACTACCGGCTCGATGGTTCATACCATAACACCCACAAATAAATACGTCATTTACACATACGTATAATTACTCCACTCACCTTAGAGTCTTCGTGAAAAGATACCCGAGCTTGCGAAACCTCAAAGTAACGTACCTATCACATTATACATATTATCAAACGCAAACTCAAGTCGGTCAACCAATTCTTTCACCATTCCTAAGTCATTTTGACCCAAAGTGCAATCCCGACCCATTTTGCACCATTAACCCTAATAATGGGTCAATTTCACCAAAAACCCTAACTCTAGTCAAATATGGTCTTATTACATTTTTAAATCACCAATTTAACTCATTTTCACACATGCAAGACCACTTAGGTCATTAAAGACCCATTTGACCCATTTCAAGGTCAACACACCCATTTGGGTCATCCATGCCCAATTAACACCCATTTACATATCATTGAAGTGTTCTAGTACTTTAACTAACTAATTAGGTTCATAAACATAAATTAACACTTTGAAAACCCTAATTAGTTACCTTTGAGTCTTCATGACCCAAAATCACCCAAAACCCCCAAATTACTAGCAAGTGGGTTTTGTGTGCATCACTAACCCAAACCCTAACCCTTAATGCAATTAAAGTAAGAATCTAGGTTTTAGAACTTACCAACACAATCACTACGTAGCTAGCGACTAGATGAACGACTTTAGAACTCGCACTAAGACCCGATTCAACCTTCTTTACCCTTTAATGAAGCTTTCTCACTCAAGAAATGCACTCTCTCACTAGAATTGAATTGGAGAGGATAAGGTGGTTGTGAATGGAGTTAATGAGCTCCCAAAACTGATCTAAGGCATTAAATTCGGACCCCAAGGTGATTTTACCAAAATGCCCTCAAAATATCTAATTAAAAAGAAAAGGGGAATCTGTCGCAGACAGATGGCGCGGCGCGCCACATAGCCGCGCGGCGCGCGACCTCCCAGTTCAGCATCTTTTGTCCTTTTTAATTATGTGCAACAAAAACCCCAAACTTGAGTAACTCATATACACATATGTACACTACGAATATTCGGGTCTTACAGCGACCCTGTTTGATGCTGAGGTCCGTGGATTTTCTGCTAATTTTAGTGATGACTTTTCTAGGTTTTTCGTCAACCTACAGCTGGTCTGGACGACAACTTCATGACCTAAATCAAGAAGCGCGTGTCTTTTTCGGAAGACTTTACTTCCTTTAAATGATGGAATTGATTCATCGTGTAGATCCATCTTTCTTTCAAATATATTACAGTAAATCGGGTAAAACTGTTTAGTTTAGTCCAAAGCAAAAGTATCTTCAATTATTTGTTACAGAAATATGTGATATATGTTTAAGATAACTTGGTAATTTTTCCCACACTTGGCTTTTATTTTCCTTTTTATTGTCCTCTATTCCATTTTAAATGAATTTTAACATTTTGGTTTATTTCTCAATTTATGTCTTTTCTGAGGTAACAATAATTTCGGTGTTAACACCTAGTTTTATCGTTCATAAATATGTATAAACATGATTTTGAGTTCATTTAATTGAAAATTTTGAAAATTTTTACTAGAATTGGGTAGTCAGTATATAAGACTAGGGCTGTTCTTTATCAGAGAGCACTAGATTCTAATATAACTACTACTTTACTAGTATTTCTAATGGTAACCAAGTGTATAAAGTAAAAATTTTAAAATCCGAAAGAATTTAACCCCTTCCCACACTTAAGATCTTGCAATGCCCTCATTTGCAAGAAATCAGTAACAATTTAAATTATTGAGGGTGATTAGTGTGAAAATGATTAAATTTTACCAAAGTTTCCAAACATATTGGCGTTTGTTTGCTGAATGATAAATGGTGCATATCATTTGTTCATTCCGTCTGTTGTTACATCACATTTATCTTGTCGTCAAAATTAGTAGCTTTTGCTGAACTTAATGCCAGTCTTTGAAAATGCGCTGTTTTACCCTGTTTTGTACAATTTACAATATACATACATACAAATATAAACATGCATGGCAATTTGAAATGGGACTTAATATCCCACTTTCAAATCCTAAATGTGAAATATTAGTACACAATAATAATAAAAATTATTAAAATTACATAAGTATATTCAATAACATAAGTTTAAACATGAATAAGTAAAAAGATAAAAACATAAAAATCATATAAATAACCAAATGGAACCAAATCAGTCTGGATAGGGGTTCCAGTTCATCTCATCAGGTGGGTTCCATTGTTGGTTATAGGTGTTCTGATAGGCTTGGTTATAGTCATACCGGTTAAAGGGTTGTCGGATATCGGGGCTGTGTGGCGAAAAATGAGCAGGTCGAGTAGGTACATAGTTATTTGGTACCTGATATGATAGCTGGCTCATGATTTGGTGCTGATGAACTACCCAGCTATCGTGTTGGCGTCGCCTATAATCCTCGTATACTCGCTCGGAGTTCCACTGCTCATACATACTATGTCTGGCCGCGTTCGTCATTGCTTCCTCATCTATACGAACGTGGACGTCAAGAATAGCATCTCGAAAGACATCCCCAATGTCTTCCGCCTCCTCCATTTCCTCGTCTGAGCCTCTCTCTACCTGAGGATGAGATCCCTCATAGGGTACTGCCTGGTTACGTCTACTTTTCAATACCTTAGCACCCACATAAACTTTCAATCCTAAGGGCTCAACCTGTTCTCTACAAAGCTGTAATGGACCCCCTTGGTTCCTATCAACACCTAAATACTCTCCAATGAGAGTAACAAAAATACCTCCTCTTATTATACTCTCGTCCTGCATTCCCTCTACCATTTTAGATAAATAAAAAGCAACACAGTAAGGGATATTGACAAAGCTTCTAGGATCCCGAATACACTTTAGGTAGAATAAATCATGTAAGGTAATTTTTTCTTTATTGTGACCTCTCTGTGTAATCGAGTTAGCTAAATATCTATGAATAATACGAAGCTCGGCTCTGTCAATATGTGTATAGGAGTGTCCTCCTGCTCGTGTAAAAACATCAAAATGTGACATACGCCTCCAAATGGCGTCAGCGTCAAAGTTGCTATCTACCCTTTCACCATAATGAATCAAATTTGTACAATCGGGTAATAGCAACTCACCAGGAGTATATATCTGTAAGGCCCTGGCCATGTCCAGCATGGACATTCTGTACATCCTACCGCCAAGGATAAACCTAAGAAATCTTCTATCATCTATTCTTACTATATTTGTATCAAGTGATACAGTACTCATCAACTCAACACACCATTCCTTATAAACAGGTCTACGAATGGTGAAGAGACGTTCCCAATCTGTAAAAGAAGAACTGCCATACCTTTGAACCAAAAGCTGTATAACATGGTCAGCTAGATGGAGTTGGAGTGCAATACCCATGCGATCGCATGGGTATCCGGGAACAGTGTTTTCAGCTTTTTTTTTTTTTTTTTTTTTTTTTTTTTTTTTTATAAAACCTTATACTTTATAAAACATAAAATTAATAAAATTTTAAAAATTTGTTTCTTTTTAGGATGCGGGCGTTTCGGATTGTTGTCCTAGTCCGTCTCTCGACAAAATTTTAAAATTTGTCAATTTAAAGCGCGGTTTTAAAAGTAAAGATTTTTGGGATTTTTAATGTTTTTGGCATAATTTAATTCAATAAGATTAAAAATAATGATAATAAAAGTTCTCGTCCCTCCCTCGGGTAAAGCAAGGATTACAAACACCATCAGCAGCACCAGCAGCATAGTCCGTACCGCCAGTAACATCAACATCGCAAGCCTCAATACCCTAAGCACCAGCAGCATCACTGGCATCAACGGTACCACCATCATCAACCCCAACAGTATCATTACCACCATCACCAACAGCAACATCCGCATCCCACACCTCAACATCACAATCTGTTCTACGAACATCAACATCATACGTACCATGGATACCGAGGAGTACCAACAGCAATTAACAATGAAGTATTGAACCATAACTTCATTAATATTCTGTGAAGAATATGTGGATCCTAATAATTAACAATGAAGTATTAATCCATAACTTCATCAATATTCTGCGAAGAATATGTGATTCCTAATAGTTTTAGAGATTACTTATTCTAGCTCAAACCAAAAATCAAACGAGTTTAATATTATATTGACTCATTAAATCTATTATTACATCTGAAGAAAATATAAATGCATATATATTTTCATAAAGATTATGATTAACAAAAATTCTTTCGTACAAACTGTTAATGATGAAAATATTTTAACGGGTAGGTAATACCCGATGAATATTTAAATTTCACATTAACAAGTTACACTGTACATTCTTCAATTCAGATCCAGCAGTCATTAACAACACTGCTCAAATTCACACATATACATATCCGTTCACCAAAGAACAATTATTTTCATCCAAGTCCAATTTCATATTCGGATTTTGACCGATCAGAATCCAAGTCAAGATTTGACAAGTGGCATAATGAAGAAAACATTTGACGGAATAAAAGTTGTTAGAAACAAATAAATTAACTATGAGAAATTTTGTTAAGAATCCACGCTAACAAAATCCTAGCTAACTGTTCCTAGCTAACTGTGGACTAATCAACTGAGGACTACCAACAGTGGACAATTAAAATGAATTAAAATATTAATTATAACATATGAAACTAATTATTCTTCAAGCTTGCCACTTGATTTTCATCTTAAACCTCATTTGTATCGTAACGATTACAATCTGCGTTCAAACCTTTCTTGATTCTTGAAAACACCTCAATCGGGAGGATAAATCAACCGCACTTCATCTACGGAAGAAAAGATTTACGCATATAGTTATGCAGCTGAAAAATTCTCGGAAACTGTATAAATGATTAACACGTATCTGTGTTAGCTTCTTGGGCGTTGTTATTTTCGAAAATAACAACGCAATTTCTTTCCAAATTAGCCAATTTTGTCACAGCTTCAGCAAATCAACTTCAACTTTTCATTCGAACAAACCATATTATAACTTTGATATATAAGTTGCCCTTCATCATCGTTACCAAAGAACCTTTTATATTTCACTATTTTACCATCAGCGTTTAATCATCTAAAAACAATTCTCCTGAAACCACCTCGGATTGATAATCGAAGATTCAGATATCGCAGCATTGAATGCAGAGGAAACAGAAAAATGATAGATGGTTTAAACGGCCAAAAGTTTGATGATAAAGAAAGGAGTGTTAGGAACGCTCGATAGAAAATTTGGTACTGAAAAACAGATTGAGCTAACCATGAAGGAGACCAAGGACAAATATTGTGACTAAACCCTATATTCAAAGAATCCAGATCATTCAGAATTCGATGAAATCTTTAGAAAATATCTTGCTCCGTACTCATGTTAAATCTTATGGAAAAATCTTTCTTCATCAACCTTCGATTTTAGAAATTCCAAAATATCATCATAAATATCTTCGATATTTCTGAGGATATTTTCACAAATGTTCTCGTCCAAAATTAATTATCTCTCCGCGCTATCTGTGATATATCATAAAAGAAAACTATTTTAGTTTCTAAATTCTGAAAAATTCGAATTTAAAGTATGAATGTTTTGAAGTAGTGTTGGGAACTGATGCATGAGTTAGTATAATATAATGACACTTGCTCAACGTAATTATATTATAGTAATTCATGCTAAGTTTCTAATGGAACGTGATGATTCACAAAACATACCGTCATCATGTGCCATTTACACGACTCTTACATACTATCCAATCTTCAAACATATTAAGAACATATTTTCTTGATAGTTCTATCTTTTCGGATATTCTGGTAATTTGACAAATCAAAACCGTGCTATTACAATTTCTTTCTTAGAACATTTACTATGTTCATCCAAAACTTCATACCTACGAATTTCGGACCATTACTCGCTTTACTAGGGATCGAGAGGAGAATAAAAAGGCAAAGAGATTCGAAATATAAGGGAAGATATAAAACCCAACAACAACCCAGAAATTACAAACCGTATATATCAATACGTATTGCAAAGTAAAGACATGGGAAAATTAACAAAAATATAACCCCAAGATAATAGTAGAAGTAAATAAAATCCTCTGGTGGAAGATGGAAGAGAAGAATAACAGATATGAAAGTTAAGAGTATATCAAGAATCAGAGAAGATCCTAATTTCCTTAATCATTGAAGAACTAAATTTTCTCTAAATCCCTTAAACTCCGGAAATCAATCCTATCTACGTCAAAAGATATGACAAAACTTAATTTTCTCATTTCACTCTTTTGTGATAGCTTCATTCGTACGCTTCACATAATCGAATCACGTAATCTATGTTAATAAATAATGATAAAACTTTATTTATCAACTCAAATTTGTCATGAAAACATTCTTATTATAATCCATGACGACCTCTATGAAATTTCGGGACGAAATTTCTTTTAACGGGTAGGTACTGTGACGACCCGGAGATTTCCGATCAAATTTAAACTTTAATCTTTATATGTTTCCGATACGATAAGCAAAAATCTTTAATGTTGAGTCTCGAAAGTTTTGGAAATCTATATTCATGTAATCAATTACCCTTTGACTATGCTCGACGATTCACGAACATTTATGTGTATATAGATATGTATATATAATATATATACTTGGTAATTGAAAACGTTAATAAAGTATTAGATATATAATACTTTACATAAACGTGTTCGTTTCGATATTTGTTCAATATAGTAAATATAAATTACAAGTTTAATTAATGGTTGTTATAATAATTAATATTATTAGTATCATTAATATTATAATATGAAATTGTACATGTAATTATTATTATCATTACTAATATTATTATAATTAAAATTGTTAGTATTACTAAAATCATTAAATTAATACAACTTAATATATTATTATTAACATCATTATTAACAATATTGTTAATAATTATAATTATAATTGTTACTAATGTTATTATTATTATTGAAAGTATTATTATTGGTTATTATATATTTGTATTTATTAATTATTTATATTAGTTATATATATAAATTATACTCGGTACTAAATAATAAAGACAACAGATTCATTAGTCATCCAAATCTGATTCTTTCACTTTCAAACTGTATAAGATTGGTACTATCAGTCTGTATAAGATTGGTACTATCAGTCGAACTAGATCACTAAAACATCCAAAATCTGTTAGGAGTCTCGATCTCCTTTCAATTTTTTTTATTATTTATTACCTACTTGAATTTTGCTGTCGTACTAGGACTAAAAATAAAAACTTTATCTAAATTGAGTTTCTGTCTAAACCCAATACCAATTGATTCCAAGTCAATCATAAAATAACAAAATCTATTGTGAGTCATTATCCATTTTTTTATTATTATTTTCTTCCTGAGAGATATTTTCTTTCTTTATTGACTTCAGTTGGTACAAAGCAAATCAATCCTCTCTAAAAATCTTGAACAATCATAGTCACCCTTGTAAACACCACGACAACCCAATCCAAAATGGAATTCAAGCATTTCAATCACCACCTTTCATATTTGCTTCACTTTAAACTCAATACCAATTGTTGAGAGGATATACGATTCCTACTACTGCTAGATATGTTTCTGTTGCAACCAAACTATAACGATCATTTACACCCTTCTTCTTCTATTTTCTTTTCGTTGCAAAAATCACCCAAGAACCCAACACATCTTGTATTGTTACTGATATTTCTTTCAACCCACAAACATAACCATGAAACCCACAACAATCTTTATATTTTTTTATATATTCTGTGAACCCAATACACATAAACCATCGCCAACCTTGATTCAAACCACCTTTGATCGGCAACCATTAATTTCCTTGAACCACCGAAGACACCCTCACTATCTTTCTTTGGTTCTATTCGGTTCACACCCGACATCACCTTCGAGCCACCTCACCACCTCTTCTAATAGCTATATCTCTCACTAGATTATTTTTTTTCTTCCTATTATGAAACCAAAAACCGAACCCTTATTATTTTTTTTTTCTCGAAACAGTTTGCTTTATTCTAAACAATAACTATGGCTAAAGTTTGATATTTATAATTTGCAAACAACTTTAATCATGGAATGTTGATCTGTAAAGTTTTGCTACAACCTGCCTTATTATATTACAAATTGACAAGTGAATGGATCCAATGTAATAAAGCTAGCCGACACCTACTTCCTGTTTTTGCTTTAAAAACCACACTTCAATTCATTTTGGGTCGGTATCTTTCTTATTTTAGCGAACCGCATAATAGGTTTACTAGTGTGGGCCATGATCATGTTATTCCTATTGTGGGCCGGACCAATGTTTTCAGCTAAGGTAAACGCTACTTGTTTTCTGTTGAGGGTTGGTGAAAAATGATGAAGATTATGCTAGGGTGATAACAACGGCGATGGTGGTGTAATGTTAATGTTAACAATCATAAAGGAACAATAATGATTAGTATTATGATCATGTGATAAAACGAGAGGATGATGAGGTTTAGATTAGTATAATGATGATGATATTCTGATGAGATGAAAACTAGTGATTTTACGTATGATATAAAGTCATGATATATGATTAGGATTATGATATATGATTATAAATTTTAGTTTTAATTTTGAAGATAAATGATGAGGATTCGTCATAGTTGAAGTTTAGGATTTGAAGATGAAGATTATGATGATTAGTTGATGGTTTCATGATAAAGAACGATGCAGAGATGGTACGTATGTATGTATGTATGATGATACATACGTGGTTATGATAATGATGGATTGTGTTGATGAATAAACGATACAGATATATAGATAGGTTTCGGGAAATTAAACAGATTAGCAACAGACGGAGGAATGGTTTAGGAGTGGTGCGGGTTAGCGAGAGGTCTTGGGTTCGATTCTAAGATGGAGCAATATTTTTTTTAGAACTCCTTTTATAAGGTAGTCCCCTTTAATATTATTATTATTATTATTGTTTTATTATTATTGTTATTATTATTATGATTATTGTTATTAATATTGTTACTAATGTTATAGTTACTAGTGTTATAAATATCACAAATAATATTACTACTATTACTTTTACATCCTAGTATTATTATTATTATTGTGAAAATAAAACAAATTATTAGTACTAGTATCATTTCCTAAATGATAAAATTATTATTATTATTATGATTAGGGTTACAATTACTAATATTATTATTATTTATATTAATATTAATGTTATTATTAAGTATTAAGTATTATTATGAATATTATCATTATTAGTATTACAATGATTATCATATTCATTACTACAAATATTAATTAAGTATTATTATAATAATTATCTTAATAAATAAATGATATATATATATATATATATATATATATATATATATATATATATATATATATATATATAAAGATATATTTAATACTTATAACATAACAAAAATTAATATTTTTATATACAAAATGAATATATGAGACGTATATATATTATTAATATAAAAATGATATAATTAGTAAATTATATATATACAAACTTATTCGATTACGATATGAATATTAATAAATATACAAATGATATAGGTTCGTGAATCCGAGGCCAACCCTGCATTGTTTAATATAGTTATATGTATTTTTACTACAAAATACAATACGGTGAGTTTCATTTGCTCCCTTTTTACTCATTATATTTTTGGGCTGAGAATACATGCAAATGCTTTATTAACTGTTTTACAATATTTATATGCATGAGTTTCATTTGCCTTTTTACCCTTTATATTTTTGGGCTGAGAATACCTGCGCAATTTTTATAAATGTTTTACGAAATAGACACAAGTAATCGAAACTACATTATATGGTTGAATTATCGAAATCGAATATGCCCCTTTTTATTAAGTCTGGTAATCTAAGAATTAGGGAACAGACACCGTAATTGACGCGAATCCTAAAGATAGATCTATCGGGCCCAACAAGCCCCATCCAAAGTACCGGATGCTTTAGTACTTTGAAATTTATATCATGTCCGAAGGAGGATCCCGGAATGATGGGGATATTCTTATATGCATATTGTGAATGTCGGTTACCAGGTGTTCAATTCATATGAATGATATTTTGTTTGTGTAGTTGAAATGGGACTTCTGCACGTTTTAAAATAATTAAAATCTTGTGGTCTATTAAAATGATGAAAATGAAATTATTACTATAAACCAATGAACTCACCAACCTTTTGGTTGACACTTGAAAGCATGTTTATTCTCAGGTATGAAAGAAATCTTCCACTGTGCATTAGCTCATTTTAAGGATATTACTTGGAGTCATTCATGACATATTTCAAAAGACGTTGCATTCGAGTCATTGAAGTTCATTAGAGATTATTAAGTAAATGACAGATTAGGTCATTTATAGTTGGATATTATGAAATGGTATGCATACCTGTCAACTTTCGATGAAATGAAAGGTTGTCTTTTAAAAACGAATGCAATGTTTGTAAAATGTATCATATAGAGGTCAAATACCTCGCGATGTAATAATATGTAATGTTCTCGTCCATATGGATTTGGTCGGGGCATCAGAGGTGGTATCAGAGCTGGTATAACGTCGTCCATGTGTGGCGGGTTAGTCGTAAAGGAGGTTCTCACAGTGTTACCTGTGACGAAGCATTGGCTCTTACTCCTTGCGATCCCTTACGAGGGTTGGCAGTAGCCGAGAGGTAGGCCCTAAAATTAGTATCTGAGGTACACTCGGTGGTCACCAGGCGGTTAGCTGGGAAGGCACTGGGTGGGACGGTGGTTGTCCCCAACTTTATCACAGGTGGTATCAGAGCGGTGGTCTTAGCGAACCAGGTCTGCATTAGTGTGTCTAAACAGGTAGTTGTTAGGATGCATTAGTGAAGTCTGGACTTCGACCTAGTAGTTGTTAGCTTATATTAATGAGTCTGGACTTGAACCTGGTCTGCATGTCAAAAGTTTTGCTTATCATTTCGTGTCAAAAATTACATGCTTATCATTCTTAGTCTAGACACATCTTACTGCATTGGTTGCATAAATAGTGTATAGACAAAATTCATATCTTAGCGTATCTGCTAAATCATATCTTAGCGTATCTATTACTATGAACTTTGACTAACATCTTTCAAAGTTTCTCCGTAATATATGGGATTTTGGTATTATATATACATATGCAAATTATGTAATTAAGGAATACCAAATCTAAATTCTACAATCTACTTCATACCAAGAATTCTTTCCCTGATCATACGAGATGGATCCCTCAACCAGTTCAAACTCCTCAGATTCTGACAGCTATGCTGATATGGACTTTCACACGAGCTCCGAAAGCAGCGTGACCGGAATGGATTAACCAATTTCCCATCATCTATTCTGGATGAATTGGGGATGGGTTCGTAATATACTAAATCATTGGAGACAAGAAGAAGGTGATCCCTTCCATCCACCACAATCACCTCTTGGCGATGAACCTGAAGCACTTACCGGCGAACCTATTCGAAACACCATTTTCTCTCTCATTTCTAGAGTATCTCGTCATGATTATATAATATCCCATATTACGAATCTTATTCATCCACTCGCTCCAACCGCCAATCATCCCGGTGTACTAGCAGAAGTTAACGAACTTCGCGCTCGCGTGACAGTTTTGGAGATTATGGTGCAAGGATTACAAACACCATCAGCAGCACCAGCAGCATAGCCCGTACCGCCAGTAACATCAACATCGCAAGCCTCAATACCCTAAGCACCAGCAGCATCACTGGCATCAACGGTACCACCATCATCAACCCCAACAGTATCATTACCACCATCACCAACAGCAACATCCACATCCCACACCTCAACATCACAATCTGTTCTATGAACATCAACATCATACGCACCATGGATACCAAGGAGTACCAACAGCAATTAACAATGAAGTATTGAACCATAACTTCATTAATATTCTGTAAAGAATATGTGGATCCTAATAATTAACGATGAAGTATTAATTCATAACTTCATCAATATTCTGCGAAGAATATGCGATTCCTAATAGTTTTAGAGATTACTTATTCTAGCTCAAACCAAAAATCAAACGAGTTTAATATTATATTGACTCATTAAATCTATGATTACATCTGAAGAAAATATAAATGTATATATATTTTCATAAAGATTGTGATTAATAAAAATTCTTTCGTACAAACTGTTAATGATGAAAATATTTTAACGGGTAGGTAATTGTAACGACCCGTCCTAATCCACCTGGACGAATTCATCAACATTTGGTCCCATTGCGATGATCGACTCCAAGTAATGTCCTTAAAATGAGCAAATGCACAGCGGAAGACTTAATTCGTACCTGAGAATAAACATGTTTTAAAGTGTCAACCAAAAGGTTGGTGAGTTCATAGGTTTATCATAACAATCATTTCAATATTATAATAGACCACAAGATTTCATAATCATAAACATAATACACTCGCAAGTGTATGTAAAGCGTTCTAAGTGGTTGAGCACTTGGTAACCATACTTAACATTTAATCACGTCGCATATTCCCTTTATTATGAAATCTCACTACACCGTACCAAGTGTAGTCACCGAAACGAAGTACTGTGCAACCGTTGAATACTGGTCGTCCAGTCCGGTTGGGGTTGTCAGGCCCGATAGATCTATCAACAGGATTCGCGTTTACAATACCCAAGTAAATAGTAGTTACCAAGCTACAGGGAAATATGCCAGTGGTACAACTCAACGTAGAATGTATTTTAAGTACTTGTGTCTATTTCATAAAGCATTTATAAAAGTAGCGCATGTATTCTCAGCTCAAAAATATATATTGCAAAAGCAATTAAAAAGGGAGCAAATGAAACTCACCATACTGTATTTTGTAGTAAAAATACATATGACGTCATTGAAGAAATATAGGGTTGGTCTCGGATTCACGAACCTATATCATTTATATATATATTAACAAATAAAATGGTAATCAAACAAATTTATATATTATTAGTGATTTAATTGTTATTTTAATTGGATTTTTCATTGATATCCTTATTAATTATATATTTTTTAATATTTATTATAAAAGTATTAATTTTAGTTGTGTTATGTATAGTGAATATAGTTTTATATAACTAATAGTTATTTGATACAATAATATTGATAATAATAATAATAATATATAAAAGTTGTTTTCTTTTACAATAATAATAATAATAATAATAATAATATTAATATTTATTATGATAATAATATTGATAATATAAAAATAGTAACATTAATGTCAAAATAATAATAATGATTGTAAAAATAATAATTTTGATAAAAATAATATTTTCTCTAATAAGGATAATAATAATAGTAAAAATGATACTTTTAATATAAATGATAGTTTTTTTTTTAATACTAAAAATGATACTAATAATAATATTTATTAATAATATTAATAATAATAATGTTAAGACTACCTTAAAAAGGCTTGAAAAACATATAAAGTGTCTGAGCCGTGACTCGAACCCGCGACCTCTCACCTAAGCCAAAGACCTCAGACTAACTGCTCTACTGTTCCCTCGAGTATTAACCATATTTCATCTTATTTAACCAATCTTTTCTGTTTTCTCATTTTAAGCATTCTTCATTCTAGCTATAATTGGGTTTCGGCCCAAACAACCAATAATTTTCACAGCCCAACAGAGTAGCCCGTTTAAGCAGTCCATCGATTTGATTCCAAACCCAACTACTTAATTAAGAAGTCCACAATTTAAACGCATCTAACTAACTTGTGGGCTGTATTAGTTTAAATTAGCCCAACATGGAATTCTAGTCCAACAAGAGATTGGATTTCGGCTCATTCACTTCACCATGTATACGGCCCATCATCAAAAAGAAATAATTAATTTGCAGCCTCTGGGATTCGAACCCACAACCTATCGTTTAACTCACACCACACGAAACCGTTACACCATCTACTCTTTTCATATTTAAGTGGCTTCATAAATCGTTTTAATTCCTCATATTCTATTTCCCTCTTCATCTTCATAATCATCATCGTCGTTATCATCACAGAATCAGCACCATCATGTTACGGTTATTACTATCATCTCATAATACACCAAACATCACCGTATTCATTCCTATCAACTCGTTTTTCCATTTCTAACATCCATCGCGTTCTTTATTCAGTAACAAGAAGCGAATATAGTTGCTGTAGCAGCATGACATCGAGAGGAAGAAAAAAAAAGAAATAAATAAATAAAACACAGCTTTTTTCTATGGGTCCGAAATAAAATAAAAGTGGGTCATAGCCCGAAATAAAAGGAACACGTTCCATCCATTTTTTTTTGGAGTTTATAGTTTGTCAAAGCATTATTTTGTCGGCCATTAACTTGAATGTAGTCCTACCTTCAATCAATAACACTTTAATGTATAATTATTTAACTTGTATCCCAACATCATCTTATCTTGATGTTGCAACGGAAACCACGCAGAAGTATATAAAAAAAATGAAGACGTATAGGGGTAACGATGATCTTGGGTGGCGGATAGAAAAGAATATAAGTGAGGGAGAGAGAGATAGGGTGGTGTCAGTTTATGGTGAAGGTGGTGGCGGTCGATTGTTCACGATTGTAAGGTGACGTAGTTTCTAATGGTGGTGTTGTAGTGAGGTTTTGGGTGATGTTTGATAGTTAGGTTGTGAAGGTAAGGTACAAACACAAAGATAATTGTGGTGGGTGGTATTCGGGTTGTACAGTAATAAAAGAAACAAAATAGTAGCTAGGCTTAACTATGGTTGTAGTTCATAATGGTAAGCTAGGTGATGGTAGTTACATGGGTGGTTTTGAGTCTTCGGATAATACAGAAATAATAGGCGTAGCAGCAGACGATAGCAATGGTTGATCGGTGGTGGTGGTGTAATCTCATCAGGAAACGAAAATAGAGAAGTTGGATGGTGAAGTGTGGTGTCTAGTTGAGAGAAAGAAATGAGAGAGAAGACGGTTGCAATGGTTTTTCTCTTCATTTGAGGCTTGACAGAAAAACAGATGTAGCTTGTAGCAGTGATCCATGATCTTGATGAGAGCTAGCAAAGAAAGAAGAGAGATGAGTTTGATGAGGGTGATAAGTGATATGAGTGTTGACGGAAAGTTTATGGTGGGTTGAAGAAAGTGTGTTTCTTTAACTCTCTCATATACACATGTATATATAACACATTTGTGAAGAAGAGGAAGTGAGAGATTGATAGTGATATAGATATTTGTTGATTCACGGGTAAACAGAATGATATCTAATAGAATTTGATTGTATCCTTGATTGGATTCCATTGTATAAGCTTGCTCGTTATATTATTTCTAATAAGTAAATATAATTATATTAACAATAATAATCCTATTAATAATAAATAATAATAATAATAATTATTCATAACAATAATAATGTAAATAATAATGATAGATTTTCAATATTCATGTTAATAATAATGTTAGTAGTAATAATAATAAAGATACTAATAATATAGTAGGGTTAATAAGGATGGTAAAAATAATAATAATAATAATAATAATAATAATATATTTAGATAATAATTATCATAATAATTAAAATTATAATTTTAGTCATTCTTATAATAATATTTATAATAATATTTATATATTTATTTACACATAATTGTTCGTGAATCGTCGGGAACAGTCGAACGTCAATTGAATATATGAAACAGTTCAGAATTTTTGAGATCCAACCTAACAGACATTTCTTATCGTGTCGAACATATTACATCGTATCAAGAGTTTGGTTCAAAATTGGTCGGAATTTTCCGGGTCGTTACAGTACCCACCCGTTAAAAAAAATTCGTCCCCGAAATTTGAGTGAGGTTGTCATGGCTATCAATAAAATTATTTTCATGACAATAGGAGTTGATAAATAGAATTTTATCAATATAGAACGATTTGATTATGCAAAGCGTACGAGTGAAGCTGTCACAAAAGATGGAGATAGAGATTTAACTTTTGACGTAGTCACAGTGAATTTCCGGAATTTAAGGGATTTAAAAGAAAATCTTGAAATCTATAGGATTTGATTCTTCGGGATTTATGGAAGATTAGTATCTCTTTAATTTATTGCGATTATCTGTCTTGATTGCTTTGTCTGGTATCTTCTCTATAAATGAACTTCTTTCGTTCCATTATTTTCACCACTCCAATTCTTTCTTTCTCGATCCATACTTTCAAACGATTGTGAAAATGCTTAATCCAGTTCTAATTCTTGTTCTCATCCTTACTATCGCAACATTCATTCTCCTTTTCCAACTTCCACCAGAGGAATCTACTTTCTTCTACTTCACCTTTGGGGTTTTAATGTTTTTAATTCTCTCGTGTCTTTACGTTATGATACGTATTGATATACATGGTTTGTAATTTATGTGTTGTTATCGGGCTTTATATTCTCCCTTATATTTTGAAGCTCTATGCTTCTGTTTTCTCTTCCCGACTTCAAGTCAAGCGAATAATGGTCCAGAATTCGCAGATATAGAATTTCGAATGATTATAATGTTCTAAGCAGGAAGGAATGTGATAGCATGATTTGATTTTTAAATTTATCAAAATTACTGAGGATAGAACTATCAAGAATATATTCTTCTTGATATGTTCGGAGGTTATGTAGAATGAAAGAGTTATGTAACATGACACATGATGATGGTACTAAGAATCATCGCGTTTCATTAGAAACTCAGCATGACTTACTGTAATATAATCACGTTGGCCAAGCGCATTATATTATACTAACTCATACATCAGTTCCCAACACTTGTCCACAATTCATTCATAATTTATACTTAAATTTTACAGAAGTTTCCAATATAATGGAATACAGATAGCATAAAAAAAAGGTATATAATTTCGGACGAGAATATTTATAAAAATGTCTTCAGATATATCGAAGATATTTATGATAATATTTTGGAATTTCTAAGTTCAAAGGTTGATGAAGAAAAAAAAATTTTCGCAAGATTTTAACGTGACTTCGGAGCATGATATTCTCTAAAGATTTCATCGGATCCAGAATTACCTGGATTCTTTGAATATAGGGTTTGGTCCTTGTATTTGTTCTTTGTTTCCTTCACGATGTGCTCAATCCGATTTTCAGTACCAAATTTTCTATCGAGCGTTCCTAACACTTCCTTCTTTATCATCAACTATTGGCTATTAAGACCATCTACAACATGCTACTTCGTCAGCATTTTCAAAGTTAATGGATCTGGGTCATCGGTTATCAAACTGAGGTGATTTCAGGAGAATTGTATTTTTAGATGATTAAACGCTGATGGTAATATGGTGGAATATAAAAGATTCTCCAGTAACAATAAAGAGTACGCATATATATCAAGGTTATAATAAGGTTATTTCGTATGAAAAGTCGGAGTTGACTTGCTGGAGCTGTGACAAAATTTGCTACTTTGAAAGGGATTACCGAATTATTTTGGGTAATAATAACACTAAAGGAATTAGCACATCTACGTGTTAAACGTTTACTCAGTTTCCGAAAGTTTTTCAGATGCATAACTATATGCATCAATCTTTTCTTTCGTAGATAAAGTGCGGCTGGTTCATCCTCTCGATCGAGGTGTTTTCAAGAATTACGAAAGGTTTGGACGCAGATTGTAATCGTCAAGATACAAAAGAGGTTTAAGATGAAATCAAGTGGCAAACTTAAAGAATTGTTTAGTTTCATATGTTATAATCGATATTTTAATTCATTTTAAATTGTCTAATCTTGATAGTCCACAGTCGATAGTCCACAGTAACAGTCCAATAATTCATATATAGTTTAATATATAATATTCGAATTAATTAATACGTATCGTGACCCGTATACGTCTCAGACTCGATCACAACTCAAACTATATATATTATTGTAGAATCAACTTCAACCCTGTATAGCTAACTCCCGCATTACTGCATATAGAGTGTCTATGGTTATTCCAAATAATATATATGGATGCGTCGATATGATATGTCAAAACCTTGTATACGTGTCCCGATTTTTAAAGTGCGTAAAAATAAATAACAGAAATTAAATGACGATAAATAAAGTGCGCAAAGTAAATAACAGAAATTAAATGACTATAAATAAAATTGCGATAATTAAATTGCGATAAATAAACTGCGATAAATAAAATGTAATCAGTTAGCTAGGAACAGTTAGCGTGGATTCTTAACAAAATTCCTCATAGTTAATTTGTTTGTTTCTAACAATTTTTATTTTGTCAAATGTTTTCTTCATTATGTCACTTGTTGGATTCTGATAAGTCAAAATCCAATTGAATGAAAATGGTTATTCCGTGGTAAACGGATTCGTATATAAGTAGGATAGTAAATGACTGTGGAATCAGATTCACAGAATGTACCGTGTAACTGATTAATGTGAAATCTAAATATTCCTCGGGTATTACCTACCCGTTAAAATATTCTCATCATTAACAGCTTGCACAAAAGAATTTTTAATTACAATCTTTATGAAAATATACATACATATATATTTTCTTCAGATGTAATCATGGATTTAATGAATCAATAAGATATTAAACTTTTTTGATTTATCGCTAATACTAGATTACATAATCTCTAAAATTTTAGAAATTACATAATTGCCATGTCGAGCGAAGATAATCGATGTAGAACGATATGTAGAACAAAGATAAAGTAGATAGAACGATACGTAGAACGATGATTATGCTCGAGGTACAGAATGAGATGTTGAGGCATGGATTGTTGATGATACTGGTGCTGTCACTGATGGTACTGTTGATGCCGGTGATGTTACTGAAGCCGGTAAGTTTTGCACCGTATTTTCCAAAGCTACTACTCGAGCGCGAAACTTGTTTTCTTCTATTACTCCTGGATGATTGTCGGTCGGAACGAGCGGATGAATAAGGTTTAGAATTTTAGCTAGAAGATAATCGTGATGAGATACTCTGGAAATGGGTGTGAAAATGGTGTTTCGAATTGGTTCGCCGGTAAGTGCTTCAGGTTCATCATCAAAAGGTGAATTCGATTAGTGAAAGGGATCGCCTTCTGCGCGTCTCCATTGATTAAGTCAATAACGAATCCATCAGATAAATTGGGGATGGATGATTGGTTGATTCATTCTGGTGACAGTACCTTCCTAGTTTAGGTGAAACTCCATTTCGAAATCCGAGGGATTTGAACTAGTGGTGAGTTTCATTTTGTACGGTTAGATAAAGGGTTTTCGATATGAAATGATTTTCAGATATTTGATGATATTCTAATTACATAGAATATCTATGTATAATACAGAAGATCCCGTAGATTACGGAGGGAAATAAGGAAACGTGTCAGATAAAGTCTACAGTAACAGATATGCTAAGATATAAATTTATCTGTACACTATCTATCAAATAAGTGCAGGAAGTCGTGTCTAGACTTAGGAATGATAAGCAGGTAATTTTCCACTAGGAACGATACACAATACGTATAATATGCAGCTAAGGTCGAAGTCCAGACTCGCTAATGCATCCTAACAACTATCAGTTAGACACACTAATGCAAGACCTGGTTCGATAGGACCAATGCTCTGATACCACCTGTAACGACCCGTCCTAATCCACCTGGACGAAGTCATCAACATTTGGTCCCATTACGATGATCGACTCCAAGTAATGTCCTTAAAATGAGCAAATGCACAGCGGAAGACTTAATTCGTACCTGAGAATAAACATGCTTTAAAGTGTCAACCAAAAGGTTGGTGAGTTCATAGGTTTATCATAACAATCATTTCAATATTATAATAGACCACAAGATTTCATAATCATAAACATAATACACTCGCAAGTGTATGTAAAGCGTTCTAAGTGGTTGAGCACTTGGTAACCATACTTAACATTTAATCACGTCGTATATTCCCTTTATTATGAAATCTCACTACACCGTACCAAGTGTAGTCACCGAAACGAAGTACTGTGCAACCGTTGAATACTGGTCGTCCAGTCCGGTTGGGGTTGTCAGGCCCGATAGATCTATCAACAGGATTCGCGTTTACAATACCCAAGTAAATAGTAGTTTCCAAGCTACAGGGAAATATGCCAGTGGTACAACTCAACGTAGAATGTATTTTAAGTACTTGTGTCTATTTCGTAAAGCATTTATAAAAGTAGCGCATGTATTCTCAGCTCAAAAATATATATTGCAAAAGCAATTAAAAAGGGAGCAAATGAAACTCACCATACTGTATTTTGTAGTAAAAATACATATGACGTCATTGAAGAAATATAGGGTTGGTCTCGGATTCACGAACCTATATCATTTATATATATATTAACACATAAAATGGTAATCAAACAAATTTATATATTATTAGTGATTTAATTGTTATTTTAATTGGATTTTTCATTGATATCCTTATTAATTATATTTTTTTAATATTTATTATAAAAGTATTAATTTTAGTTGTGTTATGTGTAGTGAATATAATTTTATATAACTAATAGTTATTTGATACAATAATATTGATAATAATAATAATAATATATAAAAGTTGTTTTCTTTTACAATAATAATAATAATAATAATATTAATATTTATTATGATAATAATATTGATAATATAAAAATAGTAACATTAATGTCAAAATAATAATAATGATTGTAAAAATAATAATTTTGATAAAAATAATATTTTCTCTAATAAGGATAATAATAATAGTAAAAATGATACTTTTAATATAAATGATAGTTTTTTTTTTAATACTAAAAATGATACTAATAATAATATTTATTAATAATATTAATAATAATAATGTTAAGACTACCTTAAAAAGGCTTGAAAAACATATAAAGTGTCTGAGCCGTGACTCGAACCCGCGACCTCTCACCTAAGCCAAAGACCTCAGACTAACTGCTCTACTGTTCCCTCGAGTATTAACCATATTTCATCTTATTTAACCAATCTTTTCTGTTTTCTCATTTTAAGCATTCTTCATTCTAGCTATAATTAGGTTTCGGCCCAAACAACCAATAATTTTCACAGCCCAACAGAGTAGCCCGTTTAAGCAGTCCATCGATTTGATTCCAAACCCAACTACTTAATTAAGAAGTCCATAATTTAAACGCATCTAACTAACTTGTGGGCTGTATTAGTTTAAATTAGCCCAACATGGAATTCTAGTCCAACAAGAGATTGGATTTCGGCTCATTCACTTCACCATGTATACGGCCCATCATCAAAAAGAAATAATTAATTTGCAGCCTCTGGGATTCGAACCCACGACCTATCGTTTAACTCACACCACACGAAACCATTACACCATCTACTCTTTTCAGATTTAAGTGGCTTCATAAATCGTTTTAATTCCTCATATTCTGTTTCCCTCTTCATCTTCATAATCATCATCGTCATTATCATCACAGAATCAGCACCATCATGTTACGGTTATTACTATCATCTCATAATACACCAAACATCACCGTATTCATTCCTATCAACTCGTTTTTCCATTTCTAACATCCATCGCGTTCTTTATTCAGTAACAAGAAGCGAATATAGTTGCTGTAGCAGCATGACATCGAGAGGAAGAAAAAAAAGAAATAAATAAATAAAACACAGCTTTTTTTCTATGGGTCTGAAATAAAAGAAAAGTGGGTCATAGCCCGAAATAAAAGGAACACGTTCCATCCATTTTTTTTTGGAGTTTATAGTTTGTCAAAGCATTATTTTGTCGGCCATTAACTTGAATGTAGTCCCACCTTCAATCAATAACACTTTAATGTATAATTATTTAACTTGTATCCCAACATCATCTTATCTTGATGTTGCAACGGAAACCACGCAGAAGTATATAAAAAAAATGAAGACGTATAGGGGTAACGATGATCTTGGGTGGCGGATAGAAAAGAATATAAGTGAGGGAGAGAGAGATAGGGTGGTGTCGGTTTATGGTGAAGGTGGTGGCGGTCGATTGTTCACGATTGTAAGGTGACGTAGTTTCTAATGGTGGTGTTGTAGTGAGGTTTTGGGTGATGTTTGATAGTTAGGTTGTGAAGGTAAGGTACAAACACAAAGATAATTGTGGTGGGTGGTATTCGGGTTGTACAGTAATAAAAGAAACAAAATAGTAGCTAGGCTTAACTATGGTTGTAGTTCATAATGGTAAGCTAGGTGATGGTAGTTACATGGGTGGTTTTGAGTCTTCGGATAATACAGAAATAATAGGCGTAGCAGCAGACGATAACAATGGTTGATCGGTGGTGGTGGTGTAATCTCATCAGGAAACGAAAATAGAGAAGTTGGATGGTGAAGTGTGGTGTCTAGTTGAGAGAAAGAAATGAGAGAGAAGACGGTTGCAATGGTTTTTCTCTTCATTTGAGGCTTGACAGAAAAACAGATGTAGCTTGTAGCAGTGATCCATGATCTTGATGAGAGCTAGCAAAGAAAGAAGAGAGATGAGTTTGATGAGGGTGATAAGTGATATGAGTGTTGACGGAAAGTTTATGGTGGGTTGAAGAAAGTGTGTTTCTTTAACTCTCTCATATACACATGTATATATAACACATTTGTGAAGAAGAGGAAGTGAGAGATTGATAGTGATATAGATATTTGTTGATTCACGGGTAAACAGAATGATATCTAATATAATTTGATTGTATCCTTGATTGGATTCCATTGTATAAGCTTGCTCGTTATATTATTTCTAATAAGTAAATATAAATATATTAACAATAATAATCCTATTAATAATAAATGATAATAATAATAATTATTCATAACAATAATAATGTAAATAATAATGATAGATTTTCAATATTCATGTTAATAATAATGTTAGTAGTAATAATAATAAAGATACTAATAATATAGTAGGGTTAATAAGGATGGTAATAATAATAATAATAATAATAATAATAATAATAATAATATATTTAGATAATAATTATCATAATAATTAAAATTATAATTTTAGTCATTCTTATAATAATATTTATAATAATATTTATATATTTATTTACACATAATTGTTCGTGAATCGTCGGGAACAGTCGAACGTCAATTGAATATATGAAACAGTTCAGAATTTTTGAGATCCAACCTAACAGACATTTCTTATCGTGTCGAAAATATTACATCGTATCAAGAGATTGGTTCAAAATTGGTCGGAATTTTCCGGGTCGTTACAGTAATACCCGATGAATATTTAAATTTCACATTAACAAGTTACACTGTACATTCTTCAATTCAGATCCAGCAGTCATTAACAACACTGCTCAAATTCACACATATACATATCCGTTCACCAAAGAACAATTATTTTCATCCAAGTCCAATTTCATATTCGAATTTTGACCGATCAGAATCCAAGTCAAGATTTGACAAATGGCATAATGAAGAAAACATTTGACGGAATAAAAGTTGTTAGAAACAAACAAATTAACTATGAGAAATTTTGTTAAGAATCCACGCTAACAAAATCCTAGCTAAATGTTCCTAGCTAACTGTGGACTAATCAACTGAGGACTACCAAAAGTGGACAATTAAAATGAATTAAAATATTAATTATAACATATGAAACTAATTATTCTTCAAGTTTGCCACTTGATTTTCATCTTAAACCTCATTTGTATCGTAACGATTACAATCTGCATTCAAACCTTTCGTGATTCTTGAAAACACCTCAATCGGGAGGATAAATCAACCGCACTTCATCTACAGAAGAAAAGATTTACGCATATAGTTATGCACCTGAAAAATTCTCGAAAATTGTATAAATGATTAACACGTATCTGTGTTAGCTTCTTGGGCGTTGTTATTTTCGAAAATAACAACGCAATTTCTTTCCAAATTAGCCAATTTTGTCACAGCTTCAGCAAATCAACTTCGACTTTTCATTCAAACAAACCATATTATAACTTTGATATATAAGTTGCCCTTCATCATCGTTACCAGAGAACCTTTTATATTTCACCATTTTACCATCAGCGTTTAATCATCTAAAAACAATTCTCCTGAAACCACCTCGGATTGATAATCGAAGATTCAGATATCGCAGCATTGAATGCAGAGGAAACAGAAAAATGATAGATGGTCTAAACGGCCAAAAGTGTGATGATAAAGAAAGGAGTGTTAGGAACGCTCGATAGAAAATTTGGTACTGAAAAACAGATTGAGCTAACCATGAAGGAGACCAAGGACAAATACAAGGACTAAACCCTATATTCAAAGAATCCAGATGATTCAGAATCCGATGAAATCTTTAGAAAATATCTTGCTCCGTACTCATGTTAAATCTTATGGAAAAATCTTTCTTCATCAGCCTTCGATTTTAGAAATTCCAAAATATCATCATAAATATCTTCGATATTTCTGAGGATATTTTCACAAATGTTCTCGTAATTAATTATCTCTCCGCGCTATCTGTGATATATCATAAAAGGAAACTATTTTAGTTTCTAAATTCTGAAAAATTCGAATTTAAAGTATGAATGTTTTGAAGTAGTGTTGGGAATTGATGCATGAGTTAGTATAATATAATGACACTTGATCAACGTGATTATATTACAGTAATTAATGCTGAGTTTCTAATGGAACGTGATGATTCACAGAACATACCGTCATCATGTGCCATTTACACGACTCTTACATTCTATCCAATCTTCAAACATATTAAGAACATATTTTCTTTGTAGTTCTATCTTTCCGGATATTCTGGTAATTTGACAAATCAAAACCGTGCTATTACAATTTCTTTCTTAGAACATTTACTATGTTCATCCAAAACTTCATACCTACGAATTTCGGACCATTACTCGCTTTACTAGGGATCGATAGGAGAATAAAAAGGCAAAGAGATTCGAAATATAAGGGAAGATATAAAACCCAACAACAACCCATAAATTACAAACCGTGTATATCAATACGTATTGCAACGTAAAGACATGGGAAAATTAACAACAATATAACCCCAAGATAATAGTAGAAGTAAATAAAATCCTCTGGTGGAAGGTGGAAGAGAAGAATAACAGATATGAAAGTTAAGAGTATATCAAGAATCAGAGAAGATCTTAATTTCCTTAATCATCGAAGAACTAAATTTTCTCTAAATCCCTTAAACTCCGAAAATCAATCCTATCTACGTCAAAAGATATGACGAAACTTAATTTTCTCATTTCACTCTTTTGTGATAGCTTCATTCGTACGCTTCACATAATCGAATCGCGTAATCTATGTTAATAAATAATGATAAAACTTTATTTATCAACTCAAATTTGTCATGAAAACATTCTTATTATTATCCATGACGACCTCTATGAAATTTCAGGACGAAATTTCTTTTAACGGGTAGGTACTGTGACGACCCGGAGATTTCCGATCAAATTTAAACTTTAATCTTTATATGTTTCCGATACGATAAGCAAAAATCTTTAATGTTGAGTCTCGAAAGTTTTGGAAATCTATATTTATGTAATCAATTACCCTTTGACTATGCTCGACGATTCACGAACATTTATGTGTATATAGATATGTATATATAATATATACTTGGTAATTGAAAACGTTAATAAAGTATTAGATATATAATACTTTACATAAACGTGTTCGTTTCGATATTTGTTCAATATAGTAAATATAAATTACAAGTTTAATTAATGGTTGTTATAATAATTAATATTATTAGTATCATTAATATTATAATATGAAATTGTACATGTAATTTGTTATAAATAATATTATTAATATTATTTATTATTATTATCATTACTAATATTATTATAATTAAAATTGTTAGTATTACTAAAATCATTAAATTAATACAATTTAATATATTATTATTAACATCATTATTAACAATATTGTTAATAATTATAATTATAATTGTTACTAATGTTATTATTATTATTGAAAGTATTATTATTGGTTATTATATATTTGTATTTATTAATTATTTATATTAGTTATATATATAAATCATACTCGGTACTAAATAATAAAGACAACAGATTCATTAGTCATCCAAATCTGATTCTTTCACTTTCAAACTGTATAAGATTGGTACTATCAGTCTGTATAAGATTGGTACTATCAGTCGAACTAGATCACTAAAACATCCAAAATCTGTTAGGAGTCTCAATCTCCTTTCGATTTTTTTTTATTATTTATTACCTACTTGAATTTTGCTGTCGTACTAGGACTAAAAATAAAAACTTTATCTAAATTGAGTTTCTGTCTAAACCCAATACCAATTGATTCCAAGTCAATCATAAAATAACAAAATCTATTGTGAGTCATTATCCATTTTTTTATTATTATTTTCTTCCTGAGAGATATTTTCTTTCTTTGTCGACTTCAGTTGGTACAAAGCAAATCAATCCTCTCTGAAAATCTTGAACAAACATAGTCACCCTTGTAAACACCACGACAACCCAATCCAAAATGGAATTCAAGCATTTCAATCACCACCTTTCATATTTGCTTCACTTTAAACTCAACACCAATTGTTGAGAGGATATACGATTCCTACTACTACGAGATATATTTCTGTTGCAACCAAACTATAACGATCATTTACACCCTTCTTCTTCTATTTTCTTCTATTTTCTGTTGCAACCAAACTAATTATGATGATTAGTTGATGGTTTCATGATAAAGAACGATGCAGAGATGATACGTATGTATGTATGTATGATGATACATACGTGGTTATGATAATGATGGATTGTGTTGATGAATAAATGATACAGATATATAGATAGGTGTCAGGAAATTAAACAGAAAAGCAACAGATGGAGGAATGGTTTAGGAGTGGTGCGGGTTAGCGAGAGGTCTTGGGTTCGATTCTAGGATGGAGCAATATTTTATTTAGAACTCCTTTTATAAGGTAGTCCCCTTTAATATTATTATTATTATTATTGTTTTATTATTAGTGTTATTATTATTATGATTATTGTTATTAATATTGTTACTAATGTTATAGTTACTAGTGTTATAAATATCACAAATAATATTACTATTATTACTTTTACATCCTAGTAGTATTATTATTATTATTGTGAAAATAAAACAAATAATTAGTACTAGTATCATTTCCTAAATGATAAAATTATTATTATTATTATGATTAGGGTTACAATTACTAATATTATTATTATTTATATTAATATTAATGTTATTATTAAGTATTAAGTATTATTATGAATATTATCATTATTAGTATTAAAATGATTATCATATTCATTACTACAAATATTAATTGAGTATTATTATAATAATTATCTTAATAAACAAATGATATATATATATATATATATATATATATATATATATATATATATATATATATATATATATATATATATATATATATATATATATATATATATATATATATATATATATATATATATATATATAAAGATATATTTAATACTTATAACATAACAAAAATTAATATTTTTATATACAAAATGAATATATGAGACGTATATATATTATTAATATAAAAATGATATAATTAGTAAATTATATATATATACAAACTTATTCGATTACGATATGAATATTAATAAATATACAAATGATATAGGTTCGTGAATCCGAGGTCAATCCTGCATTGTTCAATATAGTTATATGTATTTTTACTACAAAATACAATACGGTGAGTTTCATTTGCTCCCTTTTTACTCATTACATTTTTGGGCTGAGAATACATGCAAATGCTTTATTAACTGTTTTACAATATTTATATGCGTGAGTTTCATTTGCCTTTTTACCCTTTATATTTTTGGGCTGAGAATACATGCGCAATTTTTATAAATGTTTTACGAAATAGACACAAGTAATCGAAACTACAATATATGGTTGAATTATCGAAATCGAATATGCCCCTTTTTATTAAGTCTGGTAATCTAAGAATTAGGGAACAGACACCCTAATTGACGCAAATCCTAAAGATAGATCTATCGAGCCCAACAAGCCCCATCCAAAGTACCGGATGCTTTAGCACTTCGAAATTTATATCATGTCCGAAGGAGGATCCCGGAATGATGGGGATATTCTTATATGCATATTGTGAATGTCGGTTACCAGATGTTCAATTCATATGAATGATATTTTGTTTGTGTAGTTGAAATGGGACTTCTGCACGTTTTAAAATAATTAAAATCTTGTGGTCTATTAAAATGATGAAAATGAAATGATTACTATAAACTAATGAACTCACCAACCTTTTGGTTGACACTTGAAAGCATGTTTATTCTCAGGTATGAAAGAAATCTTCCGCTGTGCATTAGCTCATTTTAAGGATATTACTTGGAGTCATTCATGACATATTTCAAAAGACGTTGCATTCGAGTCATTGAAGTTCATTAAAGATTATTAAGTAAATGATGGATTAGGTCATTTATAGTTGGATATTATGAAATGGTATGCATGCCTGTCAACTTTCGATGAAATGAAAGGTTGTCTTTTAAAAACGAATGCAATGTTTGTAAAATGTATCATATAGAGGTCAAATACCTCACGATGTAATCATATGTAATGTTCTCGTCCATATGGATTTGGTCGGGGCATCACACTCATGGCGTGGCACACGACGAGGAGGCATTGTTCCTTCAAAACACAAGAATACCGTTGATTAGTATTTTTAATAATACTAACCATGATATGGAATAAGGATAGAGAGAAATTTTCCTTGACTCGCCTTAAATTCTTTATGCCATAATGTCGGAACGTTCATATGAGTCACTGTAATATAATCCCGGAAATTATATTACCCTAATTCACATTTGCATTCGACATTATTTCACTAAGTCAAGGTGGCGTGTCAATTAAATTAAACAACGTGAGGTTAAGATGAAATAAGAGTAGGTATGAGTAGAAACGTTCGAGTATAAATGCACAAGTAGTCATGTAATTCCTACTTCAAGTCTATATGCCGATTGTAGTCTAGATTCACTAATGTACCCTACGACTCGGGGTTGACACCAATGAACTCTAAATCCCTACAACCAACGCTCTGATACCATCTGTAGCGACCCGACCAAATCATGTTTGACGATGCTGACTACTTAGGTCCCGTTACGTAGTCATAAGTCTTTAACATGACGTTTGACCAAAATATGTCGCATTCATTTCATAAGTAAAAGGATGTTTCAAGTTTACAAAAGTAGTTCAAAGACTAGTTACATTACAAAGTTTAACGTACGAATAAAACCTATGCAACACAATTTAAAGTAGTCAAAAGACGCTCCAACTATGCATGTATACTCGACATCCAAGCAAGTATCAAAAAGAGTGCGGAAGCATGTATCAAGTAGCGCTCAAGGACCTGAAAAAACATATAGAAACTGTCAACGAAAACGTTGGTGAAATCATAGGTGTTTTAGTAAACGTTGCATTTGAACCACAAGATTTAATATAATATGATTATCAAAATCATTTGCATTCCAAAGTTGTTATTTGTTTCGCGGGCACCCAATTATCAAACTTAACTGTTTTCCACCCTTTGCGTAGTGTTAGAACATACACTAGACCCGAAAATATATTTCATCCGCTAACGGTAGCGAACCGTCCGAATGAGGCTCGTCAAGCCCATGTGATCACATAATATAAGTTCACGTTTACACCCTGCAAGTGTAACTAATGATAATTGAATTGAGGATTTTTGTTCAAACCCGTACGTGGAATGTTCGTTTTCGTACTTGTGTTCAAAGTGTAAAAGTATGATACGTATATGTTTCTCATCCCATAGTTTAAAGCATAAAAGTTGTTTGAAAGATGGGACTATGATCTCACCTTGTGTACACGAGTAATAAGTACTTCAACAAGTAACGTGTGCAAAGAACAATGCTAGTCTTGACCTAAACAAATAGGTCGTATCAATAACGGTAAACGCGATAGGTCAAAGATGATCATTTAGTCCTACGGCTCGTTACGACTCGATTATGTAGCATGTGAATCAAATTGTCCAAGTTTCATGCAAGATACAAGTATAGAAACAAGTTAGAAAGATTGCATAATCATTTGGTTAAGTTTGACAAAAAGTCAAACTTTGGTCGGTCAAAGTCAACGAAAAAGTCAACACGTTCGGGTCGGGTCCCGAACTATTTTTCAGAGGTTTATTCATATATAAACATGTTAGAACAAGTCTCATGTGAATCGGAGGTTCATAGCGTGCCAAACATTTTTCGTATATTGGACAAGGTGGTCAGAAGCTGGACACGCCTTATGTCGCACCGCGACAAAGGCTGGCTGCACCGCGGCATTACACGCGAGCTGGTACCTGGCCAGTTTCAGTTTTCTAAGTCTCAAACCAAAATTCAAACAAACATATAACACAAACCGTAAACACTTAGAACTCGTATCTTATATCGTTAGAAAGGTAATTTGACAAAGAACACAACTAAATACATTTCACCAACCAAAAACATCATTTGCAATAACCGAATTTCCAACATTTAATGCTCACCATAAATGCTCAAGTTCATAAATGCACAAAATAGGATTCGGGAAATAAATGCATCCATATAACGCGCCGTTTCGTAGGTAATCAAGCATACAATACAACTAACTACTTATTAACAACAATTTATGGCATTCAATACATCAAAAGTTCATTTCAAGTTCATCAAACCCTAACCCAAATTCACCAAAATCACTAATCAAGTTTATGAAGTTTTCTAAAACAACCTACACATCAAATTGAAGCTAGTGATGTTAGGAACACATTTAATACATGCATTTATAGCATTTAACAACATTTAAGCAACCAAATCATCAATCAAACACACCAAACTTTCAAGTTCATGCTAGTTATCAAAAATAACAAGATCGAACATATAAATCATATATTCATGTTAGACTTGAGCCATAGACACTAATTAACAACTTTATAAGTTAAAAACATCAAGAACACAAAATCTAGTGATTTTAGAAAGTTACCCAAACGTAATGAAATCGGTATGGAATCGAAGAGGAAGTTGCAAGGATTCCAAATATGTAATTTGTTTTGCAAGACACCCAGTAGTTTGGATTTAGATGATGATTCTTTGAAATGGAGATTGAGAGAAATTTGGAAAGTATTAAATGAAAATGGAAATGAAATGAAAAAGGAAATGGGGAGGTGGGGTTGACTAGTCAAAGCTAGTCACCTCTTTGGCACCTTGGTAAAATTAGTCCCTCAAGTTCGATTGCGGGTGCGTGAGTTACCTAAACAAGATGTTTTAAAACGCGCATTAACGAAGGATGTTATAATCATATAACGGACTTTAAATAATTAAACGGAAAGTAAACGAAAAAAGGCGGGATGTTACAATAACCTAGTAAAGCACCTAATAAAAGTGTCCACGGATCGACCTCCCGGACTTTACCTTAGCTATATTACCATACGATAGGTATACTTGCCTAGTGTGTTTTAGTTTAATTTTAGGTAATTTTCTGTAGTAAATAATATAAAACTGATAACTGTTTCGTACACCCCATAAAACACATCAAGTTTTTGGCGCCGCTGCCGGGGACACTTTTTGTGTCTTTACAGAGTACATCAATAGTTATGTTAGAATTTGTAATAAATAAATAAAAAGGTCACAAAACAAAAAAAGAAAATATATATATATATATACATATATATATATATATATATATATATATATATATATATATATATATATATATATATATATATAACATCAAGTGCTATTTATTTAACATCAAGTTGTCATTATTTTAACATCAAGTTTTTACACCACAAACTAGTAGTTGGATAAAATATTAACTAAAAAAATATAGAAAAGTAAATGAGATGCTTGTTTTGTCTACTGAATTTGTAGATGTTTCTGTGCATGTGATATGTGCTTTATTTAATTAAAAATATGAAAGCAAGTGTGAGTAGATGTCATTAATTTCCCGATCCCTTTTAATACATATATTCTAAATATAAGTTACATCCCGTAGTATAGTGGTAAGTTATTTAATTTGCTTCTGTATTATTCTTAAAAAGAAAAAAAAAGGTCTCGAAGTAGTTTATAGGACATGAAGATTAATTTTTTTTTTCTTTTGAAACTTGGGAAAATGAGTTATTCCCTTTGAACTTTGTGTAGTGTGTGTTGATTAAAGGGTAAGAGTAAATTAAAATTGTTGGTTAGTGCATAACAAAAAAAAATAAAAATTTGTCTTCTCATACTTGGTTGTGTATTGAGTGTAAAAAAAAAAGGAATTTGAGAGCTGTGAAAGAGCCGCAGGTATCAAAACAAGAGAGAAAGGGGGGAGGGCCAGTCAACATCTCATAAAAAAAAGGTTGAACATGCACTCGGTTTCACACACCTCTACTGTAGTAGTTAGATAATTTTAAGACATAAAGCCCACAAGTTTCTAAAAAAAATAAAAATAAAAATTTGCACATGCACTCGAAATGAACTACTGACACCCGATAGCTTTTGAACATGCATGCTTCACTTGGTTTTTGTTAATCATTTAATTAGTTTAATAATAAATAATAATAATTGATTAGGTTAAATATTTAATTATTTATTTATTAAGTTAGGTTTTTAGTTAATTTTAATTAATTAGATATTTTTAGAATAATTAGTACTAAAATATAAGATTAGTTTATAAAATATAAAATTAGTTTAAATAATAAATATAATAAATATTTTTTTAGAATTTTTTAACTTAATAAATTAGTAATCTTTATAATTTATAGTTAATTCTTAGTTTTGAATAGGTAATGAATGTACAAATTGAAAAAATCACCAATACGTTTACCACCTGTAACGCGATCTAGGAGCCTAGCTAATCCCAATAAGTTAAACTTTTCGTTAAGATCATCATCGAATCGTGCGTCCTCGCCGATTCAAATTTCCGAAAACCCGATTTTTGAACCAGAAGCAATCATTGAGCATCCGGAGGATATTCAAGGACAACTCAGAGATCCTGAACCACTAATCATTCCTCCTGAACCACAAATCACTCATTCAGAGATTGTCGAGGAAGAAACCATTAAGTCAGAATCCTCTAGTGATTCAGATTCAACAAATCCAATCATGGAAAATCTGGAACCTCTAAGTATGGAAGACCGAATGCAAGCTAAACGCACTGGCCAAGGTCATACCATTACTCAACCAGGCATTAATGCACCAGATTATGAAATCAAAGGACAAATCCTACACATGGTAACTAATCAGTGCCAATTTAGTGGTGCGCCGAAGGAAGATCCAAACGAACATCTTCGTACCTTTAATAGGATCTGTACTCTATTCAAAATCAGAGAAGTTGAGGATGAACAGATCTATCTCATGTTATTTCCCTGGACTTTAAAGGGGGAAGCCAAATATTGGTTAGAATCGTTACCTGAAGGGGCGATTGACACATGGGATGTTTTAGTTGAAAAATTTCTTAAACAATTCTTTCCGGCATCTAAAGCCGTGAGACTTCAAGGAGAAATTGTTACATTAAAGCCAAATGAAACATTATATGAGGCGTGGACAAGATTTGGAAAGTTGTTGAGAGGATGTCCTCAGCACGGTTTAGACACTTATCAAATAGTGCAAATATTCTACCAAGGATGCGACGTTACTACAAGAAAAGACATCGACACAGCAGCTGGTGGTTCCATTATGAAGAAAACCGCAACTGAAGCTCACAAAATTATTGATAACACTGCCTCCCACTCACATGAGTGGCACCAGGAAAAAGATATCTTTCGTTCATCTAAAGCGGCTAGAGCCGATTCTAGCCATGACTTTGATTCCATTTCCGCAAAGTTAGATGCTGTAGATAGACGAATGGAAAAGATGACTAAAGATATTCACGTGATACGAATCAGTTGTGAGCAGTGTGGAGGACCACATTTGATGAAAGATTGTTTCGGTGTTGAGCAAACAATGGAACAACGTGAGAATGTTTCCTACATGAACCAAAGGTTGGGAAATAATTATCAAAATAATTATCAACCGCCAAGGAATAATTTCAACCGACCTTACAATAACCCATACAATCCAAATGGGACCAACAATAACTCGTATAACCAACAAGGTCCTAGCAATCAGCAAAGACCCGGTTTTCTTAATAAGCCACCACAAACCGATGAGAAAAAGCCAAACTTGGAGGAAATGATGACAAAGCTCATGGAATCCCAAGCACAGTTTGTTGCATCTCAAAAACAAACTAATGAACAAAACTCGCAATCATTCAGACACCAACAAGCTTCTATCCAAAAGTTGGAACAAGAAGTAAGTAACCTAGTAAGGTTAATTGGTGAAAGAAAGCCAGGGAGTTTACCGAGCGACACAAATACCAACCCTCGAAATGAAGCAGCCAAAGAAATTACCACCCGAAGTGGTTTGACGCTTACGCCACCTGTTATACCAGTCATTTTTGATTATCCTGTTCCACCACCACAACCAGAACCAGAACCAGTAGTTGAGAAAGCCAATGAACAACAAGCTGAAATCCCAGAAGGTGCAGTACGACCTAAACCATACGTTAAACCATATCAACCACCGCTTCCTTACCCGAGCAAACAAAGAAAGGAAAGACTCGAAGCCGAACAGTCAAAGTTTCTTGACATTTTCAAACAAATAAACGTCAATCTTCCTTTCATCGATGTAATTTCAGGAATGCCGAGATATGCGAAGTTTTTGAAAGACCTGATCACAAACAGAAAGAAAATGGAAGAACTTTCAGCTGTCACAATGAATGATGCATGTTCGGCAGTATTATTGAACAAGATACCCGAAAAACTCTCCGACCCCAGAAGTTTCACAATTCCATGTTTAATGGGTAGTCTTGATTCAATAAGAGCATTAGCAGACTTAGGTGCTAGTATTAACTTAATGCCTTATTCATTATACGTTAAACTAGGCCTTGAAGAGTTAAAACCAACACGAATGAGCATACAACTAGCTGATCGATCAATCAAATATCCTAGAGAGATAATGGAGAATATGCTAGTTAAAGTTGGTACTTTAGTATTCTCAGCAGATTTTGTGATTCTGGATATGGAAGAAGATTCTCGAGTTCCTCTTATCTTAGGAAGACCATTCTTAAACACGGCTAGAGCAATAATAGACGTGTTTGGTAAGAAATTGACCCTAAGTATAGATGACGAGAGTGTGACCTTTTCTGCTGATAAGGTCATGCAACAACCTCAATCTGCAGATGATGCGTGCTATTATATGCAAACTATAGATGAACATCAAGAATTGTTACAAGAATTTCCAGAATTACAAGGAACGAGTTAATGTTCTTTAGGAGAAGGAACAGAACCAATTGATGAAGCTGAATTATTAGCTACACTCATGGCTAATGAATACGAACCAACAACAGAAGAACTTCAAGTTTTGAAAGAGGAAGACAGATACAGGTACAAATCATCGATTGAAGAACCACCAATATTGGAATTAAAGGCACTTCCAAACCATTTGGAATATGCATATTTTCATGGTGAATCTCAATTACCTATATCCTCTCATCCTCCCTTTCTGAAAACGAAAAATCTCAATTGATTTCTGTGTTAAAAGCCCACAAACCAGCTGATAACGCCAAAATCATACATATTTGTTGTCGTTATTTTGATCCGATTTTGTATCATTTTGTATGTAATTGTTGTACTTGCGTATTGTAATAAGTTAAAATGTGTGTATAATCCGTTGCGAGTGTTGAAGCGAAGATTTATGGAAAATAGTGCTGATTTTAGAAGATTCTGCGCACCTGCACGGTTTTGGCCATAACTCGGTCATACGAACTCGAAAAAGGGTGAATCCGAAGCCCAGACGTCCGTAACTCAGAGCAATACAACTTTCATTTAGACATTTTCTCATTTTACTAAAGAGATGCGGCGCATCTGAGGGGTGATGCGGCGCATCCATTGCCTGCCGACGGTTTTGAGTGCTAAACGAGCTGGAATCCATAGAACTTAAAGAGATGCGGTGCATCCCTTTTAGATGCGGCGCATCAGCCCCTGAATCACTATTTTACCTAACTTTTAAGCCTATTTATTGATGGTTAACATTCATAATCAGTAGAGAACTGAGACCAGTAAGATATATACGTAATAAAAGGCTTAAGGAAGGGTTCAAGAGCTTGTTTTGAAGGAATCTTCATTATTTCAACACCAAGATTGAATTTAGATCAGCCATCTCAATTGGTACTCTTGTTTTCATTCAAATTATGAATTTCAATTGTATGTATTGTGTTATTGTTCTTGTTTTAATCATGTCTAGCTAAAAACCTTGTGTGTTTACTTCTATGTATGATTTATGGCTTGGGATTGTTCTATATTTTGATGTTATAATAGTTACAAGTATGTTTTGATTGATTTATTAATCTAGTTCAACCATCAGAACCATTGTTATGCTTGCTTAGTTCATTACTTCAATTATATAGATTGTTAATCTATTAATGTGAGTTAATTAGAAAAACCATCTATACTTCAATACACCTAGTAATCTAGACGATTAGATGCATATACTTAAGTGATTTTGTTATGTGTTTAATTCGGTAATTGAATGAGTTCCAAAGCAACATAGTTATGAAATTACCTCAAGTGATTGTTGTAATTTAGGTTTTACGTGAATTTAACCGGGTTGGGTCTAGCTAGTTAAATCAATCTAAATCACCATGTTCTTTCAAGAAATCCATTGTTGTAACTATCTTTATATTCTAGTTCAATTATACGAGTTATGACTTGATTTATGTGAATTTATCAAAGGCTATAACTTGTACTTCAACACCTAGTGATCTAGACACCTATATGTGAATATAGGATGGTAATTGGATGATATTTAGGTTTTACAATCGTGTACTCTACTTAGAGTGATCTTAGTAAACTAGGTTTTATGTGAATTTAACCAAGAAAGAATCCTGTTGATTAAACATAGCTCTTAAGTTTATAGATATTGTGAAATTGATATAAACTAATTACTTGTAACTATGAAATAACCGTTTTAATTACAAAAAAACAATCCCTGTCATTTATCAAGCATAGAAGTAAACACCGTTTTCTCATTCCTGTTATTTACTATATCTTGATTATTGTAGTATTATACAAAAACACAACTTCAAATACAAACCCCCTTTTAGAATAATTAATCGTGGTAAAATCCTTAAAACAAACTTCTCCCTGTGGATCGAACTGGTCAATTTACTTACTAGTTACTGCATGATCGGGTTTAGTTGCCTGTATTATGTGTTAATTATTGAGCATATTGTCTACATTTTAAAGGTTAAGTCTTGACACATCAACTTTTTGGCGTCGCTGCCGGGGAGCGGTTTTATTAAAAGATTTTAATAAACTTTGAATTATTCGATCCTTTTGTAGGAATTCAATTCCTAGAAAAGTTACTTTTTATTGTAAGCTTGTATTTTTGCAACTGGTTTGTTTGTGGTGTTGTGATTGCAGGATAGGTATTAGTGCATGAATCTACGTTCTTCCAACTCTAATTTAATTCCTTCATATCCTGAGCTTGAAAGAGAACTTCACGAACGCTTAAGGGCTCAAGAAGTAGAATCTCTTGCTCAGGGTTTAGAATCACTTTCATTAGATTCTAACTCTGAACCGATTGTTCAACCTATCATCGAGCCAGTCATTAAAGAAGAGGAAGAGATGACTGCTACAAATCAAACGATGGATGCTTTGATGAAGGCAACAAGGACAGGACAAGGCCACGCAATTGTTCAACCTACGATGACTGATGGTTTTGAAATAAAAGGTCAATTTCTCCACATGGTGACTAATACATGCCAATTTGGTGGAGCTCTGAATGAGGATGCTAACGAGCATCTTCGTAAGTTTGTAAGCATATGCAAGCTATTCAAGATCAAGGATGTCACCGATGATGTCGCATGTTTAAAAATCTGTCCATGGTCGTTAAAGGATGATGCAAGAGATTGGTTAGACTCGTTACCAGAAAGTTATATCGAAGATTGGAATGATATGATGGACAAGTTTTTGTCAGAGTTCTTCCCTGCTTCAAAAGCAGCAAAGTTACAAAGTGATATAAATCACTTTAAGCAAAAGCCTAATGAGACCCTTTATGAAGCTTGGACCCGATTCAATAAAATACTTAGAGTATGTCCTCAACACGAGTTGAATACATTCCAAAAGGTCCAAATATTCTATAAAGGAGTCAATGTGGCTACTCGAAAAGATATTGATGTTGCAGCAGGAGGTTCAATCATGAAAAAAACACCCGAAGAAGCTCACACAATCATTGCCGATATAGCAGCACATTCTCATAATTGGCATCAAGAGATGGAGTTCTCTAGATCAACCACGGTTGCTAGTATTGAAAGCAACGATGAAATCGTTGCTTTAAAAGTTCAATTGGCAAATCAAGGAAGGCAAATTGAGAAGATGACTAAAGAAATGCATGCTATAAAAGTTGGTTGTGAATTATGTCAAGGACCTCACCTTACTAAGGATTGCGATCGAAGTTCAATGGAGGAGCAAGCTAATTTCATTGGTTACTCAGGGAATCAAGGTTCTAATGGTTATCAAAGAGAAGGAGCTTCGGGGTCCAACAATTATAATTATCAAGGAAGAAATTCGGGTTATCAAAACAACTTGAAAAATTTTTCATATCAAAATGGACCACCAGGGTTTAACAACAGAAATCAACCATCCTACAATAAAATTCAATTCCCACAACAGCAAAATCAAACTCATGTTAGCCCAGGTTTAGAAGATTTACTTAGGGATTTCATGGTGAAACAAGGAGAAAGTGGAAATCTTGTACAACAACAAATACAAAGTCAACAAAGTACGATTCAAACTCTTGAAAGAGAAGTGGGTAGGATTTCACAATTACTAGGGAGAGGCCACCGGGCACTCTTCCATCGAATACGCAAGTGAATCCTAGTCATGGCATGAACCAACCTAGACCACCAAGTGCAAGTAACCCTCCGGTTATACTAAAGAAGAAGGATCCTCAAGCTCCAGCGTATTCACAAGTGAATGCTTTTTATAGTTTCTGTGAGGATGAAGCAAGTTTCAAGACACCGGAGCATAGTCCTATTTTTACTCTTGGGTGTGAAGATGATGATGAAGAGTGTGATGAGTTTATATTTTCTGATTTATCCAATATGGCGGATTACACTCCTTATCAAGAGATTGATGATATCCGAGTTGAAAGTGTGAAGAGTATAACATGTGAAGATGAAGGGATCCGAGTTGGTGACATAACTCCCGAGTATGGTGATTATTTGATGAGGTTGATGTCAGGAAATCATGCGGAAGTGTAGAAAATGGAAACCACCGAGCCTTTCGAGTTTAGGGTTGATGATAATTTGAAGATGATCAAGGAAGAAGCAAAAGATACGGTGAAGCAAGCACCTAGAGTGGAAGACTACAAACCACCCATTCCATACCCGCAAGCACTTGCATCCGAAAAACCAAAAGAGAATCATTGTAAGCCTTTAAATACGGATAATATTTGTGTAAATGTACCTTTGGTTGATGTTATTGCAGGTATGCCAAACTATGGGAAATTCTTGAATGATTTGATGGCAAAAGAAGGAGTGTGTGAGCAGGCATCATCCACGATCCTTGAAGCAGAATGTGCTGCTATTGTGAAGAAGAATGAGTTGCCACCTAAGTTAGGTGATCCCGGACCGTTCATAGTACCTTGTAAACTTAATGAATCTAAAACTCTTAGATCATTAGCTGACTCATGTGCGAGTATAAATCTCATGCCCTATTCCATTTACTCATGTTTGAACTTAGGTGAAATTAAACCGACCAATTCAGGCATTAGATTCATTGATCAATCGGTTAATAAACCTATAGGGATTGCTGAAAACTTAGTAGTAAAAACAGGTGAACTTGAGTTTCTAGCTGACTTTGTAGTTGTAGACATGAAGGAAGATAAGTTTGTACCTATTATTTTAGGTAGACCATTTTTAGCAACTGCAAGTGATTTAACAGATTGGAAAACAGGAAAACTAGTTTTGAAAGATAGAGGCAAGAGTGCAACCTATCAAACTGAGTTTATTATGAACCCACCACCCACACTGATAGTTTCAGTGAATATTGTTGACAATGTCAAACCCATTAGTCAACAAGCTAAGTGTGGGGATAGCGGTAAAGAAAAGCTTGATAGTAAACCACCCAATGATTATGTTGTTAAGAAAACCATGAAGAAGTTATATGGTAGGGTTAGAAATGCTATGTCGGAAAAAGATGAACATTTGAGAGAGAGATTGGTGTCAAACTTATCGAAATTTGAGAAAGATAGGTTGAAAAAATTGGTTGAAGAGTCAAGATTTTCGGATTCCTGGTTATTGTCAAAAATTAGTGGTGAGAATGGTTGCGGTAATAGTTCTATTGGAGTAAAGAAGGGTGATGTTTATCACCCCGACGTTAGTTAAAATCAGGGTGGAGTCGAGTGAATGACTCACTAATAAACTTCACATTTTGTACATAGTCTCATTCGTGCGTCTAGTTTTTTTTAGGATTGATTGTTTTTAAGTGATTTTTCGAGTTTTAGTACGAACCAAGTTGTTTATGGATCTTCCAAACTGATTAGACAGTGAAAAACATCAAAAGCTGGTGAACCAGGGTCAGATGCGCCGCATCTGTGATGGATGCGCCGCATTTGTGGACATAAAAAAACCCGACAGTTTCAGATGCACCGCATAAGGCAAAAGCGCCGCATTTGTTGAGGTAGATGCGCCGCATCGAACCCCAGATGCACTGCATCTGGGATATTTTTCTCCTGTCTCGCGTGTTACACCACAAAAACGATTTTCATCTTCATTTTACTCATTTTCTCACCAACAACTTCGAACCCCATTCCATTTTCTCTCAAAACATTCATCTCTAAACACAAAATCAACCGTTTAATCCCATCTTTAAACAACAAATCCGACTATTAACATGGGAAAGGTAAGATTACTCTTCATTTCTTCATGATTTTAATGTTCTTCATTCTTCAATTCGGATTTTGCTTGTTCTAAGTGTGGGGGTGTTTGAATCTTCATGTTTTGGTCATATTATGATTCTAATGTTGTTACTAATCCTTGTTCATGCTCTAACTTGATGATTACATGCTTAAATCTTTAATTTGCAAATTAGGGTTCTTGATGAAATTTAGGGGTTTCGAATTTTTGACCATTACTTGTTTAAATTAAGATGTTTTGATGTTTAACTACTTGTTTACACTAACAAAATGCCATGAATCCTTGCTGAATCAAATAATTTTGCATAAATTAAGATCTAGGTTCTTAATTTAGGGATTTTGACTTGTGTTGACTTGTTGTTGTTCTAAGGGGAATTGTTGCAATACATTACTAATGCTAAACTCATTTATGCCTTAACTTAGTGTTTATTTGATTTGAAAGATTACATTTGAGAGTTAAGCATTGTATGCATTAGGCTTTTTGGTGAAAGGTTGATTTGGCTTGACTTTAATGTTTAAATGTATGAAAACCATAGATTGCATATTGTTAGACATGATTATTAGCGAATGCTTATGGTTTAATATGTTATGTCATTGAAAGTTTTGGTGAAATTAAACATGTTTTGTATGGTTATGCTTGTAAAAGTGTCTCTAATCATATGACATACTAGTACATGTTTGTTAAAGATGGAATGAGTCCGTACTATGATAGGATTATGTTTGGCATATAGTTCGAGAGATTATTAGATATGTATAATATAACATGTTTAAACTTATTCTAAATGGTTTTGGTGTATAAATGGTGGCTAATGTTAGGTTTTGGATTTGTATTTCTAACGCTAATCAATTTGGTTTGTTTTGTTTGGTTTTGTTTTGTCTATTTTGATTGTTCGCAGGTTTATATTGATGACTTCCGAGGATGATGATTTGTTTATTTAATGATTTGAACAATGTTGGTTATGTTTGAAAACAATTTATTTCATTTAGTTTGTTTAGGATTTTGGTAATTTAGATTGTGATGTAATTTGACTTCCTTAGGTTTTTATAAGTGGGGTATTTGCGGTAAATGGAGTACCACCCCATTGTTTTTATGAAATGTTTGCTTGGTTTGGTTTGATACAGGTGAGCATTGTGCTATATGCTGCATCTTTGGCATTAAGTTCAGCACATACTTGAATGGTGATTGATTTGTGGTTACAAGAAGAGGATGATGTTCTTATGCTGGCATTCAGTTCAGTGCCATCATCCCGTGCACTTCAGTTTTTACCCTTGAAAGTAATAACTCTCTTATACACTCTTTAACCCTCTCGAATTTAAATTTTACTGATTTCATGTTACGAGGGCGATACATGAACTCAAGTGTGGGGAGGGAGTTATAAATTCTTTCGGGAATTCTTTCGGGTTTTGATTTTGGTTAAAAAGACTTAAAATGGTGAAAATTTTTGAACTTTTATCTTCATAAATTCAAATTTTGTTTAAAATTTGTAGATTTTAAAACTAGGTGTATACACCGAAATTATTATCACAAAACAAATTAAGAAACAACCAAATGATTGAGTTTATTTTGTTAAAAATCATAAAACTAGTAGTCATATAAAAGAGATAAACATCATGCTATACCACATTCTTAATGGAAAGAATCATCAAGTACTTTATTGTTCTAACAATCTAATCGAATGCTCATCAATGTAATGATTGTGAAGGAAGTCAAGTCTTCCAAAATGACACACTTGCTAACTTATGTTAGAAGATGTTGTCCAGAACAGCTGTAGGTTGACGAAAAATCTTGAAAAGTCATCTCTATCATCGGCTGGAAATCCACCTCACCTCAGCATCAAACAGGGTTTTTGGTGGTCAGACTTATCCTAACCATGAGATGGATCTGTCTCGTACAATGGGGGGGCACATTGCAAATTAGCTTTTAAGACTAATGAATCTAATCCCCAGATGGATGATCTCCGTAAAGATCAACCGCATCTATGTTGACTGCGGCCAACATACATATGCCATAACAAATTGAGGTGTGCAAACTCATGGTTCACCGATGATATTTGGACATGATATTAGTTTCTTCTAAAAACTTATGCTATTTTATGAACTATATTATGTAAAACCATTTTTAGGACATTCGGTTTCAAGTTCCATGATACTTCAATCATGGGGGCGAGTAGCTTGCTAAGCGCCGACTGAGGCTTCGGTTTTCAGTTACCCTCAACCGGACTTTGAGGTTAAAACCGGAAAACTTGATTAGTGTAAAAACTAACATGAATAATTTTCAAAACATAAAAGGTTTTTCGCAAAGGTCCTAATTTCCCTAAGGATCCAAATTTTCAATAAATGTGGACTTTAAAACCCACCTTTCGACTTTGGTGTGATTTCATTTCGCGTGCGTACTCTAAGTGTTCGTATTACATTGTGAAATAAATAAAAGCGTGTGTACTCCAAAGGTGTGTGTATACTCAAAACGCGTGCGTGTGTTACATTGTGAAATAAATAAAAAGTGTGAGTGTGATTCCCATTTTTGTGTTCTCAATTAAATGTGTGTGTTCACTATTGTAAATTTCGATTTCTTGTAAGTCTTGCTTGAGGAAAAGCAAGGTTTAAGTGTGGGGATTTTGATAACGCCAAAATCATACATATTTGTTGTTGTTATTTCGATCCGATTTTGTATCATTTTGTATGTAATTGTTGTACTTGCGTATTGTAATAAGTTAAAATGTGTGTATAATCCGTTGCGAGTGTTGAAGCGAAGATTTATGGAAAATAGTGCTGATTTTAGAAGATTCTGCGCACCTGCACGGTTTTGGCCATAACTCGGTCATACGAACTCGAAAAAGGGTGAATCCGGAGCCCAGACGTCCGTAACTCAGAGCACTACAACTTTCATTTAGACATTTTCTCATTTTACCAAAGAGATGTGGCACATCTGAGGGGTGATGCGGCGCATCCATTGCCTGCCGACGGTTTTGAGTGCTAAACGAGCTGGAATCCATAGAACTTAAAGAGATGCGGTGCATCCCTTTCAGATGCGGCGCATCAGCCCCTGAATCACTATTTTACCTAACTTTTAAGCCTATTTATTGATGGTTAACATTCATAATCAGTAGAGAACTGAGACCAGTAAGATATATACGTAATAAAAGGCTTAAGGAAGGGTTCAAGAGCTTGTTTTGAAGGAATCTTCATTATTTCAACACCAAGATTGAATTTAGATCAGCCATCTCAATTGGTACTCTTGTTTTCATTCAAATTATGAATTTCAATTGTATGTATTGTGTTATTGTTCTTGTTTTAATCATGTCTAGCTAAAAACCTTGTGTGTTTACTGCTATGTAAGATTTATGGCTTGGGATTGTTCTATATTTTGATGTTATAATAGTTACAAGTATGTTTTGATTGATTTATTAATCTAGTTCAACCATCAGAACCATTGTTATGCTTGCTTAGTTCATTACTTCAATTATATAGATTGTTAATCTATTAATGTGAGTTAATTAGAAAAACCATCTATACTTCAATACACCTAGTAATCTAGACAATTAGATGCATATGCTTAAGTGATTTTGTTATGTGTTTAATTCGGTAATTGAATGAGTTCCAAAGCAACATAGTTATGAAATTACCTCAAGTGATTGTTGTAATTTAGGTTTTACGTGAGTTTAACCGGGTTGGGTCTAGCTAGTTAAATCAATCTAAATCACCATGTTCTTTCAAGAAATCCATTGTTGTAACTATCTTTATATTCTAGTTCAATTATACGAGTTATGACTTGATTTATGTGAATTTATCAAAGGCTATAACTTGTACTTCAACACCTAGTGATCTAGACACCTATATGTGAATATAGGATGGTAATTGGATGATATTTAGGTTTTACAATCATGTAGTCTACTTAGAGTGATCTTAGTAAACTAGGTTTTATGTGAATTTAACCAAGAAAGAATCCTGTTGATTAAACATAGCTCTTAAGTTTATAGATATTGTGAAATTGATATAAACTAATTACTTGTAACTATGAAATAACCGTTTTAATTACAAAAGAACAATCCCTGTCATTTATCAAGCATAGAAGTAAACACCGTTTTCTCATTCCTATTATTTACTATATCTTGATTATTGTAGTATTATACAAAAACAGAACTTCAAATACAAACCCCCTTTTAGAATAATTAATCGTGGTAAAATCCTTAAAACAAACTTCTCCTTGTGGATCGAACTTGTCAATTTACTTACTAGTTACTGCATGATCGGGTTTAGTTGCCTGTATTATGTGTTAATTATTGAGCATATTGTCTACATTTTAAAGGTTACGTCTTGACACATCACCAGCTATTGCATGGAAGATCCAAGATATCAAGGGTATAAGTCCTTCATATTGTACACACAAAATTCTCATGGAAGAGGATTTCAAACCTTGTGTGCAACGTCAACGAAGACTAAACCCTAACATGCAAGATGTGGTGAAGAAAGAGATAATTAAACTATTTGATGCAGGTTTAATTTATCCCATCTCTGATAGTCCATGGGTAAGCCTGGTGCAATGCGTACCTAAGAAAGGTGGCATTACCGTGATCACAAATGAAAAAGATGAGCTTATTCCTACTCGGACTGTAACTGGATGGCGTGTTTGCATTGATTTTAGAAAATTAAATGACGCCACCATAAAAGATCATTTTCCATTACCTTTCATCGATCAAATGTTGGAAAGGTTAGCAGGAAACAGTTACTATTGTTTCCTTGATGGTTTTTCAGGGTATTTTCAAATCCCAATCGCACCCGAAGACCAAGAGAAAACCACCTTCACATGCCCATATGGCACTTTTGTGTACAAGAGCATGCCATTCGAACTTTGCAATGCCCCTGCAACCTTTCAAAGGTGCATGATGGCGATTTTCCATGATATGATAGAAGAATGCATGGAAGTTTTCATGGATGACTTTTCAGTCTTCGGTGACTCTTTTGAGTCGTGTCTTTCAAATCTTGAACGAATGCTTATTAGATGCGAGAAATCAAATCTAGTGCTTAACTGGGAGAAATGCCATTTCATGGTTAAAGAAGGCATCGTTCTAGGTCATAAAATCTCAAGTGAAGGAATTGAAGTGGATAAAGCAAAAGTTGATGTAATTGCTAAACTTCCACATTCTACCAATGTCAAAGGAGTTAGGAGTTTTCTAGGGCATGCTGGTTTTTACCGACGATTCATTAAAGATTTTTCTAAAATTGCCACTCCAATGAACAAACTCCTCGAAAAAGATAATCCATTTGTCTTCTCGGACGAATGTATTAAATCTTTCAACATTCTTAAAGAAAAGCTCACCAATGCGCCAATCATGATAGCTCCAAACTGGGCCCTTCCATTTGAGCTCATGTGTGGTGCAAGTGATTTTGCAATAGGAGCCGTTTTAGGTCAAAGGATAGAAAAACGATTTAAACCCATTTACTATGCTAGTAAGACATTACAAGGAGCACAAACGAACTACACAACCACTGAAAAGGAACTCCTTGCTATAGTCTTTTCTTTTGATAAATTTCGATCATATCTTGTTCTAGCAAAAACGGTTGTCTATACTGATCATTCTACTCTTAAGTACTTGTTTTCAAAACAAGATGCTAAACCACGCCTAATTCGTTGGATCTTGCTCCTGCAAGAGTTTGACATCGAAATTCGAGATAAAAAGGGAGCAGAAAATCTTGCCGCCGATCATCTTTCATGCCTTGAGAACCCTGAGCTAGATACTCTCGATGAATCCGCAATACAGGATAACTTTCCTGATGAACAACTCATGAAGGTTGAGATTGAAGAACCACCATGGTTCGCACCATTCACAAACTATTTGGCATGTGGATTTCTTGAAAAGGGTATGTCGTACCAAAAATGAAAGAAATTCTTTAGTGATATAAAACACTATTTTTGGGAAGATCCACATTTGTTTAAAAGTTGTCCTGATGGAATAATCCGCCGATGCGTATTCGGGAATGAAGCTAGACAAATCTTACTCCATTGTCAAACAGGACCTACAGGAGGGCATTACGGACCTCAACTCACGGGAAGAAAGGTCTACGAGGCTGGATTCTATTGGCCTTCTATTTTCTAGGATGCCCATCTTCTCTGTAAATCCTGTGATGCATGTCAAAGGGTCGGGAGAATAAGTCAACGCGATGAGATGCCACAAAATGTCATTCAAGTTTGCGAAGTTTTCGACATTTGGGGCATTGACTTCATGGGCCCTTTTCCAAAATCTCATAATAATCTTTACATACTCGTTGCTATTGATTATGTGTCTAAATGGGCGGAAGCGCAAGCTCTCCCAAGAAATGATGCACGAGTTGTAGTCAATTTTTTGAAACATCTTTTTGCACGGTTCGGAACACCGAAAGCTTTGATAAGTGATCGGGGTACACATTTTTGCAACGCTCAACTTGAGAAAGTTCTTAAAAGATATGGGGTAACTCATAAGATATCGACAGCTTATCATCCACAAACAAGTGGACAAGTTGAGAACACTAACCGAGCATTAAAATGTATTCTAGAGAAAACTATAGGTGCAAATCCAAAGGAGTGGTCCATGAAATTGGAGGATGCTCTTTGGGCCTTCCGAACGACCTACAAAACTCCAATTGGCACCACCCGTTCTCATCTCATATATGGAAAAGCATGTCATCTCCCCGTTGAGATCGAGCACAAAGCATTTTGGGCGCTTAAGACATGTAATCCTGATTTACACGAAGCAGGACGATTACGTTTAAGCCAGCTGAATGAATTAGATGAGTTAAGGCATGATGCATATGAAAACTCACTCATCTACAAAGAAAAAACAAAAAAAATAGCACGATAAACGTTTAAACAAAAAAGTGTTTCATGAAGGAGACTGTGTCCTTCTATTCAATTCTAGATTTAAACTATTTCCTGGAAAGTTAAAATCTAGATGGTCAGGACCGTTCACAGTTACAAGAGTTTTACCTTATGGAACGGTCGAATTAGTGGACTCAAATGATAAACCATTCAAAGTAAATGGACATAGGCTGAAACACTATTTTGATGGACCACGAGAGATTGATAATGATCTTAATCATAAGTTTGACACCACAGCTAACTAAGTGTGGGGAGAGTCGAATGTTCCAAGAGAGAGAAAGATCTCGTGTTTGATATTCTGTTCTTGTTTAGTTTTTCAAGAATGGAATCCGATTGGTCTTTCCCTAGCAGACCCTAAAGAACTAGTCTTCTCCCCCCATTCTAAATTTTTATTTTTCTTTCATGTGTTTTATTTTTGTTTCTATTTGTTTTCAGATGCATAAGTCGCGCACTTCGGTCGATCAAAACCATTCTCTTCTCACATACGCACTGATCTACACCTTACCAATTGATATGGTGTTGGAGATCAGGGAGAAAATGACTGCTATTAGAAAAGAGAAAAGGGCAGAACATAACAAAGTTAATTTCGCACAAGGTACATCTAAATCTGCTGCAAAACGAAGGGCAAAACAACTCGATAAATGTTACAAGTGCGGAAAGTGGTCCCACGAAGGAAAATGCCTGAAGAATCAAACACATTCTAATTTCGAGTTTGTAACTTTATGCCGAGAAGGGCCAGTCAAGTGTTTCCAAGAAAATTTACTAAACCCGAGAGGGTACGCATATGAAGTTATGGAAAATCAACTTGGTCGACTCGCTTTCGAAGCAATTCACTCAGGTCGTTTTCAAGATGATAATTCTGTGAGATTCTGAAATTCTCACAAGTGTGCGAGTATGCGAGTGTGCAAGTGTACGAGTGTATTAGTTTGTTGTGTGATTTATTTTAGTGTGTTATTGTGTGATAAACATGTATGATTGTTTGTAAAGAATAATGTATTTGTATTTTAAGTTTGTTTGCTTGTTTAAATGCATTTAATCTTCGTCTTTCAAGCGATAAATCTTCTAATTTAAGTGTTTAGATTGGTAGTCGGTAAAATTAAGTACCTAAAACTGAAATTACTGTTATCAAACAAAAGTTTAAATTTTGAATTAGGGAATATCGTTTATCGAGAAGATATAAATATCTTAAGTCAAATACTTAATATAACGATTTCAAAATATTCATGAGTGAAATTAAGTTCCTGCTGAAATCACGCTAGAACGGAAAATTTTGTTATTATTATTAAAGATAATTTGACTTAAGTGGGATAAAAAAAATTACTTTTAATTAATAACTTTAAAATGGCAATTGCTATAAATTGGTCGCAAGTTAAGATTAAGTGTTTACACTGAAATTACTTTACCCAAGGGTGGGGCGAGAATTTTGTTATCGTTATTTTATCCTTATTAATTTAAAGTATACCAAAAATAAATTTAATTCTTTTGTGTGATTTTATTTTCTATGTATCGGCTTGAAATGATAATTATAACAATTTGTCGCGGGTAAGAATAGGTGATAAAACCGAAATTATCCTACCTAAGGACGGGGCACAAATTTTATTATTATTGCACGTTATTAATTTTAAGTATTGTAAAATAAAATAAAATAAAATAAAAAATGTGTGTCTTTGTGTGCATGTTTGTTTGTTGTGTGAAAATAGGTAAAACAAGACAATTTCATAAACTGACAATAAGTTCAGCAAAAGTAACCAATTTTTGACAAAACATGTGAACAAGAGATGATAAATTGGTAATAAAGAACAATTCAACACAAAACAGTGCAAGTTAGGGCTTTTTAGCTCTAAGAGGTTTTAACTCCCTTTCTATACTATTTGCCCTCGTGAATTCTAATTTTTGTCTGATTTCATTGCAAATGAGGGCATTGCATGATCTCAAGTATGGGGAGGGGTTATAATTCTCTCGGTTTATACACTTGTCTTATTCTTTAAATTTTGTGAAAAATTTAAAAATTTCTAGCTAAATAAATTCAAATCTTGTTTAAAATATTTATGAATGATAAAATTAAGTAAAATTTACTGAAACTATCGTCACCTAAAATGGACATAAATTGATAAACAACACAAATGTTGAATTTATTTAATAGAATAGAGGAGAATAAAAAGGCAAAGAAAAAGCCAAGTGTGGGGAGATTTACCAATCTATTTGTTTAAAACTGCATATCACATGTTTGTGAGAAGTTTTGCAGGTACTTTTGTTGTAATCCATAAAGAATGGTGATTAAACAGCATGATTGAAACCGAGACATGGGCCAATTGGAGAACTAAAAGGGCGATCTACACTATAAGGGATAGTGTTGCACCAAACTGACCCTTCGTACAAAATGTTTTTAAAAGATCAAAATGTGTTCATAAAATCTTATTTTCCTTAAGAAAAACATTAATCTTTTAATACACGAGGTCTTCAGGATGAATCAATTCCATCCTAGAGGAAGTAAAGTCTTCCGAAAAAGTAACGCGCTTCTTGATTTAGGTCAAGAAGTTGTCGTCCAGACCGGCTGTAGAGTCTACGAAAAACCTTGTAAAGTTTTCTCGAAAATTAACTGGAAATCCACGGACCTCAGCATTAAAACAGGGTCGCCAAGTTGTCAGACTTATCCTATCTATGAGAGGATCTGTCTCGTAAAATGGGGAGGACACCTTGCAAATCAGCTAGATAAGACTGATGAACCAGATCCCTAGAAAGGATAATCTCCTTAAAGATTAAAAATAAGCATTTAAGCCTGATATTACTCAATCCTTGAGATTGACATTAAAGATTGAGAATTACAAATTCATGGAATTCGATGATATCTGTACTCGAACTTGATCGAGAAAATGTTTTGAAAAATAAAAACCGATTTGTTTTCAAAGAACATATTTTCAGTACGTTCATTACTGTTGAACGTAAAATCCTAGGAATTTACCGAAATTCACTAGGTCACCTGAACTAAATTGGGTGTCAACCGTATGAACGGTGGTTACATAGCATGGTCAGAGACAGGAACTTGTGCCAGACCGAAAACTTCTAGGGTGATCTTTACTATTTCTCCTACCAAGGATAGTAATTGTATCCGACACGATATTGACCATGATTTTATGCAATGTCTTAAAAGACATCACCTTAACAGTTTCTTGTTCATCGCTCTCCTTTACAACAGGACGGTAGTTTGCCGTAAGATAATATACAGAACAAGTAAACTAGATGTGTGCTTTCCAAATACAGGGATAGCAAGTGGGTACACAAAACCAAAAGTTTTTAGCTTAAAATCAAAAGAGAATACGAAACCCACAACCCACAAAAATGTTTATGAAAACTTACACCGGTGATGGGTTAATCTGGAAAACGTGTCTAGTGTAAAAGCTAGCATGCATTTTCAAAATACAAAACGTTTTCATCAGGTTCCTACTTTCCCTAAGGATCCAAATTTTTCTAAGTCACGTATGACTTTAACTACGACCCTTAAGTTTCATTAACTTGAAACTTGTTCGTTGTTATGAATTGAATTGACGGAATTTGTATCGTGACGTGAGAAAGAAATCATCATCATTGTATATAGTGTGAAATAGAGTGTGAAAAATAAAGGAATAAATCGTGTGAAGTGTGATTCCCTATTAGTTCGAAGTATTTTTAGTTCTGTATTGCTTGAGGGCAAGCAATGTTCAAAGTGTGGGGAGTTTGATATTGCTCAAAATGAACATATATTTAGTCGCAATATCCCTCCTAAATGATAGGTTTTCATATGTAATTGTATTATATTTCCATTGTAATTGTACATATAAATAAAAGTGAAGACGGAGTGCAAAAATGAAGATTAAATCAGAAAAGACTGTTAAAAATGCTCAACGTACAAGTGATACTCCAAGATGTACACGATCTTAATGCTCAAGTGAATAAGTGCAAGTTAACAAGCCAAAAATACAAGGATTTGAAGCTTTCCAAACTAGACCCACCAAGTGTATAATTTAACATGCAGAGAGTACAAGTCCATGAAGCGCTAGATAAACTGACGACCAAAAGAATTTTGAGTGCATCCTACACTTACATTATGATTAAAAATCATAATAGTCAGGTCATGGTGCCATGTTATCTACAAAATATCATATCATATTAAACAAATTAAAGAAAGGGTCAAGTAATATAAGTGAAGCAAGATACACTTGATCTAACTTGGTCAAGACAATTTCCTGACACCTTTCACATAATGGAATTTTAAATGATAAATATGTTAGGTATTTGCCTTCTAGTGAATTAGATAAAGAAAATAATTGATAAGGTAGAGTACTCATAATTCACAATCCTTTATTTAAAGGAAGAAGAGCCTGACAGAGAAGAACACACAATTACGGAGCACTTAAATTTTTAGTTTCTATCCCTATTTTCACTTCAAATAATTAGTAGTTTGGGTATTGTACTTTATTATTGTACGGGTGATTTTCTATCAAGTTTCTACCGCATCGAATTAATGGAAGCTAAGAACTTTTGTGTAAGTTTTATTTACTCTTTTATTATGTTTAGTAGCTAATTTGTTATTATGCTTATTTAACCTAAGTAGTTATGATGTTTGACTAAAAATAGGAAATGGATTAATTTAATTTGTACAACGGTTAATATTTAGATAAAGAACGACCTTAAGGAAGATTGGGGTTTTAACTATTAATAGGTATGGTAAAATAATTAAGTGACAACTTGTTAAATTACCACTATTTATAATTTACTATATGTATAAATAATCACATACGTTGACCGAACACGGAAGACGGGTTATTTATATATATGGTAAATTATTCATTGAAACGGACACGTGAATGGATTAATGGTTAAAAGACTAGTTAAAATTAAGGTGGGCTACATTCAGTGACAACTGCTGTAATTATTGACATACGTGACAACCGCGTCAAACCATCTAAATAGTAATTAGTTAGAATATTTAACTGTGGTTACAAGATAAAATGACGAGGACACTTGCATTTGATGCTTGTAATTATAGGACTGCGCTGGATAACTCCAGGTGGACATATTAAATATTCTACGGGTACAAAGGAAAATTAACCCAGGGTAAAAAGTAAAAATGTAAAAGTTAAACATCGTAACTACGGAAGTTAAATAAGCATAATACTCTTTTTATTGTATTTTCATTTCGTTTAGTTAAAGTTACTTTTATTTACCACAATAATTTTTATTTACTTTGTTGCTACAATTTAGTTTAATTTTACTGTCTTGTTGTTAATATTAAAAAGAAAAGCCAAAAAGACAAACCGGTCATTAAACGGTAAATCCCCCAAAGTTACTAAAATTACTATATATTACTAAATCTAACTTAGTTACTTAATTTACCTAGATAACCTAGTAAAGTACCTAATAAAAGTGTCCACGGATCGACCTCCCGGACTTTACCTTAGCTATATTACCATACAATAGGTATACTTGCCTAGTGTGTTTTGGTTTAATTTTAGGTAATTTTCTGTAGTAAATAATATAAAACTGATAACTGTTTCGTACACCCCATAAAACACATCAAGGAGTCACCCTCAAATAGATCTATCCACAGTATTCGCGTTTACCATAAACAAGTAATTAACGATATCAGAATCGGGGTTTAAGCTAAGTCATAAACTTAACACAATAGAATATAGTTTTAAGCACTTATGTCCATAATGTAAAATAGAAAAGAAGCATGTTTCTCATCCCAAAATAATAAGTTTGCTAAAAGCAAGTAAAATGGGACTATGATACTCACGGGTGATGTTATGCGGTATAAAGGTTGGATTTGTGGTTTAAGTACTTTGATGTACTTCAAGCTCGGGACCTAAATACATAAGTTAAGGTCAGAGGTGTGTTATTACTAACATTAGTAATACTAATGATTTGATTTATGTTCAAATGTAACATAGTGTACTCGGCTTTTAAAAGGCGGTTTCTCGGTTTACAAGTTTAAAGTTTTTATGTGGACTGATTTTACAAGTAGTTTTAGAAGTTGATTTTCTTATTTAAAATGTAGTGATATAAGGTAATTATTATTTTATTTGTGAAGGTATATGTGTTAGGCTTCTAGGAATATAAGATTTGTAATTTATATCATAAAAATGAATTTTATAGAATTATTTTACTACAAGTGGACTGTTTTGACTAGTTTAAAGTTTAATACCATTAAAAATAGAAAATTAACTTATTTAGACTTATACTTTTGAAGTCTTACTCCAATCTAGTTCTCTATTAGTTCAAAAATTCGTTATGCTCAGAAAACATAAGTTGTATACGTTTTTTTATACAGTCTAAGTGACAATAGTTTTCAGTAAGTCTAAACCCATTGTCTAAATGTACAAGACCATAACTTAATCATTTCTTAAGCTTTTTACATGATTCCAAAGCCTAACATATTCTATTTTTAGTCTTCTTAACAATGAATATTTCGTAAGTTTTCATATCTAGTCGTTGGTACCTCATTTTTGGTGAAACATGTGTGTTGGACAGATCCTGTCCAAATCAGAACCTTTTAAAAGTAAAAATATAAAATAAATACTTAGACTACTTTATAAATAATGGGATTTTTATAGAAAGTCTAGGACTCATAAAAGTTTAAGAATATCAACAATTCCAGTAGCAAAAGTTAGTATAAGTATTTTCTAAAAATTCCACCAAATGAAGACTGACTTGGTTCTTATGAAGGTTAAGGACTAACTAGTAAACTTAATACATTTTAGCTATATCCCTTTTTAATTTAAGTTTATTTTAGGTTGTTAAACATATGTAAAACATATTTTTAGTTACTTATGATCAAGATTAGAGTTAGCCATGTAATCATCATTGAGTGTTTTTAACACTCTAGATTAAGTTTTTACACCCATTTCTCTTGAAAGTAACTTAGTAATGAATAAAAGAAGTGTTCTTGGTGATTATACCTTGAGTAATGATGATGTATAAGTTGATGAAGATGAACAAAGAAGAAAGAAATGGCTGTAACTTAGAGAGGATTTAGTGAATGATTAAGATTAGTAAGTGTGTTTAAGAGTTAACAATTTGATCTTATGGGAATGATGGTGATGTCGTGTAAGATGAAGGAGAAAAAGAGGTTAATGACTAATCAAACTTACTAGCTAATCATGTATGAGAATGACATGTGGATGTAATGTGGCTTCCATGCAATTAATCCTAATTAAGTATGATCTTCAAGTGTAAAAAGTGAACTAGTGATCTTGTAATAATGATGATGGTAATTCGTGGCATAAGGAGAAGAAAAAGAGAGGATGACAAGTTAGATTGCTAATTAGTTTTATGTATTCCATGATTTCCCATGCAACATTTCTTAGAATCTTGAAGACAAGTATGCTATGGAGGTTTAAAAGACAAACATGCCATCCAAAAAGAATCCTCATGGTGATGGTGATGATTTGCGTGGGATGTGAGGGAGAAAAAAGGAAGCATGGCTAGTTTATTCCATACAAGCAATTTGACAAGTGTTATGACACGTTTCCATGTAATTAAGACTTAATATTATGAATAATTAATTAGTGTTAGTTAGTCCTATATAAATTTTAGTTTAAGTGTAAGTATGTACCTAAGTGTTAATGACCTTGATTAGAGTTTGGTTAGTGGTTAATGTTGTGGTAGTTTGGTAACTAGATGTATTAAAGATTCAAGTCTTATAAAATATCAAGGTAATTTAGTTATATACCTATATGTATATTAGATATGTATATGAAATGTCATAGTCTTTTATTTGTAGTAACATTATGAGCTATAGTTTACATGAAGGTATAGATTCATGAATGCTTATGAAAAAGACCTATAAAATTTATAAAAGAGTAAAAGACTCAAGACATCAAATTTTTTATCGTGTTGAAACTTAAATCATTCACGTTAGGTTAAGAAAACCTAGCTGGAAAAATCCAGGTTATCACAGTACCCACCCGTTAAAGAAAATTTCGTCCCGAAATTTTAGGTGGTACCTGACGTTTGTGTGATATCAGTGAAAAGATGTGAATACTTCCGCCGCATATGGTCCTCCTGTTCCCAAGTAAACTTCGGTCCTCTACGAGCATTCCAACAAACTTTGACAATTGGAATACTACTATGCTTCAAGCGCTTAAATTCGCAATCCATGATCTCAGCTAGTTTCTCGATAAAGTGAAGTTTATTGTCTATACGAATCTCTTCCAACGGAATAACAAGACTGTCATCGGACAAACACTTCTTTAAGTTTGAGACATGAAAAGTATCATGGATACCACTCAATTCTTGCGGTAGTTTCAAAGGATATGCCATAGGACCAATCCTTTCAATTATCTCGAAAGGTCCAACATATCTCGGGCTTAGTTTTCCTCACTTCTCAAATCAAATCACACCCTTCCAGGGAGACACTTTAAGCATGACTTTATCTCCTACCTGAAATTCTAAGAATTTTCTTCGAACATCAGCATAGCTCTTTTGTCGGCTCATGGCAGTCTTCAATCTTTCTTGAATCTGAAAGATTTTCTCGGTAGTCTCATGTATGATTTCTGGACCAGTGAGTTGTCTATCACCCACTTGACTCCAACATAGAGGTGATCTACATTTTCTACCATAGAGAGCTTCAAATGGTGCGGCTTTAATACTCGCGTGATAACTGTTGTTATATAAAAATTCTGCTAATGGTAGATATTTATCCCATCCATTACCAAAATCAATAACACATGCCCGTAGCATATCTTCTAGGGTTTGGATGGTCCTTTCACTTTATCCGTCAGTTTGCGGATGGTAGACGGTACTCATGTCCACACGAGTTCCTAAAGCTTCTTGTAAAGATTGCCAAAATCTTGACGTGAATCGACTGTCACGGTCGAATATAATAGAGATAGGCACTCCGTGTCTTGAAATAACTTCTTTCAAATATAATTGTGCCAATTTCTCTATCCTATCCGTCTCTTTCATAGGTAGGAAATGTGCAGACTTAGTGAGACGATCGACAATCACCCAAATAGTGTCGTAACCACTCACGGTTCTCGGTAGCTTCGTTATAAAGTCCATGGTTATTCTTTCCCATTTTCACTGTGGAATTTCCGGTTTTTGTAACAACCCTGATGGTTTTTGATTCTCCACTTTGACTTTCGCACAAGTCAGACATTGGCTCACATAAGTGGCAACGTCAGCTTTCATGTTAGGCCACCAATAAAATTCCTTGATATCGTGATACATTTTCCCAGTTCCAGGGTGAATTGAGTATCTCGTCTTGTGCGCTTCATCTAACACAAGTTTTCTTAATTCACCATACTTTGGTACCCATAGACGTCCTGCAAAGTATCGGGTCCCATCACCCTTTACTTCAATTTGCTTAATCAATCCTTTAATCGCCTCATCCTTCCAATGTTCCTCCTTCACAACTTCTAACTGAGCATCTCGGATTTGCGAAACAAGATTTGCACGAATAGTTATATTCAGTGCTCTAACTCGAAGAGGTTTAATCTTTTCCTTTCGGCTCAATGCATCGGCAACCACGTTAGCCTTCCCAGGATGATAACGAATTTCGCAGTCATAATCATTCAACAATTCAACCCAACGCCGTTGTCGCATATTTAATTGTTGCTAATCAAAAATATGCTGAAGACTCTTGTGATCCGTAAATATAGTGCATTTAGTTCCATACCAATAATGTCTCCACATTTTAAGGGCAAAGACAACAGCTCCCAATTCTAAATAATGAGTTGTATAGTTCTGCTCGTGCACCTTCAGCTGTCGTGATGCATAAGCAATGACCTTCTGTCGCTGCATCAAAACACATCCAAGTCATTGATGTGAGGCGTCACAATAAACCACAAAATCTTCATTTCCCTCAGGTAAAGATAATATGGGTGCAGTAGTTAGTTTATGCTTCAATTGTTGAAATGCAGACTCTTGTTCCTTTAACCATTCAAACTTCTTTCCTTTGTGAGTTAGTGTAGTTAAAGCTCGCACAATCTTCGAAAAATCTTGGATAAACCTTCGGTAATATCCAGCAAGACCTAAAAATTGTCTCACTTGAGTTGGAGTCTTAGGAACTTCCCAGTTGCCAATAGCCTCGATCTTGGCAGGATCAACATGAATACCTTGACTACTAACCACGTGACCCAAAAATTGTACCGACTGCAACCAAAAATCACATTTTGAAAACTTGGCCTATAATTGCTCTTTCTCTAGCAATCCAAGAATTATCTTCAAGTGTTCTTCATGTTCTTCTTTACTTTTAGAGTAGATCAAAATATCGTCGATGAATACGATAACAAACTTGTCCAAATACGGCTTACACACACGGTTCATGAGATCCATGAATACCGCAGGTGCATTAGTCAAACCAAATGACATGACTAAGAATTCGTAATGTCCATATCGCGTCCTAAAAGCTGTCTTAGGAATATCATCCTCCTTGACCCTTAACTGAAGATAGCCAGATCTCAAATCAATCTTCGAATATACACTAGATCCTTGTAGTTGATCAAACAAATCATCGATCCTCGGTAGTAGATACCGATTCTTAATCGTCAATTTATTCAACTCTCAATAATCTATGCACATCCTCATAGATCCATCTTTCTTCTTTACGAACAAGATAAGAGCACCCCAGGGCGATGAACTAGGTCGAATAAATCCCTTATCCAACAGTTCTTGTAATTGGTTCGACAACTCTTGCAATTCTGAAGGTGCTAATCGATATGGTGGTCGAGCAACAGGTGCAGCTCCCAGAATTAAGTCAATTTGAAATTCAACTTGTCTATGCGGAGGAAGACCAGGTAAATCTTCAGGAAAAACTCCAGGAAAATCCTTTACTACCGGTACATCCTCAAGTTTCTTCTTCTCCGACTCCATCTCCTTTACGTGCGCGAGGATGGCTTGACATCCTTTCCTTAAATATTTTTGAGCCTTCATGCAAGAAATGATGTTGAGTTTCGCGCCACTCTTTTCTCCTTAAACTACCAAAGTTTCACCATTAGCGAGAGGAATACGAATGGATTTCTTCGCGCGAGCAATGTCCGCATGGTTCTTAGATAACCAATCCATACCAATAATAACATCAAAACTACCTAACTCAACAGGCATAAGATCGAATTCAAATAGTTTATCAGCTAACGTTAGAGCACAACCTCGAAAGATCTTATCTACTTTCAAAGTTTTACCATTAGCCAATTCTATGATATACTTAGTATCTAAAGCAGTTGTGAAAGGACCCGTCCTAATCCATCTGGACGAAGTCCATATCGATTACAAACGATTCACAATAGTTGATTACATCGCGAGGTACTTGACCTCTATATGATACATTTTACAAACATTGCATTCGTTTTTGAAAAGACAATCTTTCATTACATTGAAAGTTGACTGTATGCATACCATTTTATAATATATCTAACTATAATTAACTTAATAATAATCTTAATGAACTCAACGACTCGAATGCAACGTCTTTTGAAATACGTCATGAATGACTCCAAGTAATATCTTTAAAATGAGCAATTGCACAGCGGAAGATTTCTTTCGTACCTGAGAATAAACATGCTTTAAAGTGTCAACCAAAAGGTTGGTGAGTTCATTAGTTTAACATAAATAATCATTTCCATCATTTTAATAGACCACAAGATTTCATATCTCCATTTATCATAAACATACGTCTCATGCATAGAGACAAAAATATCATTCATATGGGTTAAACACCTGGTAACTGACATTCACAGTATGCATATAAGAATATCCCCATCATTCCGGGATCCTCCTTCGGACATGATATAAATTTCGAAGTACTAAAGCATCCGATACTTTGGATGGGGCTTGTTAGGCCCGATAGATCTATCTTTAGAGTTCGCATCAATTAGGGTGTCTGTTCCCTAATTCTTAGATTATCAGACTTAATAAAAAGGGGCATATTCGATTTCGATAATTCAACCATATAATGTAGTTTCGATTACTTGTGTCTATTTCGTAAAACAGTTATAAAAATAGCGCAGGTATTCTCAGTCCCAAAAATATGTATTGCAAAAGCATTTAAAAAGGGAGTAATCAAACTCACGCATATAATTATTGTAAAACAGTTAATAAAGCATTTGCATGTATTCTCAGCCCAAAAATGTAAAGAGTAAAAGGGAATCAAATGAACTCACCTAATGTATTTTGTAGTAAAAATACATATGACTATATTGAACAATGCAGAGTTGGCCTCGGATTCACGAACCTATACCATTTATATATATATTAATACATATACTCGTAATCGAATAAATCTATTTATTATTAATAGTGTATTTGTTATATTAATATTTTATAAGTTTCATATTTATTTATACATTTTCATTTTTTGTAAATCGAGATATTAATATAATTAAGTTATATACTTTGAATATATATTTGTATATAAAAATCTTTATTTTTACACCTATAGTCTTAACAATGTTAGTAAAACTTCTATTTTTATATTCGTAAACTATTTTTAATAATAATATTATTGATAGTTTTAATGATAACCTTAGTAAAATTGATAGTAATGATAATAAATTTTTATAATAATTGTTTTAATAATGATAAACATAATATTACTAACGATAATATTAATGATAATACCTATAACAATATTAAGGATAAATACGGTATTAATAATTATAGATATATTGATAATACTAATATTAATAAAATGATACAATTTTAATATCAGTGATAATAATATACCCTTATTACTTTCATAATAATAATAATGTTAATCATAATCATAATCATAATCATAATGTTAATAATAATACTAAAATGATAAGTTTACTACTACTAATAATATTATTAATACTTATAATAATTAATGATAATAATAATAATAATAATAATACTTAAGGATAATACTAGATTGATAATAATATTTATGATACATATATTAATACCATTGATAACAATAATTATAATACTAGTAATATTATCATTAACTAATAATAACAATAACAATAATAATAATAATCACAATAATAATAAAGATAATAATAACAATAACAATAATGATAATAATAATAATTGATATTAATAAGAGGACTACCTCACAATTAAAGAGTCCATAAAAAAAATAGCTGCCCTTCCCCTGGATCGAACTCGTGACCTATCGAATACACTAACACCCTCACAACCGTTCCTCTGTTTCAGTTTTCTGATATAATACCAACTTAAAATATATATGTACCCTTTCTGTTATTCACCATCTTCTTCATTACATTCAACCCAATCGATTGTAACCTCATCAACACTATTAAATACGAATTTTTAATTTTAATTGCCACTTGTAAACAACCATGAAACTAGCAAAGATGTTCTTGAAAATTAAAAAAAATGAAACGAAAAAAAATGTTGCAGCTACTGCTGCAGTCGCTAACTTTAAAAAAAAAATTGAACTTTGATTTTGAAGCGTTTTTAGACCTCGATTAAAACACGAAAAAGGTGGGAAATTACTCCTAAAATCTTTCTGTAATCTCAATTGAATCAGAAACATCAAATTGGATTCAAATTTTAGGATGAACACTTCTGTTGACTTTTTAGAGTTTAAGTTTGACTTCATAAATTGAATCTCTATATCGAAAATTGGAATTTCAAATCTTGCAGATCGTTTATATCAACAACTTTGCATTTAAGGATTTTTAAATTTCTTTCAAAATCAAGTTGTTGGTAATAATGAACACGAACAGAGTATTTCATTGGGTGTTCTTCAATATTTGAAGTGATTTTCGATAATTCAGACTTTGTAAAAGATATTTGTAGTTGTTAATCGATATTGTGAGTTTATTGTTAACACTCAACACTGATTAGCATCATTTATTTGGTCAAATACCGATCGACAGAAAGATATTCCAAAGGACATAAATATTATTAAAAAAAAATAAAGCCTGACTTAGATAGCAACTGGATTTTAACTCTATCTGATATTTAGATTCGATTTGTACAACCATGGAGACGTAGGGACACATCACTAACAGATTGAAATCGTTTGGAACTGAAATACATATTTATTTGTTTTTAAATTTATATATATTAGTCTTTTACATATACATATATCTGTATATGTTTATATATATATATATATATATATATATATATATATATATATATATATATATATATATATATATATATATATATATATATGTATTTATATAAACATGTATGTATATATCTGTTTATATGTATGTAATTCATAAATCTAGATAATTATAATTATAAGTGTGTTAATTTTATTATTAGTAAAATAATAAAATTATTGGTAAAAAGGCTAGTAATGATAGATAATAAATAATGATAATATTGATACTAACAATAATGCAAATTTTAATAAATTTAATTACTAATAATAACCATGATATTGATAGTTTTTTAAATGATATTAATAATACTACTAGTTATAATAATAATATTAATATTATCAATGATCTTAATAATATAATAACTTATACATATTAAATTTTATAATTATATAATATACTAGACTTAATACCATAAATAATTAATATTAATATTAACAATAATAATCATGAAATTATTGATAATAATTTTAATATAACTACTATAATACAATTTATTAATTATATCATATTTACAAACTATCATCTGTTGAATCTTTAATATCTATTATTTACAATATATTTAACATTACTTATGTATAGCATTTATACATATATATTTACATATATATATTTACACACAATAGTTCGTGAATCGTCAGGGATAGTCAAAGGTCAAATGGTTCTATGCAAACAGTTCAAAGATTTTATGTGATGACCCGGAAATTTCTGACCAAATTTAAACTTAATCTTTGTATGATTAACATTTTCGACACGATAAGCAAAGTCTGTAAAACTGAATCTCAAAATTTTTGAACTACTTTTATATATTTAAATACCCTTCGGTTATTTTCGACGATTCGAGAACAATTATATGTAAATAGATACATATATACTATAACATGAAAAGGTAACAATGTATTAATTGTTTGATACCGTACATTAAACTTATTGGTTTAAATATCTATTTGAATGTATATGATAAGTTGAAATATTTATTATTAAAATTTATTTATAAATAACTTCCAATGTGTATTTAAAAACTGATTTATGTATATTAAAAAGATATATACATATATATAATAAACGATAGTAACATTCGTTTATTGATTCAATTGATATTTAGATAAGTTAACTAAAGCGTTTAAGATGAACCAGTTAAACACTAATTTGTTACAGTGTTTTCAAATTGCCACATTACTCAAAATGCTAAAGTGTTTTCGAAAATCACTATTTGCTACAGTGAATTGCTACAGTAAAATTTGACTTTGCTACAGTAACTTTGCTACAGTAAACGCTATTATAAAAATGTATTTTAACAAATAGCGAGACGATGATTTATAGAAGTAAATGACCAAAACACTCGAAAGTTTAAGATACACTTTGAGTGATATAATTAAGGGATAATTTAAGGCTATTGATAAGGCTAAAAAGGAACATATATTTCATAGCATTATCCCCCAAGAAAGACAGGATTTTAGTTGTAATTGTTCCATATTCAAGTAATATTCGTTTATATTTAATAAGTGCGAAGATAAAAGGCGAAAACGAAGAATTGAAGACGGAAAGGTCCAAAATGCTCAAATGTACAAGATACAATTAAAAAGGTTCAAATTATTGATGAAGAACGTCTAAAAATGACAAGAGTACAAGTTGCGGAACGCAAAGTACACGATATAAAATAGTACGCAAGGACGTCTGAAAATCCGGAACCGGGACCCGAGTCAAGAAGAAACGCCCGACGCAACGGACCAAAAATATCTAGTCTACTATGCACAAGAATAAAATATAATATATAAATAATTATATTAATTATTTATATATTTATATTTATTTTATATTATGTCGACAAGCTAGGAGCCAAAACAATGTGAGCTGTCCCTGGTCCTCATGCGAGTCGCATGGCCAGAAAGCCATTTCCATGCGAGTCGCATGACTCCAGATTTCAGGCCACATCTATAAATTTCAGTGTTTTCGCTCGATTTAAATCACACACATACACAAATATATATATACTCCGTAATATTATTTATTATTTATTATTATTATTATTATTATTATTATTAATAAGATTATTATTAATCTTATTATTTTTTTATTATTATTAGTGTTATTATTTTTGCGATACAAAAATAATAATGTACAAAAAATATTACGACGGAGTGCTGTCCAAGTAATTTTCAAAATGAGTTTTCGAGCAAGCTAGAGCTAAGGAAATTATGGGTTATTGCCAAGGAGGTTATGGGTAATGTTCGGGGGTATTTTTTTGTGAATCAAACCTCGTGTTTATCATCTCCGATGCGTCTACGTGCTTTCCTACAATATTGTATATCAATATTTAACTGTGAGTTTCATGAGATCCCTTTTACTCTCTACGTTTTTAGGCTGAGAATACATGCAAATGTTTTATTAACCGATATACAATATTTATATGTGTGAGTTTCATTTGCTCCCTTTTTAATTGCTTTTGCAATCTATATTTTTGGGCTGAGAATACATGCAAATGTTATATTAACCGATATACAATATTTATATGTGTGAGTTTCATTTGCTCCCTTTTTAATTGCTTTTGCAATCTATATTTTTGGGCTGAGAATATATGCACTTTATTTTAAACGCAATGGATACAAGTACATACTAAATTCTACACCGAGTTTGAACCGAAAATCCCTTAGCTTTGGTAACTAGTAACTGCCGGTTATAAGAACTGGTGGGCGCGAGTAGTAGTATATGGATCCATAGGGCTTGATATCCCCGTCCGAGCTAGAGCGCTAGCCTTTTAACGGACGTATGCTATTTGAGAAGCGTACACGTTGGTTTGCGTGTATTATTAAGATGATTATACAAAGGGTACAAATAATATAAGCATTAAAGTTTAGTTACCAGGGTGCTCAATTTTGTAGAACCGATTGATAAACGTTTCGGATGAAACAACTGAAATCTTGTGATCCACCTTTTATGTAAAACCTATTGATAAACGTTTTAAATAAAACAACTGAACTTTTGTAATCCACATTGATATACGGATTATGTGTAATATTAAAACTATGAACTCACCAACCTTTGTGTTGACACTTGAAGCATGTTTATTCTCAGGATTCTAGAAGTCTTCCGCTGTTTGCTTATACGTGATACAAGATATGTGCTTGGAGTCATACATGCTATATACAAGAAACTTGCATTCACCAAACCATTACCATGTATCTTATTTTGACTGTATTGTCAACAGATGTATTATTGTAAACCATTAAATGGTGATTGTCTATACGTAGAAATCATCAGATGTTAAAAACCTGGAATTTATATATTCATTTATGAAATACCTTTTCAAACGAATACAATGTTACAAAATGTATCACATAGAGGTCAAATACCTCGCAATGAAATCAATGAATGACGTGTTCGTCCATATGGATTTGGAGCGATCGTCACATTTTAAGACTCAACCTTACAGACTTTGCTTATCGTGTCGAAAACATATAAAGATTAAAGTTTAAATTTGATCGGAAATTCCCGGGTCACTACAGTACCTACCCATTAAAGAAATTTCGTCCCGAAATGTGAGTGAGGTCGTCATGGCTAACTATAAAAATGTTTTCATGACGAATATGAGTTGATAAATAGAGTTTTATCATCATTGAGTAATATGGATAAAACAATTTGATTATTCGAAGAGCACGAGTGAAGCTATTCACAAAAGAATGAAATGAGAAACAAAGATTTGTTTTTAACTTTTGATGTAGTCAGGTTTGAATTTAGAAAATAAGGCGCGTCTTAACTTTTGACATTGCCTTGGTTGAATTCCGAAATTCAAGGGATTTAAAGAAAATCTTGAAGATCTATAAGATCTGATTCTTCGGGATTTATGGAAATTAATATCTCTTTAATTAAATACAGTGATCTGCCCCGATTACTACGTCTGATATTTTCTTTATAAATTTACCTTTTCCGTTCTATTTATTTTCACCACTTCTATACTCAATTCTCAAATTCAAAAGATTATGAAAATGCTTAACCCTGTTCTGATCCTTGTTCTTATTCTAACTATCGCAATGATCGTTCTTCTTTTCCAACTCCCACCTGAAGAATCTGTTTATTTCTATTATGCTCTAGGGATTATTGTATTTATAATCCTCCCGTGTCTTTATATTGCTATACGTACTGATATCTACGGTTTGCAATTTCGGTGTTGTCATTGGGCTTTATATTTTCTCTTATATTTTGGATCTCTTTGCCTTTTTATTATCCTCTCGACCTCTATTAAAGTGAGCAACGGTCCAGAATTCATAGATATGAATTTCAAAATGAACGTAGTTAATGTTCTAAGAAAGAAATGGTAATAACACGATCTCGATTCGTCAAATTACCAGAATATCTGGGAAAGATAGAACTATCAAGAAAATATGTTTTTGATATGTTTATATATCAGATAAAATGTAAGAGTCATGTAATATGGCACATGATGACGTTATAATCTGTGAATCATCATGTCCCATTTAGAAACTCAGCATGACTTATTGTAATATAATCACGTTGATCAAGTGTCATTATATTATACTAACTCATGCATCAGTTCCCAACATTACTTCAATAACATTCATATTTTAAGCTCGAAAGTTTACAGAATATAGAAACTAACAGTTTCTATATGATGTAACAATGATAGCATGAAAAGATTAATGATTTCAGATAAGAATAGTTATAAAAATATCTTCAGAAATATGGAGGATATTTATAATGAAAGGTATGATGATATCTTAGATTTTCTAATATCGAAGGATGGTGAAGAAAATTTGTCCGCAAGAGATTGGAGTCAAAAGCAAGGTATTCGTTAATGACTTCAGCAGGTACTGAATCATTTAGATTCTTTGAAGTTAACCTTATTCTTTGTGATTTGTCCACGGCTTCCTTCATAGTTTGCTAAATCAGTTTTTCAGTTTCAAACTTTTTCTGAGCTTTGCCAACCTACAATTCTTTATCATCAACTTCCGACGATTAAGGTCGTTTACGGTTGTCTATGGTTTCTGCTGCTTCATTCAGCTTTTTCAACATTCAGAGTATTTGATTTGTAGACTGAGTGTTGTTCAGAATTTCAGAATAAAAGACCATAATTCTAAAAGATAAATGTTATACATGTAACTGTTGATGTAGATATGTTGTGCGTTTTCAAAGTACTGATTGCTGACTCCCGATAATTGGTATGGCAGTTCTCGTTACAGAACGCGGATGAGTATATAATAGGGTATTAATGAACAAATATAGTGATTTATCGAAGTGACTTTCGTCAAAGAGTAGTGAAGTTGCTGGTACGTTTACTGTTAATGTGGTGGGATTTAAACAGTTCCCCGGTAACGAAGGCGAAAAGACAACGTATATATCAAGGTTATAAAAAGGTTGTTTCGAACGAGAAGTCGAAGTTGACTTGCTGGAGCTGTGACAAAACTGACTATTGTGAAAAAGTGTTGCAAAGTTATTTTCGGTAATAACAACGCCAAAGAAGTTAGCACAGATATGTGTTAAACGTTTACTCAAGTTCCGAATGTTTTCAGGTGCATAACTATATGCATCGATCTTTTCTTCCGTAGATGAAGTGCGGTTCGTTCATCCTCCCGATTGAGGTGTTTTCAAGAATCATGAAAGGTTTGAACACAGATTGTAATTGTCAAGATACAAATGAGGTTTAAGATGAAATCAAGTGGCAAACTTGAAGAAATGTTTAGTTTCGTATGTTATAATCAATATTTTAATTCATTTTAATTGTCCAATGTTTTTAGTCCACAGTCGATAGTCCACAGTTGACAGTCCAGTAATTCATATATAGTTTAATATATAATATTCGAATTAATTAATACGTATCGTGACCCGTATTCGTCTCAGACTCGATCACAACTCAAACTATATATATTATTGTAGAATCAACCTCAACCCTGTATAGCTAACTCCCGCATTACTGCATATAGAGTGTCTATGGTTATTCCAAATAATATATATAGATGGGTCGATATGATATGTCAAAACCTTGTATACGTGTCCCGATATTTAAAGTGCATAAAATAAATAACAGAAATTAAATGACGATAAATAAAATTGCGAGAATATAAATTGCGATAAATAAACTGCGATAAATAAATTACGATAATTAAATTGCGATAAATAAATTGCGATAAAATAAAATGTAATACGGAATTAACAGTTAGCTAGGAACAGTTAGCTAGGATCTTGTTAGCGTGGTTTCTTAACAAAATTTCATATTGTTAATTAGCCCGTTTCTAATCAATTTTTATTGTGTCCATTATTTCTTAATTATGCCACTTGTTGGATTCTGATAGGTCAAAATCCAAATATGAAATTGAATTTGAATGAAAATATTTATTCTGTGGTGAACGGATTCGTATATCTGTGAATGTGAGTAGGATAGTAAATGATTGTTGAATCAGATCAAAGAATGTACAGTATAACTTATTAATGTGAAATCTAAATATTCCTCGGGTATTACCTACCCGTTAAAATATTTTCACCATTAACAGTTTGTACTAAAGAATTTTTAATTACAATCTTTATGAAACTATATATACATATATATTTTCTTCGGATGTAATCATGGATTTAATGAGTTAATATGATATCAATCTCATTTGCTCTTCGGGTTGAGCTAAAATAAATAATCTCTAAAACTTTTAGAAACCACATATTCTTCGCAGAATAGTTCTTCTTCGCAGAATATCAATGAAGTTATGGATCAATACTTCATCGTTCATTGTTGTTGGTATTCCTTGGTATCTCTGGTGCGTATGATGTTGATGCTCATGTGACAGATTGTGATGTTGAGGTGTGGGATGCGGATGTTGCTATTGGTGGTACTGTTGGTGCCAGTGATGTTGCTGAAGCTGGTACGTTTTGCACCATATTTTTCAAAGCCACTATCCGAGCGCAAAGCTCGTTGACTTCTTCTATTGCACCGGGGTAATTGTCGGTTCGAACAAGCGGATGAATAAGATCTAAAATCTGAGATAGTATATAATCGTGATGAGATACTCTAAAAATGAGATAGAAGATGGTATTACGAACAGGTTCGCCGTAAGTGCTTCAGGTTCTTTGTCAAGGGGGCAATAAGTTGGGTGGGAGGGATCGCCTTCTTCTTGTCTCCAATGATTTAGTAGACTACGAACTCATCAGATGAATTGGGGATGGCTGATTGGTTGATTCATTCTGGTGACACCGCTTTCGGAACTTAGGTGAATATCCATGTCGGAATAGCTGTCGGAATAACTATCGGAATAGCTATCGAAATCTGAGGGACTCGAACTAGTGGAGGGATTCATCTCGTACAATCAGATGAAAGATTTTCGATAAGGAATAGATTATAGGATGTAGATTAGTACCCTGCAATACATAATTTACATATGCATATATAATACTAAAATCCCATAAGTTACAGAGGAATCTACGGAATATGTCAGGCATGGTTTACAGTAACAGATACGCTAAAATACGAATTTATCTATACACCATCTATGCAATAAAGGCAGTAAGATTTGTCTAGACTTTAAGGATGATAAGCAAATAATTTTTGACACTAAATGACAAGCAAAACTTTTGACATGCAGACACGGTCGAAGTCCAGACTCACTGATTCTTCCTAACGACTTATCAGTTAGACACACTAATGCAGACCTGGTTCGCTAAGACCACCGCTCTGATACCAACTGAAAGGACCCGTCCTAATCCATCTGGACGAAGTCCATATCGATTACAAACGATTCACAATAGTTGATTACATCGCGAGGTACTTGACCTCTATATGATATATTTTACAAACATTGCATTCATTTTTGAAAAGAAAATCTTTCATTACATTGAAAGTTGACTGTATGCATACCATTTTATAATATATCTAACTATAATTGACTTAGTAATAATCTTGATGAACTCAACGACTCGAATGCAACGTCTTTTGAAATACGTTATGAATGACTCCAAGTAATATCTTTAAAATGAGCAATTGCACAGCGGAAGATTTCTTTCGTACCTGAGAATAAACATGCTTTAAAGTGTCAACCAAAAGGTTGGTGAGTTCATTAGTTTAACATAAATAATTATTTCCATCATTTTAATAGACCACAAGATTTCATATCTCCATTTCTCATAAACATACGTCCCATGCATAGAGACAAAAATATCATTCATATGGGTTGAACACCTGGTAACCGACATTCACAATATGCATATAAGAATATCCCCATCATTCCGGGATCCTCCTTCGGACATGATATAAATTTCGAAGTACTAAAGCATCCGATACTTTGGATGGGGCTTGTTGGGCCCGATAGATCTATCTTTAGAGTTCGCGTCAATTAGGGTGTCTGTTCCCTAATTCTTAGATTACCAGACTTAATAAAAAGGGGCATATTCGATTTCGATAATTCAACCATATAATGTAGTTTCGATTACTTGTGTCTATTTCGTAAAACAGTTATAAAAACAGCGTAGATATTCTCAGTCCCAAAAATATATATTGCAAAAGCATTTAAAAAGGGAGTAATGAAAATCACGCATATAATTATTGTAAAACAGTTAATAAAGCATTTGCATGTATTCTCAGCCCAAAAATGTAAAGAGTAAAAGGGAATCAAATGAACTCACCTAATGTATTTTGTAGTAAAAATACATATGACTATATTGAACAATGCAGAGTTGGCCTCGGATTCACGAACCTATACCATTTGTATATATATTAATACATATACTCGTAATCGAATAAATCTATTTATTATTAATAGTGTATTTGTTATATTAATATTTTTGTAAGTTTCATATTTATTTATACATTTTCATTTTATGTAAATCGAGATATTAATATAATTAAGTTATATACTTTGAATATATCTTTGTATATAAAAATCATTATTTTTACACCTATAGTCTTAACAATGTTAGTAAAACTTCTATTTTTATATTCGTAAACTATTTTTAATAATAATATTATTGATAGTTTTAATGATAACCTTAGTAAAATTGATAGTAATGATAATAAATTTTTATAATAATTGTTTTAATAATGATAAACATAATATTACTAACGATAATATTAATGATAATACCTATAACAATATTAAGGATAAATATGGTATTAATAATTATAGATATATTGATAACACTAATATTAATATAATGATACAATTTTAATATCAGTGATAATAATATACCCTTATTACTTTCATAATAATAATAATGTTAATCATAATCATAATCATAATCGTAATCATAATCATAATCATAATGTTAATAATAATACTAAAATGATAAGTTTACTACTACTAATAATATTATTAATACTTATAATAATTAATGATAATAATAATAATAATAATACTTAAGGATAATACTAGATTGATAATAATATTTATGATACATATATTAATACCATTGATAACAATAATTATAATACTAGTAATATTATCATTAACTAATAATAACAATAACAATAATAATAATAATCACAATAATAATAAAGATAATAATAACAATAATGATAATAATAATAATTGATATTAATAAGAGGACTACCTCACAATTAAAGAGTCCATAAAAAAAATAGCTGCCCTTCCCCTGGATCGAACCCGTGACCTCTCGAATACACTAACACCCTCACAACCGTTCCTCTGTTTCAGTTTTCTGATATAATACCAACTTAAAATATATATGTACCCTTTCTGTTATTCACCATCTTCTTCATTACATTCAACCCAATCGATTGTAACCTCATCAACACTATTAAATACAAATTTTTAATTTTAATTGCCACTTGTAAACAACCATGAAACTAGCAAAGATGTTCTTGAAAATTAAAAAAAAAATGAAACGAAAAAAAATGCTGCAGCTACTGCTGCAGTCGCTAACTTTAAAAAAAAATTGATCTTTGATTTTGAAGCGTTTTTAGACCTCGATTAAAACACGAAAAAGGTGGGAAATTACTCCTAAAATCTTTCTGTAATCTCAATTGAATCAGAAACATCAAATTGGATTCGAATTTTAGGATGAACACTTCTGTTGACTTTTTAGAGTTTAAGTTTGACTTCGAAAATTGAATCTCTATATCGAAAATTAGAATTTCAAATCTTGCAGATAGTTTATATAAACGATTACCAACAACTTTGCATTTAAGGATTTTTAAATTTCTTTCAAAATCGAGCTGTTGGTAATAATGAACACGAACAGAGTATTTCGTTGGGTGTTCTTCAATATTTGAAGTGATTTTCGATAATTCAGACTTTGTAAAAGATATTTGTAGTTGTTAATCGATATTGTGAGTTTATTGTTAACACTCAACACTGATTAGCATCATTTATTTGGTCAAATACCGATCGACAGAAAGATATTCCAAAGGACAGAAATATTATAAAAAAATAAAGCCTGACTTAGATAGCAACTGGATTTTAACTCTATCTGATATTTAGATTCGATTTGTACAACCATGGAGACGTAGGGACACATCAGTAACAGATTGAAATCGTTTGGAACTGAAATACATATTTATTTGTTTTTAAATTTATATATATTAGTCTTTTACATATACATATATCTGTATATGTTTATATATATATATATATATATATATATATATATATATATATATATATATATATATATGATTGTATTTTGTATATATATATATATATATGTATTTATATAAACATGTATGTATATATCTGTTTATATGTATGTAATTCATAAATCTAGATAATTATAATTATAAGTGTGTTAATTTTATTAATAGTAAAATAATAAAATTATTGGTAAAAAGGCTAGTAACGATAGATAATAAATAATGATAATATTGATACTAACAATAATGCAAATTTTAATAAATTTAATTACTAATAATAACCATGATATTGATAGTTTTATAAATGATATTAATAATACTACTAGTTATAATAATAATATTAATATTATCAATGATCTTAATAATATAATAACTTATACATATTAAATTTTATAATTATATAATATACTAGACTTAATACCATAAATAATTAATATTAATATTAACAATAATAATAATAATCATGAAATTATTGATAATAATTTTAATATAACTACTATAATACAATTTATTAATTATATCATATTTACAAACTATCATCTGTTGAATCTTTAATATCTATTATTTACAATATATTTAACATTACTTATGTATAGCATTTATACATATATATTTACATATATATTTACACACAATAGTTCGTGAATCGTCAGGGATAGTCAAAGGTCAAATGGTTATATGTAAACAGTTCAAAGATTTTAAGACTCAACCTTACAGACTTTGCTTATCGTGTCGAAAACATATAAAGATTAAAGTTTAAATTTGATCGGAAATTCCCGGGTCACTACAAGTTGGAGGTACGTTAATCACGGTACTAAATTCCTTAGAAATAAAACTCCTATCAGCATCACTATCAAATAGTACATAAGCAATGCAGTTGTTTAGAAGAAATGTACCCGTAACTAAATCAGGATTTTCAAGAGCTCCTTTTGTCGAGATATTAAATACTCTACCTTTTGCATTTCCATCCTTCTTGGCATTTGGACACTGATTCTTCATGTGTCCCACTTGTCCACATCCATAACAAGTCTTAGGTTTGTTTCCAGTTGGCTGTGCGAGATTGACCCTACAATCTTTGGACATATGCCCCACCTTTTTGCATCAATAGTACAAGCTCCATAATGATGCTTATAACATCGATTACAATAAGGTTTCTTACCATTATAATTCTTCTTGGCATTAGCATTCTCAAACTTGGTGGTATCTTGTTTCTTCTGGTGAGAACTATTTTCTTGGTTCTCATTCCACTTACGCTTACCGCCTTGAGTTTTTGTATCTGCTGTTGCTTCCGGGTTTTCATGACGCGTAATCTGATCCATCAGGTTGTGTGCCATTCGAATAGCACTTTGGAGTGTTTCTGGTTTGGATGACATTACATTACCTTGGATTTCTTTCGAGAGTCCCCACACATACCTTTCGATCTTCTTTGCTTTAGTAGTAACTAACTCCGGACACAATAGGGCAAGTTCTAGGAATCGTTTTGTATATCCCGTAATGTCATTCCCCTGAATTTTCAAATTTCACAATTCCATTTCTAGTTTTTGAATTTCGTTTCTTGGACAATACTCGCTGATCATTGCTTGTTTGAATTCTTCCCATGGAATTGCATACGACGCGTCCATTCCTGCAGGCTGAGCATAATTGTTCCACCATGTTAGGGCACCATCTTGAAGAGTACAAGTAGCAAACTTTACTCTATCTGTATTTGCACAGTTGCTTATTCAAAAGACTGACTCGAGCCTCTCAAACCACCTCATCAAACCAACCGGTCCTTCTATTCCAGTGAAAGTTTGAGGTTCGCAGTTGGAGAACTCCTTGTAGGTACATCCTTGTGGAACATTATTTCCACCTGAACCTCCGGCTTGACTCGCATTAGCTTGCACTCTCTGTGCCTCAGCAGCGGCTAAAGCTTCATTAACCCTTTGACTAATCATCTCGTCAACTTGAGCGTCAGTAAAAGTCCTTCGTGTTTGCATTATCCTTCATGATAATCAAAAAGAGACCATCAATTACTCAGAGTAATATATACAAAATAAATAGTAGTGATTGTACATAATGGCACAATTAAGGAAATGAACTAAACTTCATAATAATAAAAGCCTTTCCATTAGCATTTTATAATTACAAAACTTGGGTAATACCTACCCATTACAGTTCACTTAGATAATTTGCTAGTACAAATTAAGTCACTACTACTATTCCTATATATATCCGATTAGGTGATAGATAGTCAAAATTTACTAATGTCATACAACACTAGTAGGGATCACTACAATCTCCCAAAGCAATCTAAGATCTCCACTGACGATCGTGAGTGAACATTTGCAAGTCTGCTGAACGTATCGCCTCCATAGCACCCAACCTCGAATCAAAATCAATCATGTTACGCTCCATTCTATCAACATTACCCGCATATCGCTCCATCCACTGCCTAATGAGCTCTACCCTAGCATAAAGGTTATCATAGTCATCCCTAAGCCCATTGACAGAAGCCTCTAATGCCTCTTGCTTATTGGAATCATACAACGTCTGAACAGAATGAAAAACCCTAGAGATACGGTTATCAAGATGGCGAATTCGGGAAATAACGGTAAAAAGAGTGTCCCTAACAGTTTGGCCAGTCAAGACATCAACACCTCCTTGGGAAGGTGGAACGTGCATCTCATGATAAGGTGTACCTTCCTCATGTACCCAAGAGGAAATCATGGTTCTAACCCAACCCTAACGTCTCCAAAATGGCTGGTAAACGTTCGCGTCTTCGTCGGAGCTATTATCACCAGTTGAGCTTGAGTTCGCTATCGGGTCGGGAAAGTAGTTGGAAGACATCGAGCTTTGTGAGGCGGCCATCTTAAGTCATCACACAAAAACATACAAGTTAACATATAGAAGTTTCGGTAAGCAAAATGACAACAAAAGACCAAAATACGTGAAACACGGAAAATGACTCCGTTATAGACCCGACTCACTAATGCATCCTAGAATCTTAGACACACTAATGCAGTCCTGGTTCCCTATAATGTGGGCTCTGATACCATGTCTGTCATGACCCATTTCGATCCTGAAATGTGACGTGATAGGTGTCCCAGTTATAGTTAACGATTTCTGAAGACGACAGCGGAAACGCTTTTATTTCAACATACAAGTACAAGTTTTGAGTTACATGTCGGGACTTAAAAGAAAAGTACAACAATTACAACCATAACATGATAAAGTACAACACTTAAACATAGTGCATTATGATTTATTTTTAAAACGACGTCCCGCGACATCCCAAAAGCCAACCTGAATGTATGCGGACTCCTGCTTAAGGACCTGAGAAAACACATGCTTAAAAACGTCAACAATAATATTGGTGAGATCATAGGTTTAATGTATATAAATGTATGGACCATAAGATTTTCAAGTATAAACAGTTGTAAATATATTCTAAGTAAACATGAGCTCCCGATATCGAACTTAACAATCAAGAACCCGAAATCATGTAGTCTCACTTAGCTAGAGCTACAAAGTCGAAGGTTATGCATCCGCTAGCCTGAAGACTATGCCGAATGTGAGGAGTCACCCTCAAATAGATCTATCCACAGTATTCGCGTTTACCATAAACAAGTAATTAACGATATCAGAATCGGGGTTTAAGCTAAGTCATAAACTCAACACAATAGAATATAGTTTTAAGCACTTATGTCCATAATTAATGTAAAATATAAAAGAAGCATGTTTCTCATCCCAAAATAATAAGGTTTCTAAAAGCAAGTAAAATGGGACTATGATACTCACAGGTGATGTTATGCGGTATAAAGCTTGGATTTGTGGTTTAAGTACTTTGATGTACTTCAAGCTCGGGACCTAAATACATAAGTTAAGGTCAGAGGTGTGTTATTACTAACATTAGTAATACTAATGATTTGATTTATGTTCAAATGTAACATAGTGTACTCGGCTTTTAAAAGGCGGTTTCTCGGTTTACAAGTTTAAAGTTTTTATGTGGACTGATTTTACAAGTAGTTTTAGAAGTTGATTTTCTTATTTAAAATATAGTGATATAAGGTAACTCTTATTTTATATGTGAAGGTATATGTGTTAGGCTTCTAGGAATATAAGATTTGTAATTTATATCATAAAAATGAATTTTATAGAATTATTTTACTACAAGTGGACTGTTTTGACTAGTTTAAAGTTTATTACCACTAAAAATAGCAAATTAACTTATTTAGACTTATCCTTTTGAAGTCGTACTCCAATATAGTTCTCTATTAGTTCAAAAATTCGTTTTGCTCAGAAAACATAAGTTGTATACATTTTTTTATACAGTCTAAGTGACAATAGTTTTCAGTAAGTCTAAACCCATTGTCTAAATGTACAAGACCATAACTTAATCATTTCTTAAGCTTTTTACATGATTCCAAAGCCTAACATATTCTATTTTTAGTCTTCTTAACAATGAATATTTCGTAAGTTTTCATATCTAGTCGTTGGTACCTCATTTTTGGTGAAACATGTGTGTTGGACAGATCCTGTCCAAATCAGAACCTTTTAAAAGTAAAAATATAAAATAAATACTTAGACTACTTTATAAATAATGGGATTTTTATAGAAAGTCTAAGACTCATAAAAGTTTAAGAATATCAACAATTCCAGTAGCAAAAGTTAGTATAAGTATTTTCTAAAAATTCCACCAAATGAAGAGTGACTTGGTTCTTATGAAGGTTAAGGACTAACTAGTAAACTTAATACATTTTAGCTATATCCCTTTTTAATTTAAGTTTATTTTAGGTTGTTAAACATATGTAAAACATATTTTTAGTTACTTATGATCAAGATTAGAGTTAGCCATGTAATCATCATTGAGTGTTTTTAACACTCTAGATTAAGTTTTTACACCCATTTCTCTTGAAAGTAACTTAGTAATGAATAAAAGAAGTGTTCTTGGTGATTATACCTTGAGTAATGATGATGTATAAGTTGATGAAGATGAACAAAGAAGAAAGAAATGGCTGTAACTTAGAGAGGATTTAGTGAATGATTAAGATTAGTAAGTGTGTTTAAGAGTTAACAATTTGATCTTATGGGAATGATGGTGATGTCGTGTAAGATGAAGGAGAAAAAGAGGTTAATGACTAATCAAACTTACTAGCTAATCATGTATGAGAATGACATGTGGATGTAATGTGGCTTCCATGCAATTAATCCTAATTAAGTATGATCTTCAAGTGTAAAAAGTGAACTAGTGATCTTGTAATAATGATGATGGTAATTCGTGGCATAAGGAGAAGAAAAAGAGAGGATGACAAGTTAGATTGCTAATTAGTTTTATGTATTCCATGATTTCCCATGCAACATTGCTTAGAATCTTGAAGACAAGTATGCTATGGAGGTTTAAAAGACAAACATGCCATCCAAAAAGAATCCTCATGGTGATGGTGATGATTTGCGTGGGATGTGAGGGAGAAAAAAGGAAGCATGGCTAGTTTATTCCATACAAGCAATTTGACAAGTGTTATGACACGTTTCCATGTAATTAAGACTTAATATTATGAATAATTAATTAGTGTTAGTTAGTCCTATATAAATTTTAGTTTAAGTGTAAGTATGTACCTAAGTGTTAATGACCTTGATTAGAGTTTGGTTAGTGGTTAATGTTGTGGTAGTTTGGTAACTAGATGTATTAAAGATTCAAGTCTTATAAAATATCAAGGTAATTTAGTTATATACCTATATGTATATTAGATATGTATATGAAATGTCATAGTCTTTTATTTGTAGTAACATTATGAGCTATAGTTTACATGAAGGTATAGATTCATGAATGCTTATGAAAAAGACCTACAAAATTTATAAAAGAGTACAAGACTCAAGACATCAAATTTCTTATCGTGTCGAAACTTAAATCATTCAAGTTAGGTTAAGAAAACCTAGCCGGAAAAATCCAGGTTATCACACAAGAGAAGTTTTGGAGTGTGTTTGTGAATGAGATATGGAAAGCCTAGATATGTTTAAATAGTGCAAGTGTTTAGAGTTGGGTTACAACTTAAATTACCTTGGAATGATCTAGAATTTAATTTAGGATTAGGATTAGGATTAGTCTTTATTTAGGATAGGGATTAGAGTTAGATTAGGATAAGTCTTTAAGTTTAAGTTTTATCTTCTTATTTTTATATATTTTTTTATTTTAATCCTAGCCGATTTTTTATTAATATATTCATTTTATATATATTTTCCAGCATTTATTTTATATTTATATATTTTAATATTTATTTATTTTTAATTTATTAGATAAGTAACATTAATTTATTTAATTAACTATTTAATTAACTGTTTAATTTTATCATTGAATTTTATTTGTTCCCTTATTGTTTTATAGTTTATAAAAATGACACCTTATTATTATTAGTTGTAGTTTTAATATTTAAAATAACATGAAATGTATAAACTTTATTTAACATGAATTGTCAACTAAATATTACCATTCGATCAACGTTTTGTTAAAGCAAAGTTTACAAGCACACAGAAAGCCCTAGGGGTATAATTGTCAATTTAGAAGTGAAAAAGTGAGGGTTGCTATAAAATTGGACCTTATGATCGGAGCTGGATGCTGAAACTTATTTTTGAAGCTGAAAGCTAAGCTTAGTAGCTTTTATAAGGGTGCGTTTGATAAAACTGAATGATTTAGCGCTGAATGATTCAAAGCCTCTGAATAAAGTTTGTTCTGAACGAAAATAAGCTGTTTGATAATCATTTATAATGAACGATATAAACTGAGTAAAATTATCTTATTAACGTGTAACATGAATAAAAAATTCAATATATTTGTTGGTTAAGTGTTCAGGATATGATTTGAGGAGGATATTACATAAAATTTAGGCTCTTAATAGTTAAGAGAGTGTTTCATCTCTGAATGGTTCAGCACTGAATTCTGAATCATTCAGCAGCATATGTCATTCAGAGGTAAAAAACAAACGCGCTGAACGCTGAACCATTCTATTAAGAGGTGAACAAACGCACCCTAAGTGTTTGTTAAGGAAGCCGGAGTTGATGATTATTGATGTGACGACCAAAAAGTACAACAATAATAATGTAAAAAAATATAATAAAGGATTTTTTTTTTTTTTTTAGTAATTTCACTTTTCACAAGTTCTTTTTTTCATAAGTTTGTAGGAAAGAGCTTATTTTTAAGAGATTGTGAATCTAATACGGTGTGCATTTTTTGTACTTCCAAACCAAACTTATTATTTAAACCTTGTATAGAATTATAAGTTTAAATTCCTATAAATTTAAGTTCCTATAAATTTTTATAAACTTTGTATAAGAATCATAAGTTTAAGTTCCTATAAATTTTTATAAACTTTACGTCAAACATACCTAGAATTAATCAATACAATTTAAAACGTTTATTTGAGTCATAACATAAACATTGAAAATACTTTTATAAATTAATCTACTGATAAATTTTATTAAATATTTAAATAAAAATACTTTTAAAATTAGTGATTGTGTGACCGGGTGAATAAAAGTAATGGTCAGTTATTTTGTGCAAGTCCACGTGTGATGCTAGTAGTATCCACATGGCAGCCACAGAACCTGTGTACGGGACACGTATTAAACACCATTGTTTGCGTTTCCAACAAACACTTGTCTGATGTTTCAAATCCGTTATTGATGCAAAAACTTGTAAACCAACATATTTCTCTATTGCCATAAAAATTCTAATAAAAGAGATTAGATAAAAGAAATTAAAAAAATGGGAGCAGAAACATTTGTTGAGATTATACTTGCAATCATATTGCCTCCGGTTGGCGTTTTTCTTCGATATGGTTGTGGTGTAAGTTATCTCTAAAACTTCCTATCTTTATTCGTATTCGTATTCGTATTCGTATTCCTATTTTAATTCTAATATTCAAATTCGTGTTTTACGAATAATTTGTTGAGTTTGCATGTTTATTTTGTTTAATTACATTTACTAGAGATTATATCATGAGAAACATTGAATTAAATTTTAAATTTAAATTTAAATTTAAATTATATTATATTATATTATATTATATTATATTATATTATATTATATTATATTATATTATATTATATTATATTATATTTATATCTATAATTAAAGTAAACCATTTATGGATGGATTGTGATTAGGCTAATTAATGGTTGTTTTGGGATGCAGATCGAGTTCTGGATTTGCTTATTGCTAACGATATTGGGATACCTACCGGGAATTATATACGCAATTTATGTTTTGGTTGTGTAAATTTAGTTTTGTTTGTTTTTTAAGAATGAATGAATAGTGATTCAAGAATGTGTTGAGTTATTTTGCGTTGTTAAGACTTAATTGTTATGCTTGTTGATGATAGATCTTAATTAAGTTACAGTTTTTACAAAAAATGTTGTGTAGCCATGTTTAGAGGATCGATGTTATGGATCCAAAAGCATAACTATCGAAAAAACTTGCTGACTGTATGTACATACGTAACATATATGATACGACAATCGTGATCAACTTTTGGTTGTCGCGTTTGTAACCTTGGTTTCTTACAAGGATACAATAATATGTTTACCACAGATAAAGGTAAAATAATGGCTAGGTTAATGTAATAATTTGTGGTGACCAAAGGGCGTTTTGGCTTAGAGTTCGACTTTTGTTGTGGATTAATTATTATAATTAACGTTATACCAATTGAGTTACACGTAAAACTGTGTATCAAATTTAGATTAGGATCCTCTTCAGTTTTTTATAACTTGGATAGGTAAAGTTATGTAATTTGTGAGTATTAAAATTTAGACCATTATTAATAGTATTGACGTGATAAGGTGTGATAGGGGTTTTTGTGTAGTATAGCGATGATACGTCAATTGTGATGGAGTTTCTAATAGGTCATTGTGGCATGATCAATGGCATGATCAATGGCGCAATGGAGCCAAACATCACCATCACACTATTGTTATCTTTTTTCTTACTCACAGTTTAAATAACACGATTCATCAAGTAAAGTAATATGAAACATGATTAATAAACTAGTTTTGTAATTTGAAAGGATCTCAATCCTATCAACTTTTTGTTATTTTAAATACCAACTTTTTGTTATTTTAAATACCAATGAGCTTTTGGTTGAGTTGTATCTAGGAGGAGAACTTTGTGAAATTTCTGTTGAGTTCCGGGTTCGAATCATAGGGGAGGCTTGATTTTGTGGAATTGCTTGCAGGGATTAGAATCTCACCGGGGGTTTTCCCTACCCGGTTGCGTTCGGGGACGAATGGGTTTCCTCTGAGCGTGCGTAGCGTGGCAAAATGATCACGAAGGTGGTTAATTCTTCTGATGCCGAAATAGTCGTTAAAAAGAATTTGGGGTTGAAAAAAATTCTAAGTCTTTCTAGGTACTATGTTCCGAAACCAAAGGGAAACACGTGTAAGGTAGGTGGAAATTAACCTAATATCAATTTGAACTTATATTAATATTGCAAGTATAATTAAAAGTAAAATAGGTAATTAAGTGTATATGAATCAAAAAATAGGGTGTGAGAATCACCTCTCTTTCTGAGTAGTCTAATTAATATGATATGTGGAAGAAGCAATAGTTTTCTTTCACCTCTACATATACAACACCATGTATATGCCAATGTAAATGTTATGATTGATAGTCTATATATGTTATGAACCCAAATTGCTGTTCAAAAAAAGAAAAAAATAAATTTTTTTTTTTTTAATAAGATACATTCTTGATGGTAGATTATAATAGGATCTGTGAAAAACCGATAGTTTTGTTTTTTATTTTTATTTTTTTACCTCTGCTCCATAGGACTTCCTATGCAGTTAGATATACAACCAACGTACCAAAATGAAACCTCGTGGTTATTTGCTCAAAAGGAGCTACAGAAAATCAATATCTATAAAGCACCCCGAGATAAACTAGTGTGTATCCTCAGTTGCTGCAAGGTTATCAGTAAGTAGCTGTTTAATGCTTGCTTCTATTAATGCAAATGAAAGTCCACCTGGGGCTAATAAGTTTCATCCTGTTCTTATTTATGTTACGATAAAAGCAAACCCTCCTCATTTGCATTCAAATTTGTCATACATTCAGGCGCGAACAAGGGCGAAACTATTTGGGGGCAGGGTGGGGCGCCCGCCCCAAGTGGATATGCAATTTTTAGTGTAAAAATTGGGTTTTTTGACTTTGCCCTAGGTGAATTTTTTTTCCCCTCAAAACCTACATATTTTATCCAAAATTCTCCAACTTTTGACCCCAAACCTTCAAATTTTGCCCAAAAAAAATTGCTATGATTTTAATTTTTTTTTTGCCCCCGATGAAAAAAATTCTAGTTCCGCCACTAGGTGCGAATCTAGACTAGTTAGAGAGGCAACTTATTTCTTTACAAATATGCTCTCGAGGCCTTTGTTACAAACATAAATGGTGAATCGTAAAACAGAGTTTCAAAAGAACATGAAAACTGCTCAAGCTCTTATTTATGGAGTATCAGGTGATTATGATGTTGGTCAAAGTGAAACTGCACTAGAACCCAATCCCATCAAAAAGAAAAACAGTACTATCGTTACAGTTAAATCTACAACTAAAGAGGTAAGCACGAAAGACCTACAACAGAAATCAGTGCCACCAGTGTCTGAAAATACTATCAATTTCAGTTTTGGAGAATAAAGGGGCAACGATACTCATGAAGTTTAAATTGAAATTCAGACTAGAAAACATTATGGCACGATCAAACAGGTTACAGGTTTACAATAGTTGGCATACGCTTATCGTATACTATGTATGTATAAGACTTACAAACAGCTTTAAGAAGACAATCGCATCCGTGAAATATCCAATCAATTACTCATCAATCACAAACACCGTCGCATTTATCTTCTTAAAATCATGAGTTGTATGATCCACCACCTGCACAAACATAAAAACAGATATTAAAACAGAGTGCCAGCATTAAAGCTTACACATTTGAACTTACATTAGTATTGCTAAGTTCAAGATTGTAAAAATCCATGGTGGTGCCCGGCTTAAACAACGGTCCAGCATGCCACGTCCCTCGGTTCAGCTTCAGAAACTTCGGTCCAGATACTTTAAACACCCGGACACCATCGACAGCAGGCGGTACAAAGTAGTGACCGCTACGCGATTGCACGACATTTTCGCCTTTGTTTTCACCATTTGATTCCACTATAGAGGGCTTTGCAACTCCAAGATACCAGGTATCACCACCAATTGAACCAAGGCATTGAGTCACACTTGAATGATGTGTGATGTTCGAAAACTTAAGGGCCCGATCTTGTAGGTGCATTATATAAAACCTATAAATGATTAATTGAATATATAAAAGAGTAATTTAAATGTTGAAACAGAAATGAAACCCTAGAATTGCACTGGATACATAATTACGTACCTGGGAGTGCCTTGAGAGAGGTCAAGTTGAGCATCGTGAGGGCCAAACTGTTCGCCGTCCGGCGAAGCCTGAATCACCTGACCGAATTCTTTGAAGGTTTCCGGCGTTGCTTCGATCGGCTTCAATTTCACCACCGCCGGTTCCATTTTAGGTATCTAACGCTGACGACCGTTAATTCGGGATGTGATGATATAACTTTTTTATTTTATAATTTTGACCCCAATAGTTTATGTCAATTAAAAATGTGAACCAAACCTTTTTTTTTTTTTTTTACAATGTTAATTAAAGTATCAATGACAGCAACGTACTACATATGGTTTTTTTTTTTTTTTTTTTTTTTTTTTTTTTTTTTTTTTTTAAAGCAAAAAATTATCATTAAAACATGCTGAGCATGTAAAGTACATTCTGGGAATCCATACTCGGACATAGGAGTATGCACTATACCTAGCTGAGGTTGCTATTAAACATTGCTAAAACTAAACTGGAGAAACATATACATTTCTAGTAAATAAAACATGGAGAAATACAGGAGAAAATGGACAGAAAAGCGCCTGTTTCGTCAGCCTTTATCATCGAATGGGTTTGGGTTTAGAATCCATTGGAGTCAATCTATGTTCACCTTTTTTGATCGATTTGAGATCCATTCGAACGATCTTATTTGAATCTCGTTTAGAGCCATTGGAACACTTTCTTTTCTTTTATGAAAAGCTACATTGTTTCGATTTTTCCAAATCACGTCTCCGCAGATCCATTCAATTGCTTGCCAAATTTTTGAGAAACCATTTGATGTTGTAGAAGGTTTAAAACCTTTGAAACGTTGATCCAAACCCATATGGTTGACGGGACCCAATTGCCACCATTGATAGAGTTTCTTCCATAGTTCCTTTGCAAACGAGCATTTGAGCATGATATGTTCCACCGTTTCAATTTCCTCATCGCATACCGGGCATCTTAGTGAGTCTAAGTCTATACCTCGCTTATCCAATTCAGTGCGTACGGGGATGCGACCTTTTGTTGCACGCCAAATAAATAGTCCAACCTTTTGTGGAAGAAGATTATTGCGCATGGTACTATTATTTAGCTCAGGGGGAGGCAGCAGCTTATCATCAATTAAATGGGTCAGAAAATAGGTGGAGAATAACCCATTGGGTTGCAAAGTACATGTCCAACAATCCTTTTCTTTTGCATCAAACTTGTGGTTGTTTAACAGTGAGATTAGATCAGATAATTCACAGAGAGTTCTGCCATTCGGTAGTCTTGTCCAGTCCTAAGTCACTGTCCAACTAGTGTCATTTACAGAGATTCGATCCATGACAAGCACATCTATGTTGCGCTCAAGTCGACAAAGCCTTCCAAATTTTTCTTCAAGCGTGAAATCACCTAGCCATTTATCTTTCCAAAATAAAGTGGAGTCCCCTTTGTTAACAATTTTCACAAACGAATGGTTGAGTAAGATTCCAAGATCATTGAAATGATTACCAATACGGCGGATATTATTCCAAGTTGATTTTTTGTTCATGTTAAGACTTAGATCACCCAAACCCCCATCCCTCCCATAGATGCTTCGAATTACTTTGACCCAAAAAACATTTGATTCGATGTGGAAGCGCCACCACCATTTTCCCATTAAAGCCAAATTCTTGGCTTTAAGGGACCCAATGTAGCGACCCGACAAAATCGTCATTGACGGCGCCGACTACTTAGGTCCCGTTGCGTGGTCATAGTCCCTATATGAGACGCGTTTGACCAAAATTATGTCGCATTCATTTGCAAAGTACAAGACTTGCAAGGTTTAGTTTACCAAAAGGTTCGACAACAAGTTTAAGTTTACAAAAGTTACAAAGTGTAAATGAAATAACTTGCGACATAATATAAGTTGAAAATCACGGTTGCTATAAATAGCGTAAGTATGTAGACAAAAGTTTGAATCCAAAGGTGCTATCACTAGCGTATGTATGTATGCTTGACTCCAAGCAAGTATGAGTGTACGCGGAAGCATGTATCAAATAGCCAAGTATGAACCTGAGAAACATATAGAAAACTGTCAACGAAAAACGTTGGTGAAATCATAGGTGTTTGTAAACGTTGTTTTTGAACCACAAGATTTAAATTAAGATGATTATCAAAATCATTTGCATTCCAAAGTTGTTGTTTGTATCGCGGGCACCCAATTATCAAACTTAACTGTTTTGCACCCTTTGCGTAGTGTTAGAACATACACTAGACCCGAAAATATATTTCATCTGCTAACGGTAGCGAACCGTCCGAATGAGGCTCGTCAAGCCCATGTGATCACATAATATAAGTTCACGTTTACACCCTGCAAGTGTAACTAATGATAATTGAATTGAGGATTTTCGTTCAAACCCGAACGTGGAATGTTCGTTTTCGTACTTGTGTTCAAAGTGTAAAAGTATGATACGTATATGTTTCTCATCCCATAGTTTAAAGCATAAAAGTTGTTCGAAAGATGGGACTATGATCTCACCTCGAGTGCACGAGTATAAAAGTACTTCACAAAGTAAACGTGTGCATGAAAGTTGCTTATCCTTGACCTAAACAAGTAAGTTGTATCAGTACCGGGTAAGACACAAACAAGGTCGGTCGAAATGTGTTCAATTAGTCCTATGGCTCGTTACGACTCGATTATGTAGCATGTGAATCAAATTGTCAAGTTTCATGCAAGATACAAGTATAGAAACGAGTTAGAAAGATTGCATAAATATTTGGTTAAGTTTGACGAAAAGTCAAACTTTGGTCGGTCAAAGTCAACGAAAAAGTCAACACGTTCGGGTCGGGTTCCGAACTATTTTTCTGAGGTTTTTATTCATATATAAGCATGTTAGAACAAGTCTCATGTGAATCGGAGGTCCATAGCGTGTCAAACATTTTTCATATTTTGACCAAGGAGGTCAGAACCAAACTACGCCTATTGTCGCGCCGCGACAAAGGCTAGCCGCGCCGCGGCGAATAACGGGTGCTGGTACCTGGCCAGTCTCAATTGTCCAAGTCCCAAATCAAAATTCAAACTAACACAAAACACAAACCGTAAACACTTAGAATGCGTATCTTATATCGTTGGAAAGCTCTTTCGACGAGGAATACAACTAACTACTTTTCACCAAGCAAAAACATCAATTACAATAACCAAAATCTCGTCAAGTGATCATTATAGGGTTATTTTCAAAGTTTCAATTTCATCAAATGCATTTTAAGTTTCGGGAATCCAATTCACACATATGATATGCCGTTTTGAAGGTAATGAAACATACATTACAACTATACATTTACAATTTACATTTCATGGCATTCAAGCATCAAAAAGTTCGTTTTAAGTCTATCAAACCCTAACCAAAATCCACAAAAATCAATATTCATGTTTTTAAAGTTTTCTTAATCAACCTATGCATCAAAACGAAGCTAGTGATACTAGTAACACAATTAAAACATGAACTTTAACAAATTAACAACATTAACTCATCCAAAATGTAAGATTAAGCAAACCCATTTCAAATGTTCAAACTAGTTACTCAAAACAACAAATCGAGCAAACAAATCATATATTCATGTTATACACGAGCCATAGACACTAACTAACACAATTTCAAGTATATAAAACGCATTTAGAGAAATCTAGAGTTTTAGAAACGTTACCCAAACGAGATGAAATTGGTACCAAAATGTAGAGGATGAAGAGAGGATCACGAATATGTAATTTGTTTTGATGTTTGCTTGATAGATCCGACTTAGATGATGAATTAGTGATTATGAAGAATATGGAGAGAAAAAATGGAAGTAGTAGGAGAAAGAGATAAATGAGGTGGGAGGTGGGTGGTGGTGACTAGTTGACCACTAGTCTCCACTTTGCCCACTTGGCATCTTCGGTCCCTCAAGTTTCAAAGCGGGTGCGGGAATTAACCAAACGAATATTTTAAAAAAATGCTCGAGTAAACGAGTGATGTTATAATTAAATAACGGAAATATTAGTACGTTAGTCAACGAAAGGTACGGATTTAGATAACGGAAGATATTATCTAAAATAAAAAAAGACGGGCGTTAAAATGAATTTAACGGAAAAACGCGGGATGTTACACCCAATATTTAGACCCCCGCCCTCATAGGACAAAAGAATATTATCCCACTTGATCCATGAAATTTTCGAAATTTCACCCGACCCTCCCCAAAAAAAATTACGCCTCAAACCTTCAAGCAAGTTGATGACACACGAAGAGGCACGGAATAGGGAGAAAGCATACAAAGGGATACTACTCCACACCGATTTAATGAGGGTAAGACGTCCACTAAATGACATTGTTTTTGCCTTCCAATCCGCCAACTTAGTTTGCACTTTTTCAATCACCAATTCCCAATCTCGTAAGTTGTTCATTGATTGACCAATAGGGAGACCAAGATATGTGAATGGGAAATTTCCAACCCGACACCCGATATAGCTAGCCATTTCGTCCACAAGTACTTTTTGGATCCCGATTCCGTATAGACAACTCTTTGAGACATTAACCTTTAGACCCGAATAAATTTCAAAGCATTTTAAGAGTTTAAAAAGATTACCAACGTTTCTTTTGTCCCATTCACCAAAAAATATCGTATCATCGGCGTATTGAAGGTGAGATACCATTATCTTTTCATGTCCAATTTCCAGGTCGCGATATAGCTTTGTTGCAAGAGCATGCTTCACGAATTGGTTTAGACCTTCGACCGCTATTATAAATAGGTAAGGTGAGAGAGGGTCTCCTTGCCTAACTCCTCTTTGTAGCGAGAATTCACATGTAGGGGAGCCATTTACTAAAACCGATATCGAAGCCGACGATAAATAAGAGTGAATCCATCTAATCCATTTTTCCCCGAAACCCATTCTTTCCATAACCTTGAATAAAAAATCCCAATTGATACTATCAAAGGCTTTTTCGAAATCGGCTTTGAAAATCAACCCCTTTTTCTTTTGGTGTTTCATGTAATCGATCACCTCATTTGCCACAAGAACTCCGTCTAAAATGTATCTTCCTTTGATGAAAGCATTTTGTTCGTGACCAATGATTTTATCAATTACCTTTTGGATTCTTATCGTGAGGATTTTTGCGATGATTTTGTAATAAGATCCAATGAGGCTAATGGGACGGTATTCTTTAAGATTTAGTGGATCCTTTTTTTTAGAATGAGAGTAAAGAAAGAAGCGTTGCACCCTTTTGATATGTTCCCGTGAGTCCAGAACCATTCGATAGCTTTCAGCAAATCCTCTTTGATTAACCAGTAGAACGTCTTAAAGAAATTAAGATTGAAACCATCCGGGCCCGGTGCTTTACTTGCATTGCATTCCTTTATGGCATTCCACACGTCAGATTGCAATATCGGGGCTTCTAGCATCGATACATCAGAATTATCCAGTTTTCTAAACTCTAGGATATCTAGACAGTCCAAATCTGGTACCGAGGGCTGGACTAATTCGATACCTCTTCTAAAAAAGTTGAAAACCTCATTTTTTATTAGGCTCGGTCTATCCTCCCAAATCCCATTAATGTGCAGCCCTCTGATGTTTGAATTGTGGTTTCTTCTTCGAATAGAAGAATGGAAAAAAGAGGTGTTGTCGTCACCTTCTGTGGCCCATTTCAAACGCACCTTTTGTCTTAGCATATCCGATCTCTCTTTTTTCCTTTTGTATCCAATTAGATCGAGCATTTAGCCACTCCTCTCTTTCAGTATCCAGTAGGGTACCCCTATCAGCTTTCTGTTCGAACCTCTCGACGACATGTTTCCATGTATCAATTTCAGAATCAAGTGTCCCATATCTGCTTTTACTCCATCTCCTAAGCGCTTCCTTTACATTCTTTAACTTGTTTCGAAAGATACAATCCGGACGTGATCCCCCAACCATTTTATTCTAGGCGTCGATAATCATAGGCTCTACTTCAGGACATTGTAACCAGATATCAAAAAATTTGAACGGTTTCGGGCCAAAATCTTCATTTTTGTCTCTAAGTATAATAGGAGAGTGGTCTGATGTTCTTCTATCTAGGGCAATAGCAGACACATCACCCCATGAAATGATAAAGTTTTCGGACACTAAGAATCTGTCGAGCTTACTGAATTTTAGACCATTGTCGCTGATTCTAGTGAATTTTCTGCCTAATAGAGGGATTTCCACAAGGCATCTGTTTTCGATAAAAGTGTTAAACATAGCAGCCCTATGCTCGTTGAAAACACAGTTTTGACGCTCTTCGTCGGATCTAACTTCGTTAAAATCACCTCCTATAACCCACTCTACATCCGAGCAATTCATTAGGTTATCAAGATCTTCCCAGAATTTCCTTTTTCCGACATCTTTATGCGGCCCGTAAACGTTGACAATGATCGTATCCATACTCTTTCCTTTCCATCTTCCTTTTATGGCCAGGAAATATTGTTTCTCGACTGCTTCATTAACAAAAAAAACTAACGGATCCCAAATCACTAACAAACCCCCTGACTTTCCAACCTTCGGTTTTTGAATATAATTGAAAGAAGAAGATCCCCATATAGATTCTACCCAGTTATCATTGACCCAATTGCACTTTGTTTCCTGGATGATTGCGATGTCTGGTGATTCAGTGATTCGGATTTTTCGAAACCACCCCACTTTACTTTCTGTGAGACTACTCTTCCCGAACCCTCAAACATTAATGGAAAGAATCTTCATAAAAAAAAAATTGTAAACGAGATTGGATTGAAATATGGTGCTTATTGTGGGTTTTTAACCCAACCCATGCCAAGCCTTTTTCCAAATTCATCTAAACCAACACTAGCAGAAGATTCCTGAGATTTATTTTTCGAGCACATTCCTTCCTTGTATGACTTTGATCTTTTGGATTATTTACAGTTGTTTTTCTATTTTTGCCTAGCTAGGCTTTTGAATCTGAGGATTTTTTATGATGTTTCCAGCATTCCAATTGTGCTTCGTGCATTATCCTTTGTGTATTTTTTCGGTTGATTAGTCTTTGGAGCAGAATTAGGAGGGTTTTGATTCTGTTGATGGTGGGATTTTCGGCCAAGGTTAATGGGTATGTTGGTTTCTTTTTGGGTTGGGTGAGCGATTGGCGAAAGAGGTGATGTAGGATTTGATTGGTTTGGATGATCATCAAGGTTTATGATTCTAATTGGACTAATGGGATCGGTTGGGTGGATGTGTATCGGGGTGGGCAGTTTGGTTGGCTCAGGATCGGGGTGTTCATCAAAGGGTTTGAACTTATTAGCTGGGGTGATGGGAGTATTTTGGTGGTCGTGGTTTGTAGCAACTGGATTTGGTAATTTATTGCTAGCTAAATGGGTTTTGGTTGTATTAATTAGGCTTGTTATGGATTTTGGGCTGACAAACTTTGGGTTAGTGGATGATGGTGAAACCAGAATTGGGCTCGGTATTTTTTGAGGACTTTGTGGATTAATGTGGTTTGCAGGGAGAGGATTATTTGATGGGCATAATGGGCTTAGGTTTATTGGGTTGTTTTGGGGTTTTAGAGGGGAAAAGGTAATCGAAGTGGTAAGGCAGTGAAAGGTATTGTTTACCTTATTTTCTGTTACAGCCTTTTTTTGCAGTCGAACAGATGATCCTTGGGCCCCATCTTCTAGATTTTGTTCATCCGACGATTTGTTTTCTCTCTGCTCGCGTGCGCCTTTTTCCTCGTATCTAGGGAAAAAATTATCATTATGTTCCTCAGCCGTGACACTATCATTATTGTGAGTCTCAAAATTTTCTCGTGTTCCCATGCATTTTGATGCTTGATCTTCCATTTTGCTCGATGTATTTTTCATCGGACCTTCAGTCTCCGGCACCGACTCGTCGTCTGAAAACTCATCGGAGCTCCAGTCACTTGTAAACTCCTCATCATCTATATCTAGTTCAAAAACATCTCGTTGTTCTTCAGACCCTCTAACATATACGATGGACGACTGTATTTTAACCATTATGGTCTCTTGGATGGGATTTGGCGATTGGACTTTTACCAGGACTTTTCCGGCAATTAAATTCTGTTTTCCTTCATTGATATTACAGTTTCTAGTGTCAAAAACCGGACCCCACCAATTTGCAATTTTTTTGAAGGTGCTTTCAGTCCAGCTTGTGATTGGAACCCCATATATGCTTATCCATGTGAGTCTTCCCGAACTTATATGGTTTGAGTTCCATCTTCGAATATTAGAAACCCATCTTTTGATATTGTGATGTTCTTCCCGTAGAATATTTTCGATCGTTGATTGAGAGTCTAAAAGGAGTAAGACGTCTAGGCCTCCAATGTATTTTATTGCGATATTGTTTAGTCCTTCCTCATCGCATATCATTTGTAGCTGTTCCAATATCTCAATATTGTCCACTTGCCCCATTAACGTTCTTTTGAGCAACTCTGAGTTTGCATTGCATTCGTCTAGGGTGATTTCTCTGGGTATATTATGATTTTCTTGGTTTTGTTGAGGAAAGTGGTTTTCTTTGTTTTTGGTAGGGTTCGGGGTATGTTGGGTGTTAACCGGCTTCCATGTCTGTGGGGGTTTAGGTTTGGGTTGATTCGTGGGATTTGTTTGTGTTTGATGATAGTAGTTTGGTCTGGTTTGGTGGATGTATTGGTTGTTGGGGTTAGGATTGTGGTTTGGGTTGGGAAAGGATGATGGTTTTCTTACCGAATTGGTTACCACGTCGTTGAAACTTCTTCCATATTGAATTGAAATCTGAATTAAATCTGCCATTATTAGCTTCATATCTTGATCTGTTTGAACATTTGTTGTAATTGATAGTTTGCTCTTCTTTTCTTTCCCAGGTATTTCGTTCTTGATTTCTTGCTTTGTAAACCCTTAGATATTGATCTCCTATTTTAACATTTCTTAGCTTTTCTGCGAACGATTCAGGGTCATAAATGTCTTCATATCTGGCAAAACCAAACTTTTGTCCGTTTCGTAAAGTTCCTTTGGCCATGTATATTTCAGCCATGGAACCATATCTCTTGAAAAATATCCAGAGATCTGGTACGCCCCAGGTTGTTGGATAGTTGAAGAAAAGAAACGAAGTCACGTGTTTTCCGTTTACCCTTGAAAAAGAATGTCTGTTGTAGTATCCCTTGTCGCCGCCGTACGCCGCCGCCGTGCCTCCAGTGTTTTCATGACCTGCCACTCTCTCTCTAAAATTTTCTCTCATCTCTAAAATTCAAGGGTTTCGTGTTAAATGATACTATTGCCTTGAATATGAATATGGGACTCATATGACATTATAGTTTCGGCTTATGTTTTAGTGGTATTGCGTCTTTTGTTATCTCGACGTACCCTTGAATCATATCAAAATAAGACAGGGAACACTGGCGATTCCACATAGTTACCCATAGTGTTACGAGACACCGCTAGTTTTAAAATTATTAGTAGAAATTACTCGGTAAATTGTATAGGACATCACTAAATTTAACTGAAGGATCCCAAATCTTTTTCGAATTTATAGTTTTCTTTTAAGATGTGCAGGACACTACTATATTTAACTACCCGGACTCATTATATTTTTTCATTTGTAATTTTTTGAAAGTAAACAACCACCAAAATAGCACTTAAATATGATTAGTACTGAAAAATATTTCAGGATCCATTGAGTTTACATCCTGGAATCGGCACTTACGGGGAATGATAATTCGTAAACTAAATGTGAATTTAAACCATCAAAGGGAATGTTTTGTGGCCATGGTAGAATATCTAGCCAAAACTTTTTACAAAATATGTATCAATTCAATTAGTCAATTACTATATTAATGGTCAAGATGATGCGATGTGTAGCCTTTTGATGCTTTTTTAACTCTTGGATTCTATTACTTTATGAAAAGTCAACCGTTGAAAGTATGCACAAATAAAGTAATAGACTTAGTTAACCATGTCAAAATGTTTTTGAAACTATAGTAATTCAAATTATCTAATACATTCTTTCGAATTAAAAAAAAAAAAATGGCAGTCAGATGAACATAGCCTTGTCACAACTTATAATTAATGGAATCTGGGATTGATGTAAAGACCAATAACACCTACTTTCTTTGTATTCCTAGCCAATGTCAACTCTTGACAATAAATCATTTTACTCTTATTAGTTAATACACAAATCATCTTTCAACACAACAATATAAGAAAATTTTGTTCCTGTTTTGTGGGTCCTAATATGCAATTGTAAGATATGATTAGGTTCTGTTTACTAAGAAATGAGTATGAAACCTAGACAGTTGATGAAAATGGTATAAACATATCAAACCTTTATAATGTTAGGATGTATATAATGCAAGTAGCTATCACATAAAGTTATGATTTCAATTGTTCATATTGTAGATAGCTTTAACAATAGGAATGTCACCCTCACTGTTGACCATTTTAATCATCAGTTGGGGTAGGAGAAGTGCCCTCCAACTTTTTTATTTGGTTGAATTAGTAGCCTTTCTATCATTAGGATATGATATATACTCATGTATATAGGAAGAAGTGAAGAAGAGGAACAATGGACCCATACGATCGAAATGATAGAATATAAAGGGCTTATTAGTCTTAGGTATAAGCATATATGCTAATTATGAAGATAGTAGTCAATTAAACCGCAATAAATATGTTACAAACATTCAATAAATACCCTACGGTGTATGAAAAGCAATTTTGTCCTCATCTTTCGCAGCCATGAGGATTTGGTGATAACCCTTATACACATCCAGAAAACATTTGTATCGAAAACCCGATAACGATTCTACCTTCCAGTCAATCTCCGGGAGAGGGTAATTATCTTTAGGACACACTTTGTTAATGTCCTTAAAATCAACGCACATCCGCCAGTTACCATCAGCTTTTTTCACCAACACAGGGTTAGCGACCCATGTCTGGTACCGCACTTTCCGCAGAATGTTTACCCTGACTAGGTTATCAACTTCTGTGCATAACCAATCACTGCGCTCAAGGGCCATGTGCTGCTTCTTCTGCCTAACGGGTGTAAGTGACGGATTAACATTCAACTTATGTTCCGCAATATCCCGCGGGACCCCCGTCATGTCTGATTATGGCCATGCGAAACATTCGCGTTAGCGGACAATATACCGTGCAATTTAGCCTTAGTTTCGGCTGACAAGCCTGCGCCGATTTTGATACGCTTGTCCGGATGCAGTCGGTTGGCTATGACTATACTGCTTTTAAGTTGCTCTCCCATGCTGGGAATGCTTATAGGCACAACTGAACCACATAACTCGGTTGTTTGATGTGACGCGATTGTGGCAACTCCGCCCATTGTAGGAAACTTAATCAAGCCATGCACGACCGATGGTATGACGTTAAAACACCGTATGAAGTTTCTCCCTAGTGGCGCATTATAACGCGAAGTCGAACGGACCACATAAAAGTCAACTAACTCGTGCCTGATCAACTGCGAGTTCTTATCATCCACAAGCTCTACTATTAGCTCTATCCGGCCTAGCGGCCATGAGCTTTCCCTAGAGAATCCTGATAGCGTAATATTGTGTTGGCGTAACTGCGCTTTGACTTCTGCGGGAAGAAAATGATAGCAATGCTCATACATAATGTCGACACCACTTCCGGTGTCAATATGCATACGTTTAATCTGTATTCCGCAGCTAGGAATGCGACACTTGATGATAATTGGCCCGTTAACTGTGTCGATTGACATTACAGGAGGGAATGTGATTGGGAGAAGTTTTCAATCCTGGTGGTCATTGTACTTTCTTCGCTGGCTAACTTTCTCCGCGTCGACCATATTAATGGTTAAATCGGAATTTTTAGCTTTATCTGTTTTCTGGCATGCGAAAGTTTTGGTTTTTGAACCTTCTTCCGCAGCTTTTCCCTTATCCTTCTTTGGTGATTTCAAGTGATCTAATTTACCTGCGCGCAGTGCTTCCATTACTCGTTCCATTAAGTTTTTATACCGATTAGTGTCATGACCGTGATCATCATGGAATTCGGAATACTTTGTTTTATCCCGCTTACCAAATTCTGTCAGCGGAGTTGGAACCGCAAATGTCGCGCATATTGGCTCGGTGGCCAAAATTTCTTTTGGTGTCTTAGACAGGCTTTTGAGTAGCGCATAGCTCTGATTATTAATGCCGCACTGATTATTGTTTCGATAATTACCACTTGCTCGTCCTTTATCATTCCTTATAGGGCCACCGCTAGAATACCTTCCGCGAGAATTGCTTCCACGGCTTTGATCACGCGACCGATCATCATCGTCTTTCCGTGATCGTCTTTCCTTTCATTGCGTGAACTTGCGGTGGGAATATCATTATCTTCGCCACTCCGCATATAATCGTGGCATTCTTTAAGTGCTTCAGCATAAGTTATCGGCACTGTATGGCGCAGACGCTTGACCAACGTTGGGTGACGTTCTGAACTTATACCATGTATGAGCCCAGAAATTTGCTGCTCTGGCTTAAGATCTGGTATGCGCAAGGACTCATTAGTATATCTCGTGAGAAATTCACCCAAAGATTCCTTGGATTTCTGTACAATATCATGACATTCGATTTGAGTGCTTTGCGCGGTCTCTGATTTTGATACTGCAGCAAGAACTTCGTCTGCAGATCCATGAACCCAGATATGCTACCTGCTGGGAGTTTATTAAACCATTCACGAGCAATGCCCTGCAGTGTCATGGGAAATATCTGACAAGCAACCGGATCCACCCACCCTTGGGTGCGCATTGCGCCTTCGAAACGCTGTAGGAAGTCATCTGGATCAGTTAAGCCATTATAAGTACCTAACGTGTGAGGTATCTTTGGTGCTGATGGAAACGGATATGCAGTTATATGCGGAGGAAACTTATCAAAAGTGGTTGGTAGCTCAAATGGTGGTTTAACAGGGTCCCCTTTTAGCCCCGCAAAGAAACACTTCATCATATCCTGAACAAAGTCAGGTTGTGAAAATAAGTGAACCATGTCAGGAGGTGCAGCCTGCATAAATTGACCTGCAAGGTTCACATGTCCCTGAATATTTTGCCAAGGTTGTACCTGTGTCTGCGGGTATAACCAAGGCTGTTGCATTGGAAAAGAAGGAAGGCCTGACGGCGCAGAGTATACCGATAATTTCAAAGGAACCGAAACCTGTAGCGAAGATGTCTGCGAGGCTTGAGGGTATGCCGTTAACAGCCCAACCATATGCGCCGTGCTTTGCTATTCTGTAGTTATTGGCGTCCAATGTGAGTTTGCGTCTGGAATGACACCGAACCCTCAACTATTAAGTAATGCCTGCGCATCTGCGGGGGTCAGAAACTGCGAAACTGGACGCGGCTGTTGCCAAGGTTGGAATGGTGTAAATGATGAATTTTGCTGACCGCTCTGCGTCTGCAGAGGGATTGAAACCGTGGTACTGTAAATAGGTACCTGGCCGCAACATACTACATGCAGACCCACAGCTTCACCGCTAGTGCCTACAAAGATGACTCTTGGATCCACTGCGAAAAATTCCAGCCGTGTGGTTGTGACTGGCGAGTTTTCCCTTGGTGGTATAATTTCATGCGGGAATATCGCCTTATACCTTTGAAAAGGCTCGCCGGACATGGGTGGAGGGTAAGGCGTGTATCCCGTCCCCGTAGTCATAGCCTGCGTCTGCTGATTACCAGACGGTGTGTTCTGATTGTCCGTTTGAGTACGTTCCGATAATCCCTCGGAAGCCATAATACTGTAAAAGAAACAAAAAATTCGAAAATTCTGTAAACAATGAGCCTTATAATTCAAAACTTTTTTAAAAGAAAAAATAATTAAACACGTCTTGAATTAATTCGGCTCTCAACGAAAGCACCACTTGATCATGCATATATTTTCCATAGGGTCAATATGCCTGTTCAACATGTTTAAGGGGGGTTTAAGGATCTTAGAACTTAGCTCTCCGGTTCGGCTACCGTGAATAACCCTGGCCGACTTGATGATGTCGGCGGGGTGGCTAAGTGGTTAAGTCCACCTTTGATAATGTTTGTTGATCAGAAGGCCCCAGCTAAGGTTGTAGGTGTGACGTCCCGTACAAAATTAACGTGTACGGATCATCAACAACAGGATCATTACAAGGTCAAACACTATATGCTGTTTTAAAATAAGTTTGCATTCATAAGAAAGAGTGACGTCATAACCAACATCAAAAGTTTTACAAACGATAGTAGGCTTCTACGAATAGAAGCAATTAACATAAGTACGAGACCCGAAGGTCATTACAAATTCATTGTTTCAAAAGTAACATAGTTTGTTAATGTAAGGTAAACGTTTCATGTAGAGACATCTCTAACAAAAGCAGCGGGAGTCTACACAGCAAGACAACTACAGCGGAAGCATCAAACCTCTAAGCACCTGAGAAAACATGCTTAAAAATGTCAACACGAATGTTGGTAAGCTATAGTTTAAATGTAACAGTAATGTAATGTAGGCCACGAGATTTCAGTATTTCAAAACAGTATGAAAATTGTATGTTCAACCGTGGGCACTTGGTAACTAACTTAACGTAATATCACTGATAATGCCAAAAATGAACATATATTTCATAGCATTATCCCTCAAGAAAGACAAGCTTTTAGTTGCAATTGTTCTATTTACAAGTGATATTCGTTTAAATAATAAAAGGTGAAGACAAAAGACAGATTCGACGAATTGAAGACGCAAACGACCAAAAAGCTCAAAAGTACAAAATACAATCAAAGTGGTTCAAATTATTGATGAGAAACGTTTCCAAATTACAAGAGTACAAGACGCAAAACGCAAAATACAAGATACTAAATTGTACGCAAGGACGTTCAAAAATCCGGAACCGGGACCAGAGTCAACTCTCAACGCTCGATGCAACGGACTAAAAATTATGAGTCAACTATGCACAAGAATAAAATATAATATTTAAATAATTATATAAATTATTTATATATTATATTATATATTATAAACGTCGGCAAACAAGAAAACAAAGGAGTGTGAGCTGACACCTACCACCATGCGATCGCATGGCTTGTAGGCATATTTTCCATGCGATCGCATGACCCTGAAATCCAGGCCACATGCTATAAATTCGCGTGTTTTGGCTCAGTTTTAAAAATATATATCCATCATCTCTCTATCTATCACTCGTATATATATATATATATATATATATATATATATATATATATATATATATATATATATATATATATATATATATATATATATATATATATATATATATATATATATATATATATTTATATTATAATTTTAATTTTAATTTTAAATTCTAATAATAAGGGTATGTTAGCGAATGTTGTAAGGGTGTAAGTCGAAATTCTATCCGTGTAACGCTACGCTATTTTTAATCACTGTAAGTTATGGTTAATGTTATTTTTAATTTAATGTCTCGTAGCTAAGTTATTATTATGCTTATTTAATACCAAAATAATCGTGATGTTGGGCTAAATACTAAAATTGGGTAATTGGGCTTTGGACCATAATTGGGGTTTGGATAAAAAAATGACACTTGTGGAAATTAGACTATGGGCTATTAATGGGCTTTATATTAACTAAAAGATACCTCGTTAATTTAATATATAGACTTATAATTTTACGTATTGAAAGGACCCGTTCATATACATTATAAACGATTCACAATAGTTGATTATAACGCGAGGTATTTGACCTCTATATGATACATTTTACATACATTGCATTCATTTTTAAAAGACAAACTTTCTTTACAACGAAAGTTGACGGCATGCACACCATTTCATAATACATCCAACTATAATTGACATAATAATAATCTTGATGAACTCAATGACTCGAATGCAACGTCTTTCAAAATATGCCATGAATGACTCCAAGTAATATCCTTAAAATGAGCTAATGCACAGCGGAAGATTTCTTTAATACCTGAGAATAAACATGCTTTAAAGTGTCAACTAAAAGGTTGGTGAGTTCATAGATTTATCATAACAATCATTTCAATATATTAATAGACCACAACATTTCCGTTTATAAATATATGTACACTCGCAAGTGTATAAAAGTATTCTATAAGTTGTAGGCACCCTGTAACAAGCCTTAACATTCATGTTTTACCCTCTGAAGTACACCAGATCAGGTTGGTTTAAATAACCTCGAAGTACTAAAGCATCCCATAGTCAGGATGAGGTTTGTCAGGCCCAATAGATCTATCTTTAGGATTCGCGCCTACCGTACATAGACAAGTAGTTTAATGTTACCAAGCTAAGGGTATATTTCCGGTTTAAACCCACGTAGAATTAGTTTTAGTACTTGTGCCTATTTCGTAAAACATTTATAAAAACAGCGCATGTATTCTCAGTCCCAAAAATATATATAAAAGGGAGCAAATGAAACTCACCATACTGTATTTCGTAGTAAAAATACATATAACGTCATTTAACAAGTGCAAGGTTGGCCTCGGATTCATGAACCTATATTAATTATATATATTTATATGTTGGTCAATATTTGTCTAACAATTTTTGGTCAAGTCATAGTGTACCACAATCCTAATGCTCGAGACTAATATACAAAAGTCAACAAAAGTCAACTTGACCCAAAATGACTTCTAAAATTTATACGTGTTTATTATATAACTTAACTATAGTCGTTTTATATATTTAAATATATTTATTAGATTTTATAATAATAAAAGTCATTTATTAATAAAAATTTATATTAACGTTTATATATGATAAAATATACTTTTATATATCTTAAGTAGTAAAATTTATAAAGTTCACTTAATATCGTAAAACTGTAGTGGTAAGTATTATTAATGTAGTTATATTACGCGTGGTGAAAAATATCTTTGTATCCCCTATTTATTTAATAAAATAATATTGATCATAATAATAATAAGTAAAAGTTGTATTATTTTGTAATAATAATTATTATTATTATTCTATAAAAAAATAACAATATTTATATTTACTAAAAATGGTATTATGATAAAATGATAATACTAACATAATAGTAATAATGATATTTTATAATAACAATGATATTTCTATTAAAATAATAACGACGATAGTAATAATAATCATTTTAACAATAATACTAAAATTCAGTTGACTATAACTTCTAATCCGTTCATCAAAACCATTCGATATCTAAATGAAAAGTTCTTAATTTTTCGTTAGCTTTCCAATGACATGCATATCATATACCCTATCTCAGTAGCATATGTATCTAATTCAGGATTCAACAAACCTATCTAAGTATAATATCGAATGTACAAGAATGCATAATCCTATATACTCGAGCACTAGTCAGGGATACACTATTGATATATAAAAGTTAAGTTATGAGTGCTCACGTATCAATATTGAGATTCAATATTGCAGGAAAGTACGTAGACGCAACGGAGATGATAAACACTAGATTGACCTCACGAGCATACCCATGAACCATACCCATCACCTCCATAGCTATAACCCATAATTTCCTTAGCTTCGACTCATTCAAAAAACTATTTTGAAATCACTCGGACATCACTCCGTCGTAATATTTTATGTATACTAATAATATCTTGAAATAATACAGAGCAAATATATATATATATATATATATATATATATATATATATATATATATATATATATATATATATATATATATATATATATATATATATATATATATATATATATATATATATATATATATATATATATAAATCGATTGAGAGAGTTTAGAGAAATATATTTTCAAGTTTCTATGAAATAATGAAACCTATTGAATTCTATTTATAATATATTTTTGAATTATTAAAGTGAATTATTAAAGTATGAGTTATTAAAGTGAATTATTAAAGTATGAATTATTAAAGTGAATTATTAAAGTATGAATTATGAAAGTGAATTATTAAAGTATGAATTATTAAAGTGAATTATTAAAGTATAAATTATTAAAGTGAATTATTAAAGTATGAATTATTAAAGTGAATTATTAAAGTTAAAGTAAAGTAAAGGTAAAGTTAAAGTATAGTAAAAGTATAAAAACTATGTATGTATAATACGCGTATAAATATATATAATATTAATTTAAATCGTTATATATATTTAATGAAATAAAATATAAATATCGTTATATTTATTATACTGGTTAAGTAATGAGTTGTCAAAAGTGATTCTAGATATTTATAAAAGTTATATATGTTTTAATAATAAAGTTCTTTTTAAACTGAAAACGTTTTTGTACGTTTGAAAATAGATTAATAGAATATTATGGAAACCAATTCTCCACTAGCTTTTGTCTAACTTTCGTAAATGACACTTTTTATTTTTATTTATAAATAGCTTTACAAATTATTTCGAATATCGTTAAGAGGAATAGATTTTCTCAAATCATAGTGGACCTCTCAACAGAGGCTTGTAATCATAATTCAATGTTTATGATAATTCAATCATTTAATATATATATTTTTAATTTCGTCGATAATCATATTGAAACAAATACGTTCATATAAAGCATTATACGTTTAAATACTTTGTTGACATTTTCAATTTATAACATATACACATATACATACATATTCATATATGTTCATTTAATGGTTAGTGAATCATTGGAATTTGGTCGAGGTTTAAATGAATGTATAAACATAGTTTAAAATCCTTGAGATTTAACTTAACAAACATTGCTTATCGTGTCAGAATAATATAAAGATAAAGTTTAAATTTAGTCAGAAATTTCCGGGTCGTCACAGTACCTACCCGTTAAAGAAATTTCGTCCCCGAAATTTGATAGAGGTCGTTATGGCTAACAATGAGAATGTTATTATGACGTAACGATTATGAAGTTTTATCATGTCTAAGAAGTATGGATAAAATAATTCGATTACTCGAAGCGTATGAGGGAAGTTATCGTAAATGAAGGAAATAAGATTATAGTGATTCGTCATATCTTTTGACGTCATCACAATTGATCTCCGAATTTAAAGAAAATCTTTGTAATCTATGTTGTATTTGATGCTTCGGTGATTAAGCAGATTATGATTCTCTTCGAATTAATACGATAATCCATCTTGATTTCTCTGTCGGGTATTTCACTATAAATCTACCTCCTTCATTTCCTTACAACTCACACCTTCTATTCTTTCTCCCTCAACTCATATTTTAAAGTATTTGTCAATATGCTTCATCCAGTACTGATTCTCGATATACTCCTCAATTTCATATATGTCATTCTTCTTTTTCATCTGCCTCCGGAAGAATCTATTTACTTCTACTATACTCTCAGTTTTATAGTGTTTTTAGTTCTTCAGTGTCTTTATATTGCTATATGCATTGATATATACGGTTTATAATTTTTGGGTGGTTGTTGGGTTTTATATCTTCCCTTATATTTTAAAGCCCCTGCTTTTGTCTTCTATAATCATTGACATCCATAGTTAATGCTCCATTCTATTTGCTGCGATTTATACTCCCATTTCTATTTTGGAGTTTTGTCCTTTCATTTCTTCTTCTTGCGATTAAGCAACGTTTGTCATGGTCCAGTATTCGCAGATATGAATTTTTGAATGAACATAGTTAATGTTCTAAGAAGGGTACGATCTTGATTTGTTAATTTATCAGAATACCCTGAAAAGACCGAATCATCAAGAAAATATATTCTTGATATTTTTAGAGATTAAATAGAATACAAGAGTCGTGTAACATGGAACATGATGACGGCATGGTCTGTGAATCGTCATGTCCCATTAGAAACTCAGCATGACTTACTGTAATATAATCACGTTGATCAAGTGTCATTATATTATACTAACTCATGCTTCAGTTCCCAACACTACTTCAAAACATTCATAATTTAAACTCGAAAGTTTATAGAATATAGAAACTAATAGTTTCTTATATGATGTAACACTGATAGCACAAAGAGATAAATGACTTCAGATAAGATTAGTTGTGAAAATATCTTCAGAAATATCGCGGATATTTATAATGAAAGATATGATAATATCTTAGAATTTCTAATATTGATGGATGATGATGAATATTTGTCTGTAAAGGTTTAGAATAAAGAGTAAGGTATTCGTTAATGACTTTAGCAGGCACTGAATCATTTGGATTCTTTAAAGGCAGATTTAGTCTTTGTGATTTGTCCACAGCCTCTTTCATAGTCTGTTCAATCCATTTTCCAGTTCCAAACCTTCTCTTTTTCTCAGCTTTACCACCTTACTATTCTTTGTCATCAAACTTTTTACTGTTAAGATCGTTTACAGTTTTTGATGCTTCATCAGCATTTCAAGAACTAGTTTGCAGTTCAAAATATTTTTCAGAACTTCACATTCAAAGTATGTAAGTCCAGGAGATAGACGTTTTACGTACACATATAACTGTTGGCGTAGACATGCTGCGAGATTTCAAAATACTAGTTACTGTTTTCCGATGATTCGTATGAAAATTCTTGTTACAAGATGCGAATGAGTAAATGATGTGATTTCAATAAATATAATGATTTTTCGAATAGTCAAAGATAATTGAAGTTGTTGGCAAGTTTATTGCTAAGGTGGCGAGATATGAAAGGTCCCCAGTAACGATGACGAAAGGGCAACGTATCTATCAAGGTTATAATAAGACTAGTCCAACTAAAAAGTCGAAGTTGACTTGCTGGAGCTGTGACAAAACTGTCTACTTTGAAAAGGAATTGAAAAGTCATTTTAGCTAATAAATGCCAAAGGGTCTGACACGGATACGCGTCGAACTATGACTTTGGCTTCGAGTACTTTTTAGGTACATAAATGTGGGTAATATGTGGTTGGATCATCATCTCGATTGTTCATTGTTTGAAGTGTCTTCGAAAACTTCAGAGAGTTTGAACACAGTTTGTAATCGTTAATGTACATATGATGTTCTAACACAGTTTTGAAGTCAAAGTATAGCTTTGAAAGATGTAGGAATCTAAGAGTGATGTCTTCTGTTAAATCATGACTTGGATTTTGATTTGTCAAAATCAGAATGCATAATCAAATTTGGGTGAGAATGGTTGTTTTGATTACTATACAAGAATGTATATTGTTGTGAGATTTTGGGAGTATAGTTGATGATTTGCTTAATCAGATTCGAAAAATGTAACATATTAATTGTGAATTTATATATCTCTCGGGTATTACCTACCCGTTAAATTTTTTTTCACAATTAATATTTTGTACAACAGAATTTTATTACAGTCTTTATGAAAATATATATGTGCATATTTTCCTCAGATGTAACATAGATTTAATGAGTTAATATTAAATTAAACTCATTTGATTTACGGTTGAAACTAGAACTGAATAATCCCTAAAGACTTTAGAAATTACATAACTTTTACGGAATATTTATTCAATAAAATTGAAATTATGAATTAATACTTCGTTATTTGTTGGTGTTTGTAACCCTTGCACCATATTCTCTAAAGCCACTACTCGAGCGCGAAGCGCGTTGACTTCTTCTATTACACCGGGGTGATTGTCGGTTCGGACGAGCGGATAAATAAAATCTAGAATTTGATGTAGTATATAATCGTGACGAGATACTCTGGAAATGAGAGAGAAAATGGTGTTTCGGACCGATTCACCGGTAAGTGCTTAAGGTTCATCGCCAAGAGGGCAATGTGGTGGATGGAAGGGATCACCTTCTTCTTGTCTCCAATTATTGAGGAGGCTACGAACCTATCCCCAATTCATCCAGAATAGATGATGGCTAATTGGTTGATCCATTCCGGTCACACTGCTTTCGGAGCTTGAGTGGGATTCCATATAGGAATTCGAGGGACTTGAACTAATGGCAAATTCCATTTCGTTCGATTGAATAAAGGATTTTTCGATATGAAATGATTTTTTAGCTATCGGGTGGTATTCTAATTACATAGAATATCTATATATATAGCGCAAAAGATTTCGTAGATTACGGAGGAATTTACAGGATATGTCAGGCAAAGTTTACGGTAACAGATACGCTAAGATATGGATTAGCAGATACGCTAAGATATGAATTTTGTCTATACACTATTCATGCAATCAATGCAGTAAGACGTGTCTAGACTAAGAATGATAAGCAGGAAATTTCCGACAAAAATGATAAGCAAAACTTTTGACATGCAGACACGGTCGAAGTCCATGCTCACTAATGCATTGTAACGACTATCAGTTAGACACACTAATGCAGACCTGGTTCGCTAAGACCACCGCTCTGATACCAACTGAAAGGACCCGTTCATATACATTATAAATGATTTACAATAGTTGATTACATTGCGAGGTATTTGACCTCTATATGATACATTTTACAAACATTGCATTCGTTTTTAAAAGACAAACTTTCTTTACAACGAAAGTTGACGGCATGCACACCATTTCATAATACATCCAACTATAATTGACATAATAATAATCTTGATGAACTCAATGACTCGAATGCAACGTCTTTCAAAATATGCCATGAATGACTCCAAGTAATATCCTTAAAATGAGCTAATTCACAGTGGAAGATTTCTTTAATACCTGAGAATAAACATGCTTTAAAGTGTCAACCAAAAGGTTGGTGAGTTCATAGGGTTATCATAACAATCATTTCAATATATTAATAGACCACAAGATTTTCGTTTATAAATATATGTACACTCGCAAGTGTATAAAAGTATTCTATAAGTTGTAGGCACCCGGTAACAAGCCTTAACGTTCATGTTTTACCCTCTGAAGTACACCAGATCAGGTGTGTTTAAAATAACCTCGAAGTACTAAAGCATCCCATAGTCAGGATGGGGTTTGTCAGGCCCAATAGATCTATCTTTAGGATTCGCGCCTACCGTACATAGACAAGTAGTTTAATGTTACCAAGCTAAGGGTATATTTCTAGTTTAAACCCACGTAGAATTAGTTTTAGTACTTGTGCCTATTTCGTAAAACATTTATAAAAACAGCGCATGTATTCTCAGTCCCAAAAATATATATAAAAGGGAGCAAATGAAACTCACCATACTGTATTTCGTAGTAAAAATACATATAACGTCATTTAACAAGTGCAAGGTTGGCCTCGGATTCACGAACCTATATTAATTATATATATTTATATGTTGGTCAATATTTGTCTAACAATTTTTGGTCAAGTCATAGTGTACCACAATCCTAATGCTCGAGACTAATATGCAAAAGTCAACAAAAGTGAACTTGACCCAAAATGACTTCTAAAATTTATATGTGTTTATTATATAACTTAACTATAGTCGTTTTATATATTTAAATATATTTATTAGATTTTATAATAATAAAAGTCATTTATTAATAAAAATTTATATTAACGTTTATATATGATAAAATATACTTTTATATATCTTAAGTAGTAAAATTTATAAAGTTCACTTAATATCGTAAAACTATAGTGGTAAGTATTATTAATGTAGTTATATTACGCGTGGTGAAAAATATCTTTGTATCCCCTATTTATTTGATAAAATAATATTGATCATAATAATAATAAGTAAAAGTTGTATTATTTTGTAATAATAATTATTATTATTCTATAAAAAAATAACAATATTTATATTTACTAAAAATGGTATTATGATAAAATGATAATACTAACATAATAGTAATAATGATATTTTATAATAACAATGATATTTCTATTAAAATAATAACGACGATAGTAATAACAATTATTTTAACAATAATACTAAAATTCAGTTGACTATAACTTCTAATCCGTTCATCGAAACCATTCGATATCTAAATGAAAAGTTCTTAATTTTTCGCTAGCTTTCCAATGACATGCATATCATATACCCTATCTCAGTAGCATATGTATCTAATTCAAGATTCAACAAACCTATCTAAGGACAATATCAAATGTACAAGCATGCATAATCCTATATACTCGAGCACTAGTCAGGGATACACTATTGATATATAAAAGTTAAGTTATGAGTGCTCACGTATCAATATTGAGATTCAATATTCCAGGAAAGTACGTAGACGCAACGGAGATGATAAACACTAGATTGACCTCACGAGCATACCCATGAACCATACCCATCACCTCCATAGCTATAACCCATAATTTCCTTAACTTCGACTCATTCAAAAAACTATTTTGAAATTACTCGGACATCACTCCGTCGTAATATTTTATGTATACTAATAATATCTTGAAATAATACAGAGCAAATATATATATATATATATATATATATATATATATATATATATATAAATCGATTGAGAGAGTTTAGAGAAATATATTTTCAAGTTTCTATGAAATAATGAAACCTATTGAATTCTATTTATAATAGATTTTTGAATTATTAAAGTGAATTATTAAAGTATGAATTATTAAAGTGAATTATTAAAGTATGAATTATTAAAGTGAATTATTAAAGTGAATTATTAAAGTATGAATTATTAAAGTGAATTATTAAAGTATGAATTATTAAAGTGAATTATTAAAGTTAAAGTAAAATAAAAGTAAAGTAAAGGTAAAGTTAAAGTATAGTAAAAGTATAAAAACTATGTATGTATAATACGCGTATAAATATATATATAATATTAATTTAAATCGTTATATATATTTAATGAAATAAAATATAAATATCGTTATATTTATTATACTGGTTAAGTAATGAGTTGTCAAAAGTGATTCTAGATATTTATAAAAGTTATATACGTTTTAATAATAAAGTTCTTTTTAAACTGAAAACATTTTTGTGCGTTTGAAAATAGATTAATAGAATATTATGGAAATCAATTCTCCACTAGCTTTTGTCTAACTTTCGTAAATGACACTTTTTATTTTTATTTATAAATAGCTTTACAAATTATTCCGAATATCGTTAAGAGGAATAGATTTTCTCAAATCATAGTGGACATCTCAACAGAGACTTGTAATCATAATTCAATGTTTCTGATAATTCAATCATTTAATATATTTTTTTATTTCGTCGATAATCATATTGAAACAAATACGTTCATATAAAGCATTATACGTTTAAATACTTTGTTGACATTTTCAATTTATAACATATACACATATACATACATATTCATATATGTTCATTTAATGGTTCGTGAATCATTGAAATTTGGTCGAGGTTTAAATGAATGTATAAACATAGTTTAAAATCCTTGAGATTTAACTTAACAAACACTGCTTATCGTGTCAGAATAATATAAAGATAAAGTTTAAATTTAGTCGGAAATTTCCGGGTCGTCACACGTATTTATATATAACCACATAAGCTTGACTGGGTACGGTGGGCGGGATATCTATAAATACCAATAATTGTTCATTTCACCGGACACGAAACTGGATTAATAGTTAATAGACTTGTTGAAACAGGGGTGGATTACATTCAAGGGTAATTGGTGTAATTGTTAACAAAGTAGTAAAACCTTAGTTTACACGCAGTCGATAACCTGGTGTATTCATTAAACAAAGTATTAAGACCTTGTTACAATTCGAATCCCCAATTAGTTGGAGTATTTGACTTCGGGAATAAGAATAATTTGACGAAGACTTCCGCATTTTATGATTATGACTGATGGACTATTATGGACAAATCCGTATGGACATATTGAATAATCCAGGACAAAGGACAATTAATCCATGAGAATAAACTAAAAACAACACGTCAAACATCATGATTATGGAAGTTTAAATAAGCATAATTCCTTTATTTCATATTTAATTTCCTTTATTTTATATTTAATTGCACTTTTAATTACCGCACTTTTATTTATGGTCATTGTATTTAATTGCATTTTTAATTATCGTTCTCTTTAATTATCGCAATTTTATTTATCGCACTTTTATTTATCGCAATTTCATTATCGTTATTTACTTTACGCTTTAAATTAAGTTGTATTTATATTTAATATTTTACATTAGGTTTTAACTGCGACTAAAGTTTTAAAATCGACAAACCGGTCATTAAACGGTAAAAACCCCCCTTTATAATAATAATACTACTTATATATATTTTTGTATTTTTACAATTATAAGTTAAAAATATAGCGTTAAGCTTGGCTAAAGATCCCTGTGGAACGAACCAGACTTACTAAAAACTACACTACTGTACGATTAGATACACTGCCTATAAGTGTTGTAGCAAGGTTTAGGTATATCCATTCTATAAATAAATAAATATCTTGTGTAAAATTGTATCATATTTAATAGTATTTCGTTGTAAAAATAATACTATTTCATATACCCCTCGCATAACATCATGTATTTTTGGTGCCGCTGCCGGGGATATTGCTTAAACGCCGGAAGCGAAACGCTATATATAAAAAAAGGATTTTTTTTTTTAGTTTACTTTTATAAAAATACGCTTTTATAAAAATACGTTTTAAATATACGAAAATATATATATATATATATATATATATATATATATATATATATATATATATATATATATATATATATATATATATATATATATATATATATATATATATATATAAGAGTTTGTTAAATATATAAGTTTTATAAAGTTTCTTTATTTTTATTTTAGTTTGTAAAAATATAAGTTTTATATAAATATTTTTTTTATTTAAACAGAAAAACAAAAAAAAAAATTATAAAAACACTCTTGGCCCGTTACTGTAGCAGTCCAGATCATGGCCCGAAATCCTACCTCATGCGATCGCATGAGGTTTTAACTATCAAACCATGCGATCTCATGGGTTGACTTGACAGGCCTGGTAACCTCAGCCGACTGTTTAGGGTTTGGTTTATTTATAATTATTATAATTAAAACCCTAATTAGGGTTATATTTAATAATTATTTGTTTTAGTTTTTAATTAATTTGTATTATTAAGTGTAATTAGTTTTATAAATATACTAAATTAATACTTTTATAAAATAAATAATATAAAAATAATATTTTTATAAAAAATTGTAATTTTTACAACTTTAAGTTTATTTTTATATTTTGTATCTTTTTATTCGTTTTAGCGTAATATTTGTATTTTTCGCTCGTATTTAATTTTAAGTTATAGTTTTTGCCGTAGTTATTTTTATTTCTAGATTTCTAGGCTTTGCCGTAAAATTCCTTAAGTGCTTTTTCTTTAGACTAAGATTTAGGTGCTTTAGAAATTTGCGACGCCATTTTTAAATTTTAGTACCTTGTTTAAGTTATTGCCGTTTTGGGATATAGTATTTTTCTAAGCTTTAATATTTTTAGACGTAACTTTTAATTCTTAGTTTTTAGTTCCTTTTTAAGTTTCGACGCGCTACTTTCTTATTTTTATTTTTCGACGCCTATTATTTTTCGACCTTTTATTTTTCAACGTTTTTCGACGCGCTTTTTTTCTTTCTTATTTCTCGCCGCTATAGTTTATAGGACATAGAATTTTTTCTATTTTTTCTTTAAATTTCAACGAAAAAATTATTTTAAGCGGTTAAATTGATAGATATCCAAATTTTCTGCTTCGTAGTAATAGTTGGATTTGTTAGTGGCTGAGTTGTGAGCTTCCGATTTAAAGGGTTCTGGCTCCCTGCTGCATCTATTGGCTATTCGAAATGTGGGCAAAAGCAGAAAAGTCTGTTAATTTGATAACTTAAATAATTTTTATCTTTTATAACTAATAGGATATTCAGTGAATGCACCGAGCAAAACGTTCACCACCTTTTGTACGTTCACCACCTGTAACTCGATCAAGACATCTAGCAAATATTGTCGCCGTTGATTTTTCTTTAGAATCGTCATCCAGTCAACCAAGTATTCCAATTCAAATTTCCGATAATCCATTTTTTGAACCCGACCTCACAATTGAGAATCCGGAGAATAATCAGGGACAATTCATAGATCCTGAACCACTAATCTTTCCTCCGGAACCACCAATAATTCAAACAGAGATTGTTGAGGAACCAACCATTAAATCAGAATCCTCTAGTGATTCAGATTCAACAAATTCAATCATGGAAAATCTGGAACCTCTAAGTATGGAAGACCGAATGCGAGCTAAACGCACTGGCCAAGGTCACGCAATTACTCAAGCTGACATTAATGCGCCAGATTATGAAATCAAAGGACAAATCCTACACATGGTGACTAATCAATGCCAATTTAGTAGTGCGCCGAAGGAAGATCCAAATGACCATCTTCGTACCTTTAATAGGATCTGCACTCTATTTAAAATAAGAGAAGTGGAGGATGAACAGATCTATCTCATGTTATTTCCCTAGACTTTAAAGGGAGAAGCCAAAGATTGGTTAGAATCGTTACCTGAAGGGGCGATTGATACATGGGACGTTTTAGTTGAAAAATTTCTTAAACAATTTTTTTCGGCATCTAAAGCCGTAAGACTTCAAGGAGAAATTGTTACGTTCACACAAAAGCCAAACGAAACTCTATATGAAGCTTGGACAAGATTTGGAAAGTTATTAAGAGGATGTTCGCAACATGGTTTAGACACTTGTCAAATAGTACAAATATTCTACCAAGGATGCGACATCACTACAAGGAAAGACATCGATATAGCAGCTGGTGGTTCCATTATGAAGAAAACCGCAACTGACGTTTACAAAATTATTGATAACACTGCTTCCCACTCACATGAGTGGCATCAAGAAAAAGATATCGTTAGATTATCTAAAGCAGCTAGAGCCGATTCTAGCCATGACTTCGATTCCATTTCCGCAAAGATAGATGCTGTCGAGAGACGAATGGAACAGATGACTAAAGATATTCACTCAATACGAATTAGTTGTGAGCAGTGTGGAGGACCACATTTGACAAAAGATTGTCTCAGTATTGAACTAACAATGGAACAAAGAGAGAATGTTTCATACATAAACCAAAGGCCTGGAAATAATTATCAGAATAATTATCAACCGCCAAGACCGATCTACAATCAAAACCAGAATTATAACCGAAATGTTCTATACAACAACCAACAAGGTCCAAGTAATCAACAAGTATCCAACAATACTTACAATCAGCAAAGACCTAATTTTCAAAACAAACCACCACAAACCGATGATAAAAAGCCAAATTTAGAAGACATGATGTCGAAGCTAGTTGATTCTCAAACGCAGTTTTTCACATCTCAGAAACAAACCAATGAACAAAATGCTCAAGCATTTAGAAATCAACAAGCTTTTATTCAAAATTTAGAACAAGAAGTGAGCAACCTAGCAAGGTTAATAGGTGAAAGAAAACCGGGAAGTTTACCTAGTGATACAAATGCTAACCCCCGGAATGAAACAGCTAAAGCCATTACCACTAGAAGTGGTATCACACTTAAACCACCTGAAATACCTGTAATTTCTGATGATGCTATTCCTACTCCACAAGAACCACAATCTGAACGAGATAAGGAAAAAGAACTGGTAGTTGAAAAGGTTAATGAAGATAACACAGTTAAGGCTAAACCTTATGTTAAACCATACCAACCACCACTTCCTTACCCGAGTAAAATGAAAAAGGAGAGACTTGAAGCCGAGCAATCCAAATTCTTGGATATGTTTAAACAGATAAATGTCAATCTTCCTTTCATTGATGTAATTTCAGGAATGCCTAGATATGCTAAATTCTTGAAAGATTTAATCACGAATAGAAAGAAAATGGAGAAACTCTCGGCTGTTACTATGAATGCTAATTGTTCTGCAGTGCTGTTGAATAAGGTACCAGAAAAACTTTTAGATCTAGGAAGTTTCACAATTCCATGTTTTCTGGGAAGTCTTAGTTCAATTGAAGCATTGGCAGACTTAGGTGCAAGTATAAATTTAATGCCACATTCATTATACGCTAAACTAGACCTTGGACAATTGAAACCAACATGAATAAGCATACAACTAGCCGATCGATCAGTAAAATATCCTAGAGGGATAATGGAGAACATGCTAGTTAAAGTTGGTACTTTAGTATTTCCAGTAGATTTTGTTATTCTGGATATGGAAGAAGATTCTCGAGTTCCTCTCATATTAGGAAGACCATTCTTAAACACAGCTAAAGCAATAATAGACGTGTTTGGTAAGAAACTGACCCTAAGTATAGAGGACGAGAGTGTCACCTTTTCAGTTGATAGAGCAATGCAACAACTGCAATCTGCAGATGATACATGTTATTATATTCAAACTATAGATTCACATGTAGAATTGTTAGAAGAATTTCCAGAATTACAAGGAACAGGAGAATGTTCTTTAGGAGAAGGAATTGAACCAATTGATGAAACTGAAATGTTAGCTACACTTATGGCTAATGGATATGAACCAACAATAGAAGAAATTCAAATGCTAAAAGAAGAAGACAGATATCGATATAAATCATCGATAGAAGAACCACCGACATTAGAGTTAAAGCCACTTCCAAACCATTTGGAATATGCTTATTTACATGGTGAGTCTGAATTACCTGTAATAATATCGTCTTCTCTTACTAAAAATGAAAAATCTAAACTCATTTCTGTGCTAAAAGCTCATAAACCAGCTATTGCATGGAAGATTCATGATATTAAAGGAATAAGTCCTTCATATTGCACACATAAAATCCTTATGGAAGAAGGTCATAAAACGTATGTGCAACGCCAACGAAGACTAAATCCTAATATGCAAGATGTTTTTAAGAAAGAAATTATTAAACTGCTAGATGCAGGTTTAATTTATCCAATTTCTGATAGTCCATGGGTAAGCCCAGTTCAATGCGTACCTAAGAAGGGTGGCATGACTGTCATTACAAATGAAAAAAATGAGCTTATTCCTACTAGGACTGTAACAGGATGGCGTGTACGTATTGATTATAGAAAATTAAATGACGCCACCAGAAAAGATCACTTTCCCTTACCTTTTATTGATCAAATGTTGGAAAGATTAGCCGGAAATAGTTACTATTGCTTTCTTGATGGTTTTTCCGAATATTTTCAAATTCCAATAGCACCCGAGGACCAAGAGAAAACCACATTCACGTGCCCTTATGGTACTTTTGCTTACAAACGCATGCCATTTGGACTTTGCAACGCCCCTGCAACCTTTCAAAGGTGCATGATGGCGATTTTTCACGACATGATAGAAGAATGCATGGAGGTTTTCATGGATGACTTTTCAGTCTTCGGTGATACTTTTGAATCATGTCTAGTTAATCTTGAACGAATGCTTATTAGATGCGAACAATCAAATCTAGTTCTTAATTTGGAGAAATGCCATTTCATGGTTAAAGAAGGCATCGCTCTTGGACATAAAATTTCAAAGGAAGGAATTGAAGTGGATAGAGCTAAAGTAGATGTAATTGCTAAACTTTCACATCCCACCAATGTTAGAGGAGTTAGGAGTTTTCTAGGGCATGCCGGTTTTTACCGACGTTTCATAAAAGATTTTTCTAAAATTGCCACTCCTATGAATAAAGAAAAGGATGCTCCATTCATCTTTTTAGATGAATGCATCAAATCTTTTAATATTCTTAAAGAAAAACTCACTAATGCGCCGATCATGATAACTCCAAATTGGAATCTACCATTCCAACTTATGTGCGATGCAAGTGATTTTGCAACGGGAGCCGTTTTAGGACAAAAGATTGAAAAACGATTTCAACCTATTTATTATGCTAGTAAGACGTTACAAGGAGTACAAATAAACTATACAACTACTGAAAAAGAACTCCTTGCTATTGTCTTTGCTTTTGACAAATTCAGATCATATCTCGTTTTAGCAAAAACGGTGGTCTATATCGACCATTCTGCTCTTAGATACCTATTTTCAAAACAAGATGCCAACCCACGATTAATCCGTTGGATTTTACTCTTATAAGAGTTCGATATTGAAATCCGAGATAAAAAGGAGCAGAAAATCTCGCCGCTGATCATCTTTCTCGTCTTGAAAATTCCAAATTAGAAGTTCTAAATGAATCGGCCATACAAGACAACTTTCCTGATGAATATCTATTGAAGATAGATTATAATGAAATTTCATGGTTTGCAGACTATGCAAACTACTTAGTATGTGGATTCCTTGAAAAAGGATTATCGTACCAAAAACGAAAGAAATTCTTTAGTGATATAAAACACTATTTCTAGGAAGATCCACATTTGTTTAAAAGTTATCCCGATGGAATAATACGCCGATATGTATTCGGAGATGAAGCTAGTAAAATCTTAAACCATTGTCACACAGGACCAACAGGAGGGCATTATGGGCCTCAACTTACAGCAAGAAAAGTTTACGATGCTGGATTCTATTGGCCTACAATTTTCAAAGATGCACACCTTCTTTGCAAATCCTGTGATGCTTGTCAAAGGGTCGGAAAAATAAGTCAACGTGATGAAATGTCACAAAATGTCATTCAAGTATGAGAAGTATTTGACATTTGGGGTATTGACTTATGGGTCCATTTCCAAAATCTCATAATAATCTCTACATTCTCGTTGCCATTGATTATGTATCTAAATGGGCGGAAGCACAAGCTCTCCCTATTAATGATGCACGAGTTGTAGTCAACTTTTTAAAACGTCTTTTTTGCCAGGTTTGGAACACCGAAAGCTTTAATAAGCGATCGGGGTACTCATTTTTGTAACAATCAACTTGAGAAAGTTCTCAAAAGATATGGAGTAACTCATAAAATCTCAACCGCATATCATCCAAAAACAAGTGGACAAGTTGAAAATACCAACCGAGCTTTAAAACGTATTCTAGAGAAAACCGTAGGATCAAATCCGAAGGAATGGTCCATTAAATTGGAGGATGCACTCTGGGATTTTAGAACAGCCTACAAAACTTCAATTGGAACCACACCTTTTAGACTCGTTTACGGAAAAGCATGTCATCTTCCAGTAGAAATTGAACACAAAGCATTTTGGGCTTTGAAGACATGTAATCTTGATTTACATGAAGCCGGACGTCTACGATTAAGTCAACTAAACAAATTAGAAGAATTAAGACATGAAGCATACGAAAATTCATTAATCTATAAAGAAAGAACGAAGAAATTGCATGATAAAAGAATAAGAAGTTTAAAAGAATTTAAAGAAGGAGACAGAGTTCTTCTTTTCAATTCACGATTCAAGCTATTTCCTGGAAAATTGAAATCAAGATGGTCTGGACCATTCATAGTCAAAAGAGTTTTCCCATACAGGAATAATAGAGTTAATAAATTCAAATGGGATTGAATTTAAAGGTAATGGTCACAGAGTTAAACATTACATACATGGTCCGATGGAAGTTGACAATGAAGTCAATCATAATTTCACCACCCAAGAAAACCTTCAAAATGAAAACATAAATATGTTATCAACAACATATGAAAAATCAAAATTGGAAAATAGGGAGGATTCAAATTTGAGTGATGAAGAAGAATTCTTATACAAACCTCCCATTCCAAGAAACGAAGAAAAATGTGAACAAGAAGTTCAAATAGAAGTGAAAGAACCAAGAAAAGAACACCCGAAAAAGGTTTACAAACCGACTCGACTTACTAAAGCATGAGACCCGGGTGAATTTATCATTTCTTGCTTGCTTAATGATGGTGCTGTATATAATGACTCGTAGATTTAGGAGCAAGTGCAAATATTGCCTCTTTCCTTATACAAAAGATTAGGTATGGGTAAATTAAAGCCAACCAAAATAGGTGTTCAATCATTTGACCTAACTATTAAACACCCGGTTGGAATAGCAAATAATTTACTTGTTAACGTGGAAAGTTTGACCTTTGTTGCAAACTTCATAGTGATTAATATGGAGGAAAACCTTGATATTCCTCTAATTTTAGGTTGCCCATTTTTAGCAACCACCGAGGCATTCATTGATGTAAGAGAAGGTAAAATGACACTTAGGGATGGTGATACATCGATCACCTTTGTGAACCGAAAGTTTAGATCTCCACCAACCAAAACTGTTAAACCAATAAAAATGCATAAGTGTGGGGAAGATGAAGAAACACTTAATGATGATCCGATCACAAAGAACCCCGTTGATGATAAGAAGTTAGATGAACCCGTTTTTAACAGTTCAACAAAGAAACTTTATAAACGGATTCACGATGATAAGATTAAAGGAAACTTTAAGTTATGTAACCGATTAGTATCCAATTTATTGCCAAAAGGAAAGGCGATGTTAGTTGAATTTGTGAAAGTGACGGAGGAAATCAACAAATGGATTGAAGCAAAGGTCAGAGATATACAAGTTGTTGATGATCCAATTGAAAATAACGTTAATCACAATTTTAACTAAGTGTGGGGAGGTTCGAATCTTTTTAGGGTAATATGTATTTCTGTTAGAGTTAGATTTTCTGTTTTCGTGTAGTTCTCGAGAATGGAATCCGAATGGTCTTTCCCTAGCAGACCCTAAAGAACTAGTCTTCTCCCCCCATTCTGAATTTTTTTTTTTTTAGGTTTTACGAGATGAAGACTTCCTGTGAACTAAACCATGGTCTAATGCTACACGCTTTGATCACTAAACGTAATAATGACACCCTTCCAAGTGAATTGGTATCATTAATCAGAGGTAAATTGGACGGAGTAAGAAAAGAATCCAGGAACGAAAATAATAAGTACAATTTGGTAAAGGAAAATCAAAATCCGCCGCGAAAAGAAGAGTACGACACCTTGAAAGATGTCACAAATGCGGAAAATGGTCACACGAAGGAAAATGCTCGACGAATCAGACATATTCCAATATCGAATTCGTTACTTTATGCAGAGATGGACCGTTCATATGTTTCGAAGAAAAAACGTTGAATGCTCGAGGTTACGCCTATGTAGCTATGGAAAACCAATTAGTCCGACTATCTTATGAGTGGGCTAAAGCAGGTCACTAAGAATTCTATTTCACAGATAAGTATGTACAATTTTTATATTTATTTTATTGCTTTTAACCTTTTGATAATAAACGCTAAATTGTTCGCTATAAAGTATTAAATTGATACTCAATAAAATTAGGTTCTGCGACCAAAATTATTGATATCATACAAAAATTTATTACATCACTGCGAAATTTACCGTTTATTCTTAAGGTATAAATATCTTTAATCAATCAACCCAAAATATTTCAGAAATTCGTCAGGAGTAAAACTAGGTAATATAGCCGAAATTACTTTACCAAAAAGAGTGGCGTATAGTTTTGATAATATTTGATTGATTAAAGTGGGATAAAATGAAATGTCCCGTTCTTATTGATTAACAACGTTCCATATTAATTGATTTCATTGCGAGGTTTTGACCTCTATATGAGACGTTTTTCAAAGACTGCATTCATTTTAAAACAAACCATAACCTTTATTTCATCAATAAAGGTTTAAAAAGCTTTACGTAGATTATCAAATAATGATAATCTAAAATATCCTGTTTACACACGACCATTACATAATGGTTTACAATACAAATATGTTACAACAAAATAAGTTTCTTGAATGCAGTTTTTACACAATATCATACAAGCATGGACTCCAAATCTCGTCCTTATTTAAGTATGCGACAACGGAAGCTCTTAATAATCACCTGAGAATAAACATGCTTAAAACGTCAACAAAAATGTTGGTGAGTTATAGGTTTAACCTATATATATCAAATCATAATAATAGACCACAAGATTTCATATTTCAATACACATCCCATACATAGAGATAAAAATCATTCATATGGTGAACACCTGGTAACCGACATTAACAAGATGCATATATAAGAATATTCCCATCATTCCGGGACACCCTTCGGATATGATATAAATTTCGAAGTACTAAAGCATCTGGTACTTTGGATGAGGTTTGTTAGGCCCAATAGATCTATCTTTTGGATTCGCGTCAATTAGGGTGTCTGTTCCCTAATTCTTAGATTACCAGACTTAATAAAAAGGGGCATATTCGATTTCGATAATTCAACCATAGAATGTAGTTTCACGTACTTGTGTCTATTTTGTAAATCATTTATAAAACCTGCATGTATTCTCATCCCAAAAATATTAGATTTTAAAAGTGGGACTATAACTCACTTTCACAGATTTTTACTTCGTCGAGAAGTAAGACTTGGCCACTGTTGATTCACGAACCTATAACAATATATACATTTATATTAAAGTATGTTCAAAATATATTTAAAACACTTTTAATATATTTTGATGTTTTAAGTTTATTAAGTCAGCAGTCCTCGTTAGTAACCTACAACTAGTTGTCCACAGTTAGATGTACAGAAATAAATCGATAAATATTATCTTGAATCAATCCACGACCCAGTGTATACGTATCTCAGTATTGATCACAACTCAAACTATATATATTTTGGAATCAACCTCAACCCTGTATAGCTAACTCCAACATTCACATATAGAGTGTCTATGATTGTTCCGAAATATATATAGATGTGTCGACATGATAGGTCGAAACATTGTATACGTGTCTATGGTATCTCAAGATTACATAATATACAATACAAGTTGATTAAGTTATGGTTGGAATAGATTTGTTACCAATTTTCACGTAGCTAAAATGAGAAAAATTATCCAATCTTGTTTTACCCATAACTTCTTCTTTTTAAATCCGTTTTGAGTGAATCAAATTGCTATGGTTTCATATTGAACTCTATTTTATGAATCTAAACAGAAAAAGTATAGGTTTATAGTCAGAAAAATAAGTTACAAGTCGTTTTTGTAAAGGTAGTCATTTCAGTCGAAAGAACGACGTCTAGATGACCATTTTAGAAAACATACTTCCACTTTGAGTTTAACCATAATTTTTGGATATAGTTTCATGTTCATAATAAAAATCATTTTCTCAGAATAACAACTTTTAAATCAAAGTTTATCATAGTTTTTAATTAACTAACCCAAAACAGCCCGCGGTGTTACTACGACGGCGTAAATCCGGTTTTACGGTGTTTTTCGTGTTTCCAGGTTTTAAATCATTAAGTTAGCATATCATATAGATATAGAACATGTGTTTAGTTAATTTTAAAAGTCAAGTTAGAAGGATTAACTTTTGTTTGCGAACAAGTTTAGAATTAACTAAACTACGTTCTAGTGATTACGAGTTTAAACCTTCGAATAAGATAGTTTTATATATATGAATCGAATGATGTTATGAACATCATTACTACCTCAAGTTTAGTAGGTAAACCTACTGGAAGTGACAAGAAATGATCTAGCTTCAAAGGATCTTGGATGGCTTGAAAGTTCTTGAAGTAGGATCATGACACAAAAACAAGTTCAAGTAAGATTTTTACTCGAATTAAGATAGTTTATAGTTATAGAAATTGAATCAAAGTTTGAATATGAATATTACCTTGAATAAGAAAGATAACCTACTATATATAACAAAGGTTTCTTGATCTTAGATGATTACTTGGAATGGATTAGAAAGCTTGGAAGTAAATTAGTAAACTTGAAGGGATTTTTGAAGTGTTCTTGAAGTGTTCTTCCTATGATGATTATAGCTTGATTCTTGAAGTTATTTTTGATGAAGATGATAATTAACTACTGGAAAAATACGTTCATAATAGTGTGGGTGTGTTGAGAGAGAATTAGAAAGAGAATTGGAAGTGAAATGGAGTGAATGATGAGTGGTAATTGGTGAGTGGTGAGTGGGGTTAAAAGGAGTTCTAGTTAGTTGACTAGCTCATGGTAGAAGTTAAAATTGATTAGTCATACATGAAATAATCAAGAGTGGAATCCCATGCTAGTTCCTATTGGTATATACCCATAGTAAGTACGTTTTGAAGCTGTGTATAATACGGGTAAGAATACGACTAGAATTCTTGATGCAAGAAAAGAATGGGAAAGTAACTGTAACCATTTTCGTTAAGTATGAGTGTTTTGATATATGTCTTGAAGTCTTCCAAAAGTATTTTAATACATCTAAATACACTACATGTATATACATTTTAACTGAGTCGTTAAGTCATCGTTAGTTGTTACATGTAAGTGTTGTTTTGAAACCTTTAAGTTAACGATCTCAATTAATGTTGTTAACCCATTGTTTATTATATCTAATGAGATGTTAAATTATTATATTATCATGATATTATGATATATTAATATATCTTAATATGATATATATACATTTAAATGTCGTTACAACGATAATCGTTACATATATGTCTCGTTTCGAAATCCTTAAGTTAGTATTCTTGTTTATATGTATATAACTCATTGTTAATATAATTATGGAGATACTTACTTATCATAATCTCATGTTAACCATATGTATATCCATATATATATCGTCATGTCATTTTTACAAGTTTTAACGTTCGTGAATCGCCGGTCAACTTGGGTGGTCAATTGTCTATATGAAACATATTTCAATTAATCAAGTCTTAACAAGTTTGATTGCTTAACATGTTGGAAACATTTAATCATGTAAATATCAATCTCAATTAATATATATAAACATGAAAAAGTTCGGGTCACTACAGTACCTACCCGTTAAATAAATTTCGTCCCGAAATTTTAAGCTGTTGAAGGTGTTGACGAATCTTCTGGAAATAGATGCGGGTATTTCTTCTTCATCTGATCTTCACGCTCCCAGGTGAAGTCGGGTCCTCTACGAGCATTCCATCGAACCTTAACAATTGGTATCTTGTTTTGCTTAAGTCTTTTAACCTCACGATCCATTATTTCGACGGGTTCTTCGATGAATTGGAGTTTTTCGTTGATTTGGATTTCATCAAACGGAATAGTGAGATCTTCTTTAGCAAAACATTTCTTCAAATTCGAGACGTGGAAAGTGTTATGTACAGCCGCGAGTTGTTGAGGTAACTCAAGTCGGTAAGCTACTGGTCCGACACGATCAATAGTCTTGAATGGTCCAATATACCTTGGATTTAATTTCCCTCGTTTACCAAATCGAACAATGCCTTTCCAAGGTGCAACTTTAAGCATGACCATCTCTCCAATTTCAAATTCTATATCTTTTCTTTTAATGTCAGCGTAGCTCTTTTGTCGACTTTGGGCGGTTTTCAACCGTTGTTGAATTTGGATGATCTTCTCGGTAGTTTCTTGTATAATCTCCGGACCCGTAATCTGTCTATCCCCCACTTCACTCCAACAAATCGGAGACCTGCACTTTCTACCATAAAGTGCTTCAAACGGCGCCATCTCAATGCTTGAATGGTAGCTGTTGTTGTAGGAAAATTCTGTTAACGGTAGATGTCGATCCCAACTGTTTCCGAAATCAATAACACATGCTCGTAGCATGTCTTCAAGCGTTTGTATCGTCCTTTTGCTCTGCCCATCAGTTTGTGGATGATAGGCAGTACTCATGTCTAGACGAGTTCCTAATGCTTGCTGTAATGTCTGCCAGAATCTTGAAATAAATCTGCCATCCCTATCAGAGATAATAGAGATTGGTATTCCATGTCTGGAGACGACTTCCTTCAAATACAGTCGTGCTAACTTCTCCATCTTGTCATCTTCTCTTATTGGTAGGAAGTGTGCTGATTTGGTGAGACGATCAACTATTACCCAAATAGTATCAAAACCACTTGCAGTCCTTGGCAATTTAGTGATGAAATCCATGGTAATGTTTTCCCATTTCCATTCCAGGATTTCGGGTTGTTGAAGTAGACCTGATGGTTTTTGATGCTCAGCTTTGACCTTAGAACACGTCAAACATTCTCCTACGTATTTAGCAACATCGGCTTTCATACCCGGCCACCAAAAATGTTTCTTGAGATCCTTGTACATCTTCCCCGTTCCAGGATGTATTGAGTATCTGGTTTTATGAGCTTCTCTAAGTACCATTTCTCTCATATCTCCAAATTTTGGTACCCAAATCCTTTCAGCCCTATACCGTCCGTCTTCCCGAATATTAAGATGCTTCTCCGATCCTTTGGGTATTTCATCCTTTAAATTTCCCTCTTCTAAAACTCCTTGTTGCGCCTCCTTTATTTGAGTAGTAAGGTTATTATGAATCATTATATTCATAGATTTTACTCGAATGGGTTCTCTGTCCTTCCTGCTCAAGGCATCGGCTACCACATTTGCCTTCCCCGGGTGGTAACGAATCTCAAAGTCGTAATCATTCAATAATTCAATCCACCTACGCTGCCTCATATTCAGTTGTTTCTGATTAAATATGTGTTGAAGACTTTTGTGGTCGGTATATATAATACTTTTGACCCCATATAAGTAGTGCCTCCAAGTCTTTAATGCAAAAACAACCACGCCTAATTCCAAATCATGCGTCGTATAATTTTGTTCGTGAATCTTCAATTGTCTAGACGCATAAGCAATCACCTTCGTTCGTTGCATTAATACACAACCGAGACCTTGCTTTGATGCGTCACAATAAATCACAAAATCATCATTCCCTTCAGGCAATGACAATATAGGTGCCGTAGTTAGCTTTTTCTTCAATAACTGAAACGCTTTCTCTTGTTCATCATTCCATTCAAATTTCTTCCCTTTATGCGTTAATGCAGTCAAGGGTTTTGCTATTCTGGAAAAGTCTTGAATGAACCTTCTGTAGTAACCAGCTAGTCCTAAAAATTGGCGTATGTGTTTCGGAGTTTTCGGGGTTTCCCACTTTTCAACAGTTTCTATCTTTGCCGGATCCACCTTAATACCTTCTTTGTTCACTATGTGACCGAGGAATTGAACTTCTTCCAACCAAAACGCACACTTTGAAAACTTAGCGTACAATTCTTCCTTCCTCAATACTTCTAACACCTTTCCCAAATATTCACCGTGTTCTTGGTCATTCTTTGAGTAAATAAGTATATCATCAATGAAAACAATGACAAACTTGTCAAGGTATGGTCCACACACTCGGTTCATAAGGTCCATGAACACAGCTGGTGCATTAGTTAAACCAAACGGCATGACCATAAACTCGTAATGACCGTAACGTGTTCTGAAAGCAGTCTTTGGAATATCATCTTCTTTCACCCGCATTTGATGATACCCGGAACGTAAGTCAATCTTTGAATAAATAGACGAGCCTTGTAGTTGATCAAATAAGTCGTCGATTCTCGGTAGTGGGTAGCGGTTCTTGATGGTAAGTTTGTTCAACTCTCGGTAGTCGATACACAACCTGAATGTACCATCTTTCTTCTTGACAAACAAAACAGGAGCTCCCCACGGTGATGTGCTTGGTCGAATGAAACCACGCTCTAAAAGTTCTTGTAATTGGCTTTGCAGTTCTTTCATCTCGCTGGGTGCGAGTCTGTAAGGAGCACGAGCTATTGGTGCAGCTCCTGGTACAAGATCTATTTGAAATTCAACGGATCGATGTGGGGGTAATCCCGATAATTCTTTCAGAAATACATCGGGAAATTCTTTTGCAATGGGAACATCATTGATGCTCTTTTCTTCAGTTTGTACTTTCTCGACGTGTGCTAGAACAGCATAGCAACCTTTTCTTATTAGTTTTTATGCCTTCAAATTACTAATAAGATGTAGCTTCGTGTTGCCCTTTTCTCCGTACACCATTAAGGGTTTTCCTTTTTCTCGTATAATGCGAATTGCATTTTTGTAACAAATGATCTCTGCTTTCACTTCTTTCAACCAGTCCATACCGATTATCACATCAAAACTCCCTAACTCTACTGGTATCAAATCAATCTTAAATGTTTAGCTAACCAGTTTAATTTCTCGATTCCGACATATATTATCTGCTGAAATTAATTTACCATTTGCTAATTCGAGTAAAAATTTACTATCCAAAGGCGTCAATGGACAACTTAATTTAGCACAAAAATCTCTACTCATATAGCTTCTATCCGCACCCGAATCAAATAAAATGTAAGCAGATTTATTGTCAATAAGAAACGTACCCGTAACAAGCTCCGGGTCTTCCTGTGCCTCTGCCGCATTAATATTGAAAACTCTTCCGCGGCCTTGTCCATTCGTGTTCTCCTGGTTCGGGAAATTTCTAATAATGTGGCCCGGTTTTCCACATTTATAACAAACTACATTGGCATAACTTGCTCCGACACTACTTGCTCCGCCATTACTCGTTCCGACACCATTTGTTTCTTTCGTTCTATTAACCCCTGGTTCGTAGACCTCACACTTCACCGCGCTATGACCATTTCTTTTACATTTGTTGAAAAATTTGGTGCAGAACCCCGAGTGATACTTTTCACACCTTTGGCATAGCTGCTTCTGATTGTTGTTGTTGTTGCGGTTATTATTGTTGTTGGGATGATTGTTGTAGTTGTTGTTGTTGTTGTTGTTGTTGTTGTAGTTGTTGTTGTTGTTGGGCCGTTTGTTGTAGTTGCGATTGATGTTGCGATTGTTGGGATAATTGTTGCGATTATTGTTGTAATTGCTGTTGTTGTTGTTGTATTGGTGATTCTTATCACCGTTTTCCTCCCACTTTCTTTTGACTTGCTTCACATTGGCCTCTTCAACAGTCTGTCCTTTAATTCTTTCTTCAATCTGGTTCATTAGTTTGTGAGCCATTCTGCATGCCTGTTGTATGGAGGCGGGCTCGTGTGAACTTATATCTTCTTGGATTCTTTCCGGTAATCCTTTCACAAACGCGTCGATCTTCTCTTCCTCATCTTCGAATGCTCCCGGACACAATAGGCACAATTCTGTGAATCGTCTTTCGTACGTGGTAATATCAAATCCTTGGGTTCGTAACCCTCTAAGTTCTATCTTGAGCTTATTGACCTCGGTTCTGGGACGGTACTTCTCGTTCATCAAGTGCTTGAATGCTGACCACGGTAGTGCGTACGCATCGTCTTGTCCCACTTGCTCTAGATAGGTATTCCACCATGTTAACGCAGAACCTGTGAAGGTATGCGTAGCGTACTTCACTTTGTCCTCTTCAGTACACTTACTTATGGCAAACACCGATTCGACCTTCTCGGTCCACCGTTTCAATCCGATCGGTCCTTCGGTTCCATCAAATTCCAAAGGTTTGCAGGCAGTGAATTCTTTGTAGGTGCATCCTACACGATTTCCTGTACTGCTAGATCCAAGGTTATTGTTGGTATGTAGCGCAGCCTGTACTGCGGCTATGTTTGAAGCTAGAAAAGTACGGAATTCCTCTTCATTCATATTCACGGTGTGTCGAGTAGTCGGTGCCATTTCCTTCAAAATAGTCAAATGCAACAAGTTAATCATACAGAATATTAAGAGTAGTTAATAGTATTTCGTAGCATAATATGAACTCATTTATAAAAGCTTTTTCTTCATATTAGCGTTTTATAAGTTTAAATTCGGGTAGTACCTACCCGTTAAGTTCATACTTAGTAGCTAATATACAATTCAACTACTACAATTCTATATGAAAAACTAATTATAATAATATTTCGCGTTCAAACTTTTACACAATATTTTACAAACTTACAATACCGCTTATTTTACATATAGCATGAAATATAGCACACAATAAATTTGATACAAGATGGTTGTGAAGATAATTCTAGCTAGTACACAAGTCGTTCAACAAAGGCAATAAAGACACGTAATTCATACGTCCAGAAACAAGTCATGCATTCTGGTTTTACTAGGATTACTTCCCATCCTTGGTCTTGTGGAATATAACCGTTATGGCCGTTGATAAGACAGCGTGTTGTAACGTCGTCAAAGGGACGAGGGTTACGTAATGTCCAACAGTCCCGTAACAATCTAAAAACCTCATTTCTTACCCCAATTACCGACTCCGTCACTTGTGGGAACGTTTTGTTTAATAGTTGTAGCCCGATGTTCTTGTTCTCACTTTGGTGAGAAGCGAACATTACTAATCCGTAAGCATAACATGCTTCTTTATGTTGCATGTTAGCCGCTTTTTCTAAATCACGAAGTCTAATATTCGGATATATTGAGTCAAAATAATTTCTTAACCCATTGCGTAAAATAGCATTTGGGTTCCCCGCAATATATGCGTCAAAGTAAACACATCGTAACTTATGGATTTCCCAATGTGATATCCCCCATCTTTCGAACGAAAGCCTTTTATAAACCAAGGCATTCTTGGAACGTTCTTCGAATGTCTTACAAACTGATCTCGCCTTAAATAGTTGTGCCGAAGAATTCTGACCGACTCTAGACAAGATTTCATCAATCATGTCTCCGGGTAGGTGTAACGACCCGGAAATTTCCGACCAAATTTAAACTCTAATCTCTATATGGTTCCGACACGATAAGCAAAAACCCTAAAGTTGACCCGCACTTTTTCGATCGTTCTATACTTATAAGATTAATATTTACATAAATTAAACCTTACCAACATGATAAGTAATCCAAATTGTTGAGACTTATGTTTTCGAAAAGAGTTTTACACAACGTTTGACCGTCTAGTTTGACCGATGATATCACGAACTATACAATATATGATAATTATACGTTTGTGTATATATATGTATATATACATATTTAACATGATCTAAGAATGTTTTAATATCTCATTTTGTATTAATAACAATAAGTTATAAGTATATTTTGAAACTACTAACTTAAGTTTTCAAAACGATAACCATACGTAACGTTATTTGACTTAAATACTTATGACCTATAATGTTTATACATATATCGTATAAGTAATGTATTTAATCACTTTTAAAGACTTAAATACATAAAACAATATAAGTATATTTACAAAAGATAGCTATATTTGAATCCTCGTTCCGTTTTCTCAAAGATTTCTATACGTATACCTAGGGTATATGTACCCATATCATACGCAGCTTCTAGATGTATTTACTATTGGTATATACCAATAAAAATCTGCTCCTTAGCAGCCTTAAATGATTAAGAAACATGTGGAACCAACCATTTGTCATGTAGCATGAATTATTTAGCAAGAAATCAAAGTTAGGTATTTTTTTTTCCTTTATAACCTAAAAACGTTTTTATGCATGCACACCATTTCTTCACCCCATTTTCTCATACTTACACTTCCATTTCTCTCTCAAAATACTCTTAACTTCATACTTGATCATCTCTAAGCATTTTCCCCATCATTTAGCTTCAAAAACAACACTTAAACCTCATAAGAAAACCTTACAAAAACACTTCAAGAAATCCTTCCAAGAACACAAACTTACTTCCAATCTTTCATCCAATTCCATCACCCTTTTGGTTCTAGCTTTTTACTCCTCTTTTACAGCAAACTTGTCCAAGGAACTTGAGGTAGTAACTATGTTCATAACTTTATTCGATTCATATATATATAGCTATCATATTTTGTGGTATACAATTTTAACAACAAGAACATAGTTTGAAAGTTTTCAAACTTGTTTGCAAACTAAATAGATCCTTCTAACTTAACTTTTAAAATACTTCAAGACCTGTAATATAACTTAAGTATATGCTAATTTAACAAGGTATAACTTGGTTTTTCAAAGAACACCTTAAAAACTGTTTTTACGACGTCGGAGTGCAACCGGGGGCTGTTTTGGGTTGGATAATTAAAAACCATCTTAAACTTTGAATTGGAAGTTTATTCTCTGGAAAAATGATTTTTACTATAAATATGTTAACACATAAAAATTTCATGATTTAATTCAAAGTATAAGTATTTTTAGAAAAATGGTCATTAAATGATATTTTTTGTAACAAAAATGTTTAACTTCATAAGTTTCACTAAAGTTTCACCTATGCCGTGTGATTTTGAATACAAACTAAGGTATTTACAGTTCATAGTCTTAAAGAGGGACTCGATCCAAGGAGATGGCAAGTTGAATCAACGAAAACGGAGTTGTAACGAAGAAACTATGACCGAAACAAAATCGGATATCCAAGACTAGTTTAGCCACGAAAATAATTGGGAAAAATTAAATAAATCACATCTTTTTAAGATAACATGATATTTTATATATATGTACTTATAATTCAATTTTATATGGTTCAGGATTACCCGTAAACAACACGAGAAGATTAATCATAAGATCCCATGATTGTACGCAACACGTCATTTGACAACACCGGTACTTTATGTACGCAACACGTCATTTGACAACACCGGTACCGTGGGTCAAGATTAATCTCGACCAATACATATACGATGGGGGTTTTATTATTTCGTTGGGGGTTTATTAAACATCTAAAAATGAACCATTAAAATTGAATTACTAACATCGAACTGCTAACTACGGACTAAGGAATTATTAAAAGTATTAAAAGTATAACAAGTATATATATGTGACGTTTGTTTAAAAAGAAAAGGTATTGATATATTATATATGGATAGGTTCGTGATATCAACCGGAGACCAAGTCAAAATATATATATCTTCAAGACGAAAGTGAGTATATAGTCCCTTTTAAACTCTAAATATTTTTGGGCTGAGAATACATGCGCTGTTTTTATAAATGATTTACGTTATGGACACAAGTAACTGAAAAATATATTCTACGTTGAGTTGTACCACTGGCATACTTCCCTGTAGCTTGGTAACTAATATTTACAGCGGTATTGTAAACGCGAATCCTGTTGATAGATCTATCGGGCCTGACAACCCCAACCGGACTGGACGACCAGTATTCAACGGTTGCACAGTACTTCGTTTTGTGACTACACTTGGTACGGTGTAGTAAGATTTCATATTAAAGGGAATATGCGACGTGATTGAATGTTAAGTATGGTTACCAAGTGCTCAACCACTTAGAATATTTTTATGAAAATGTTTATATATGAAATCTTGTGGTCTATATATATATATATATATATATCGCTGCCGGCATTAAACCTATATCTCACCAACTTTATGTTGACATTTTAAAGCATGTTATTCTCAGGTATGAATTAAGTCTTCCGCTGTGCATTAGCTCGTACTAAGGATACTACTTGAGGCTATTAAGGACTTATATCATAAGGCGTTGCATTCGAGTCATTGAAGTTCATAGAGACTATTATTAAGTAAATGGCGGTTTATGTCATTTGAATATTATGAAATGTCAGGCGATTATGTCAATTCTGGATGTAACTATAGATTGCCTTTTAAGAATAAATGCAACGTTTGTAAGATGTATCATATAGAGGGCAAGTACCTCGCAATGTTATCAACTATTGTAATTCGTTTGTAATCAATATGGACAACGTCCGGATGATTAGTTTCGGATCCTTTCAGTTGGTATCAGAGCGTTGGTCTTAGCGAACCAGGCTTTGCATTAGTGTGTCTAACTAGTAGTTGTTAGGATACATTAAGTGAGTCTGGACTTTGACCGTGTCTGTCTGTCAAAAGTTTTGCTTATCAATCCTAGTCGGAAATCATCTGCTTATCATCCTTAGGGAACTGCCTGCTTATCATTCTTAAGCCTAGACACGTCTTACTGCATTTAGTGCATCGATAGTGTATAGACAAAATTCATATCTTAGCGTATCTGTTACTATAGACATTGCCTGACGTATTTCAAAGATTCTCCGTAATTCATGGGATTTTGATATTATATATACATATGTAAATTATGTATTGAAGAGTACCAAACCCAACTCCTATAATCTATTCCAAACCAAAAATTCATTTCTCCGACTATACAAGATGGATTCTTCATCCAGTTCGAATTCCTCCGACTTCGATAGCTACGCCGATATGGATTTCCATTCGAGCTCCGAGAACAGCGTCACCGGAATGGATCAACCAATTTCCCATCATCTATTTTGGATGAATTGGGGATGGGTTCGTAATATACTAAATCTCTGGAGACAAGAAGAAGGTGATCCATTCCATCCACCAAATTGTCCTCTTAACGATGAACCTGAAGCACTTACCGGCGAACCTATTCGAAACACCATTTTCTCGCTCATTTCTAGAGTATCTCGTCATGATTACATACTATCCCATATTTCGAATCTTGTTCATTCGCTCGTTCCAACTGTCAATCATCCCGGTATAATAGAAGAAGTCAACGAGCTTCGCGCTCGGGTAGTGGCTTTAGAAAATACGGTGCGAAGGTTACAAACACCAGCAGCAGCACCAGCAGCATAATCTGTATCACTATCAACAACGCCGACAGTACTTTTGTCACCCCCAAAATCTCAACATCACAAACTGTATCTCGGATATCAACATCACATACCTCAAAAACCTCATCGGAACTTCGAGTATGATCTTCGTTCTATATATCGTTCTACATCGATTATCTTCGCTTTACGTATCGTTTTACCTCATTTATCTTCGTTCGACCTGGCGATTATGTAATCTCTAATGCTTTAGAAGTTATGTAATCTAGTATTAACGATAAATCAAATGAGTTTAATACTTCATTGACTCATTGAATCTATGATTACATCTGAAGAAAATATATATGCAAGTATATTTTTATAAAGATTGTAATTAAAAATTCTTTCGTACAAACTGTTAATGATGAAAATATTTTAACGGGTGGGTAGTACCCGAGGAATATTTAGAATTCACATTAATAAGTTACGTTGTACATTCTCTAAATCTGATTCAACGGTCATTTACTATCCTACTTACAACTACCGATATACGTATCCGTTCACCACAGAATAACCATTTCTATTCAAATTTCATATTTGGATTTTGATCTATCAGAATCCAACAAGTGGCATAATGAAGAAAACATTGGACAAAAATAAAAAGTGTTAGAAACAAACGAATTAATTAATTGAAATTGTGATAGGATTTCACGCTAACTGTTCCGGCTAACTGTTCCCAGTTAACTGATTAACATTTAATTTATCGCAATTTACATTCTCGCAATTTTATTTATCATCATTTAATTTCTGTTATTTACTTTTACGCACTTTAAATAACGGGACACGTATGCAAGGTTTGGACTTATCATATCGACCCATCTATATATATATTTCGGAACAACCGTAGACACTCTATATGTGAAGGCGGGAGTTGGCTATACAGGGTCGGAGTTGATTTTAAAATATATATATACTTTGAGTTGTGATCGACACCGAGACCGGTATACGGGTCACGATACGTATTATTTAATTCGAATATTATATATTAAATTATATATGAATCATTGAACCATCGGACTATTGGACTGCTAACTTTGGACAATTAAAATAAATTAAATTAAAATATTGATTATAACATATGAAACTAAATAATTCTTCAAGTTTGCCACTTGATTTCATCCTAAACCTCATTTGTACTTCGACAATTATAATCCTCATTCAAATCTTTTCATGATTCTTAAAAACACCTCGATCGAGAAGTTGAACCAGCCGCACCTCGTTTACGGAAGAAAGATTTATGCATACAGTGATGCACCTGAAAAATTTTCGAAACCGAAGTTATAGTTAAAACGTATCCGCGTCGAATTCCTTATCATTCATTATCAAAAACAATCATACGATTCCTTTTCAAGAAGCTAATTTTGTCACAGCTCCACTTCGACTTCTCAGTGAGACTACTCCTATTATAATCTCGATATTTATACTTTGTCCTTTCGCCGTTGTTACCGGAGAACCTTTTTCACAACATCATCAGCAGACGTACCAGCAACTCGTTATCTCTTTGGCGAGATCCGCAATCAGTATTTTGAAAATCTCGTAGAAATTCTCCCAGTTATACCGAGAACGACTATCCCTAAGAATTACATATTTCGAATGTGAAGTTCTGAAAAAAAAAATCCTGGACTATGAAGTAGTTCTTGAAATGCTGAAGAAGCAGCAAAAACTGTAAACGACTTTAACAGTCAAAAGTTTAATGATGAAGTACATTGTGTTGGTAAAGCTTAGAAAAAGAGGAGAGTTGGAACTGGAAAACGGATTGAGCAAAGTATGAAGGAAGATGTAGATAAATCACAAGAACTGAATCTGCTTTCAAAGGATTCAAACGATTCAGTGCCTGCTGAAACCATTAGTAAAAACCCTACCCCTTATCCTAAACCTTTCCCGATGATATTCTTCATCATCATCTTATCCTAGATATTATAAGATATCTTCATATCTTCCGTTATACATATTCTCCATATTTCTGGAAATATTTTCACAACTATTCTTATCTGAGAATATTTATCTCTCCGTAATATCTGCGTTACAACATAAAAGAAACTGTGTTAGTTTCTAAGTTCTAAAACCTTCAAGTTTAAAATAGGAATGTTCTGAAGCAGTGTTGGGAACTGATGCATGAATTAGTATAATATAATGAAACTTGATCAACTTTATTATATTACAGTAAGTCATGTTAAGTTTCTAATGAAATGTGATGATTCACAGTACCATCATCATGTGCCATGTTACACGGCTCTTACATTCTATCCAATTCTCAAACATAATAGGAACATGTCATCCTGACAGTTCTATCTTTTTCGGGGTATTCTGGTAATTTGACAAATCAAAATTTGTCCTATTACCATTTCTTTCTTAGAGCATTAGCTATACTCATTTCGAATCTCATATCTACAAATTCCGGACCATTACTCGCTTGACTCGAAGTCAGGAAGAGAAAACGAAAGTATGAAGCTTTGAAAAATAATGAAGAATACAAAGGCCGAAAATCACCCAGGATTTACAAACCGTGTATATCAATACGTATTGCAACGTAAAGACACGGGAGAATTAAAAATATTATAATTCCGAGGAAAGGATAGAAGTAAATAGATTCTTCTGGCGATAAATGAAAGAGAAGAATGAAAGATATGAAAGTTAGAAGTATAATAAGAATTAGAACGGGATGGAGCATTTAAAAGAATACTTTAAGGTATGAGTTGAAGGAGAAAGGATAGAAAATGTGAGTTGTGGAAATAAGGAAGAGAAGGAAATGGATTTATAGCAAAATATTCGACAAAGAAATCGAAACAGATCGCCGCACTAAATCAAAGAAGATCTTGATCGCCAAAGAACCAAATCTTATTACGTAAGATTTTCCATAAATTCCGGAAATCAATCCTAATCACGTCATCGGTTACAACAATTCTATATTTACTCATTTCACTCTTTTGTGATAGCTTCGCTCGTGCGTCTCACATAACCGAATTGTTTTATCTAAATCTTTCAATAATGATAAAATTTCATTATTACCTCATATTCGTCATGAAAACATTCCTATTGTTATTTATGACAACCTCTACCAAATTTCGAGGACGAAATTTCTTTAACGGGTGGGTACTGTAACGACCCGGAAATTTCCGACCAAATTTAAACTCTAATCTCTATATGGTTCCGACACGATAAGCAAAAACCCTAAAGTTGACCCGCACTTTTTCGATCGTTCTATACTTATAAGATTAATATTTACATAAATTAAACCTTACCAACATGATAAGTAATCCAAATTGTTGAGACTTATGTTTTCGAAAAGAGTTTTACACAACGTTTGACCGTCTAGTTTGACCGATGATATCACGAACTATACAATATATGATAATTATACGTTTGTGTATATATATGTATATATACATATTTAACATGATCTAAGAATGTTTTAATATCTCATTTTGTATTAATAACAATAAGTTATAAGTATATTTTGAAACTACTAACTTAAGTTTTCAAAACGATAACCATACGTAACGTTATTTGACTTAAATACTTATGACCTATAATGTTTATACATATATCGTATAAGTAATGTATTTAATCACTTTTAAAGACTTAAATACATAAAACAATATAAGTATATTTACAAAAGATAGCTATATTTGAATCCTCGTTCCGTTTTCTCAAAGATTTCTATACGTATACCTAGGGTATATGTACCCATATCATACGCAGCTTCTAGATGTATTTACTATTGGTATATACCAATAAAAATCTGCTCCTTAGCAGCCTTAAATGATTAAGAAACATGTGGAACCAACCATTTGTCATGTAGCATGAATTATTTAGCAAGAAATCAAAGTTAGGTATTTTTTTTTCCTTTATAACCTAAAAACGTTTTTATGCATGCACACCATTTCTTCACCCCATTTTCTCATACTTACACTTCCATTTCTCTCTCAAAATACTCTTAACTTCATACTTGATCATCTCTAAGCATTTTCCCCATCATTTAGCTTCAAAAACAACACTTAAACCTCATAAGAAAACCTTACAAAAACACTTCAAGAAATCCTTCCAAGAACACAAACTTACTTCCAATCTTTCATCCAATTCCATCACCCTTTTGGTTCTAGCTTTTTACTCCTCTTTTACAGCAAACTTGTCCAAGGAACTTGAGGTAGTAACTATGTTCATAACTTTATTCGATTCATATATATATAGCTATCATATTTTGTGGTATACAATTTTAACAACAAGAACATAGTTTGAAAGTTTTCAAACTTGTTTGCAAACTAAATAGATCCTTCTAACTTAACTTTTAAAATACTTCAAGACCTGTAATATAACTTAAGTATATGCTAATTTAACAAGGTATAACTTGGTTTTTCAAAGAACACCTTAAAAACTGTTTTTACGACGTCGGAGTGCAACCGGGGGCTGTTTTGGGTTGGATAATTAAAAACCATCTTAAACTTTGAATTGGAAGTTTATTCTCTGGAAAAATGATTTTTACTATAAATATGTTAACACATAAAAATTTCATGATTTAATTCAAAGTATAAGTATTTTTAGAAAAATGGTCATTAAATGATATTTTTTGTAACAAAAATGTTTAACTTCATAAGTTTCACTAAAGTTTCACCTATGCCGTGTGATTTTGAATACAAACTAAGGTATTTACAGTTCATAGTCTTAAAGAGGGACTCGATCCAAGGAGATGGCAAGTTGAATCAACGAAAACGGAGTTGTAACGAAGAAACTATGACCGAAACAAAATCGGATATCCAAGACTAGTTTAGCCACGAAAATAATTGGGAAAAATTAAATAAATCACATCTTTTTAAGATAACATGATATTTTATATATATGTACTTATAATTCAATTTTATATGGTTCAGGATTACCCGTAAACAACACGAGAAGATTAATCATAAGATCCCATGATTGTACGCAACACGTCATTTGACAACACCGGTACTTTATGTACGCAACACGTCATTTGACAACACCGGTACCATGGGTCAAGATTAATCTCGACCAATACATATACGATGGGGGTTTTATTATTTCGTTGGGGGTTTATTAAACATCTAAAAATGAACCATTAAAATTGAATTACTAACATCGAACTGCTAACTACGGACTAAGGAATTATTAAAAGTATTAAAAGTATAACAAGTATATATATGTGACGTTTGTTTAAAAAGAAAAGGTATTGATATATTATATATGGATAGGTTCGTGATATCAACCGGAGACCAAGTCAAAATATATATATCTTCAAGACGAAAGTGAGTATATAGTCCCTTTTAAACTCTAAATATTTTTGGGCTGAGAATACATGCGCTGTTTTTATAAATGATTTACGTTATGGACACAAGTAACTGAAAAATATATTCTACGTTGAGTTGTACCACTGGCATACTTCCCTGTAGCTTGGTAACTAATATTTACAGCGGTATTGTAAACGCGAATCCTGTTGATAGATCTATCGGGCCTGACAACCCCAACCGGACTGGACGACCAGTATTCAACGGTTGCACAGTACTTCGTTTTGTGACTACACTTGGTACGGTGTAGTAAGATTTCATATTAAAGGGAATATGCGACGTGATTGAATGTTAAGTATGGTTACCAAGTGCTCAACCACTTAGAATATTTTTATGAAAATGTTTATATATGAAATCTTGTGGTCTATATATATATATATATATATATCGCTGCCGGCATTAAACCTATATCTCACCAACTTTATGTTGACATTTTAAAGCATGTTATTCTCAGGTATGAATTAAGTCTTCCGCTGTGCATTAGCTCGTACTAAGGATACTACTTGAGGCTATTAAGGACTTATATCATAAGGCGTTGCATTCGAGTCATTGAAGTTCATAGAGACTATTATTAAGTAAATGGCGGTTTATGTCATTTGAATATTATGAAATGTCAGGCGATTATGTCAATTCTGGATGTAACTATAGATTGCCTTTTAAGAATAAATGCAACGTTTGTAAGATGTATCATATAGAGGGCAAGTACCTCGCAATGTTATCAACTATTGTAATTCGTTTGTAATCAATATGGACAACGTCCGGATGATTAGTTTCGGATCCTTTCAGTAGGTCTCTTAAAATATTGGGTTGTCTATCCATTTTGTGTTTTTATACTGTAAAATAGACAAGAGTTAGATTCATAAAAAAAAATACTTATTAATACAAGCAATTTTTACATATATCATAAAGCATAAGCACACTATATTACATATATTACACCACACGAATACAACTATCTTATTCCGACTCGCTTGTTTCTTCTTTTTCGGTTTTGGTTCGTTTTGCCAAGTTTCTAGGGATATATGATGTTCCTCTAATACGAGCCGTCGTTTTCCACATTGGTTTAGAAAAACCTGGTGGTTTAGAGGTTCTCGGGTCATTGTTACAACTTAAGGACTTCGGGGGTTGACGATACATATAAAGTTCATCGGGGTTGGAATTAGATTTCTCTATTTTTATGCCCTTTTTCTTATTATTTTCTTTTGCCTTTTTAAATTCAGTTGGGGTAATTTCTATAACATCATCGGAATTCTCGTCGGAATCCGATTCATCGGAGAATTGGTAATCCTCCCAATATTTTGCTTCCTTGGCGGAAACACCATTGACCATAATTAACCTTGGTCGGTTGGTTGAGGATTTTCTTTTACTTAACCATTTTATTATTTCCCCCACCGGTTCTATTTCTTCATCCGGTTCCGATTCTTCTTTCGGTTCCGATTCTTCTTCCGGTTCCGACTCTTCTTCCGGTTCCTCTTCGGGAACTTGTGAATCAGTCCACGAATCATTCCAATTTACATTTGACTCTTCATTATTATTAGGTGAGTCAATGGGACTTGTTCTAGAGGTAGACATCTATCACATAATATCAAACGCGTTAAGAGATTAATATATCACATAATATTCACATGTTAAAAATATATAGTTTCCAACAAAATTTGTTAAGCAATCATTTTTCAAGTAAACACGGTCGAAGTCCAGACTCACTAATGCATCCTAACAAACTCGATAAGACACACTAATGCAAAATTCTGGTTCTCTAAGACCAACGCTCGGATACTAACTGAAATGTCCCATTCTTATTGATTAAAAACGTTCCATATTAATTGATTTCGTTGCGAGGTTTTGACCTCTATATGAGACGTTTTTCAAAGACTGCATTCATTTTAAAACAAACCATAACCTTTATTTCATCAATAAAGGTTTAAAAAGCTTTACGTAGATTATCAAATAATGATAATCTAAAATATCCTGTTTACACACGACCATTACATAATGGTTTACAATACAAATATGTTACAACAAAATAAGTTTCTTGAATGCAGTTTTTACACAATATCATACAAGCATGGACTCCAAATCTCGTCCTTATTTAAGTATGCGACAGCGGAAGCTCTTAATAATCACCTGAGAATAAACATGCTTAAAACGTCAACAAAAATGTTGGTGAGTTATAGGTTTAACCTATATATATCAAATCATAATAATAGACCACAAGATTTCATATTTCAATACACATCCCATACATAGAGATAAAAATCATTCATATGGTGAACACCTGGTAACCGACATTAACAAGATGCATATATAAGAATATCCCCATCATTCTGGGACACCCTTCGGATATGATATAAATTTCGAAGTACTAAAGCATCCGGTACTTTGGATGAGGTTTGTTAGGCCCAATAGATCTATCTTTAGGATTCGCGTCAATTAGGGTGTCTGTTCCCTAATTCTTAGATTACCAGACTTAATAAAAAGGGGCATATTCGATTTCGATAATTCAACCATAGAATGTAGTTTCACGTACTTGTGTCTATTTTGTAAATCATTTATAAAACCTGCATGTATTCTCATCCCAAAAATATTAGATTTTAAAAGTGGGACTATAACTCACTTTCACAGATTTTTACTTCGTCGAGAAGTAAGACTTGGCCACTGTTGATTCACGAACCTATAACAATATATACTTGTATATTAAAGTATGTTCAAAATATATTTACAACACTTTTAATATATTTTGATGTTTTAAGTTTATTAAGTCAGCTGTCCTCGTTAGTAACCTACAACTAGTTGTCCACAGTTAGATGTACAGAAATAAATCGATAAATATTATCTTGAATCAATCCACGACCCAGTGTATACGTATCTCAGTATTGATCACAACTCAAACTATATATATTTTGGAATCAACCTCAACCCTGTATAGCTAACTCCAACATTCACATATAGAGTGTCTATGGTTGTTCCGAAATATATATAGATGTGTCGACATGATAGGTCGAAACATTGTATACGTGTCCATGGTATCTCAAGATTACATAATATACAATACAAGTTGATTAAGTTATGGTTGGAATAGATTTGTTACCAATTTTCACGTAGCTAAAATGAGAAAAATTATCCAATCTTGTTTTACCCATAACTTCTTCATTTTAAATCCGTTTTGAGTAAATCAAATTGCTATGGTTTCATATTGAACTCTATTTTATGAATCTAAACAGAAAAAGTATAGGTTTATAGTCGGAAAAATAAGTTACAAGTCGTTTTTGTAAAGGTAGTCATTTCAGTCGAAAGAACGACGTCTAGATGACCATTTTAAAAAACATACTTCCACTTTGAGTTTAACCATAATTTTTGGATATAGTTTCATGTTCATAATAAAAATCATTTTCTCAGAATAACAACTTTTAAATCAAAGTTTATCATAGTTTTTAATTAACTAACCCAAAACAGCCCGCGGTGTTACTACGACGGCGTAAATCCGGTTTTACGGTGTTTTTCGTGTTTCCAGGTTTTAAATCATTAAGTTAGCATATCATATAGATATAGAACATGTGTTTAGTTAATTTTAAAAGTCAAGTTAGAAGGATTGACTTTTGTTTGCGAACAAGTTTAGAATTAACTAAACTATGTTCTAGTGATTACGAGTTTAAACCTTCGAATAAGATAGTTTTATATATATGAATTGAATGATGTTATGAACATCATTACTACCTCAAGTTTAGTAGGTAAACCTAATGGAAGTGACAAGAAATGATCTAGCTTCAAAGGATCTTGGATGGCTTGAAAGTTCTTGAAGTAGGATCATGACACAAAAACAAGTTCAAGTAAGATTTTTACTCGAATTAAGATAGTTTATAGTTATAGAAATTGAATCAAAGTTTGAATATGAATATTACCTTGAATAAGAAAGATAACCTACTGTATATAACAAAGGTTTCTTGATCTTAGATGATTACTTGGAATGGATTAGAAAGCTTGGAAGTAAATTAGTAAACTTGAAGGGATTTTTGAAGTGTTCTTGAAGTGTTCTTCCTCTGATGATTATAGCTTGATTCTTGAAGTGATTTTTGATGAAGATGATGATTAACTACTGGAAAAATACGTTCATAATAGTGTGGGTGTGTTGAGAGAGAATTAGAAAGAGAATTGGAAGTGAAATGGAGTGAATGATGAGTGGTAATTGGTGAGTGGGGTTAAAAGGAGTTCTAGTTAGTTGACTAGCTCATGGTAGAAGTTAAAATTGATTAGTCATACATGATATAATCAAGAGTGGAATCCCATGCTAGTTCCTATTGGTATATACCCATAGTAAGTACATTTTGAAGCTGTGTATAATACGGGTAAGAATACGACTAGAATTCTTGATGCAAGAAAAGAATGGGAAAGTAACTGTAACCATTTTCGTTAAGTATGAGTGTTTTGATATATGTCTTGAAGTCTTCCAAAAGTATTTTAATACATCTAAATACACTACATGTATATACATTTTAACTGAGTCGTTAAGTCATCGTTAGTCGTTACATGTAAGTGTTGTTTTGAAACCTTTAAGTTAACGATCTCAATTAATGTTGTTAACCCATTGTTTATTATATCTAATGAGATGTTAAATTATTATATTATCATGATATTATGATATATTAATATATCTTAATATGATATATATACATTTAAATGTCGTTACAACGATAATCGTTACATATATGTCTCGTTTCGAAATCCTTAAGTTAGTATTCTTGTTTATATGTATATAACTCATTGTTAATATACTTATGGAGATACTTACTTATCATAATCTCATGTTAACCATATGTATATCCATATATATATATCGTCATGTCGTTTTTACAAGTTTTAACGTTCGTGAATCGCCGGTCAACTTGGGTGGTCAATTGTCTATATGAAACATATTTCAATTAATCAAGTCTTAACAAGTTTGATTGCTTAACATGTTGGAAACATTTAATCATGTAAATATCAATCTCAATTAATATATATAAACATGGAAAAGTTCGGGTCACTACATAAAAGACCAACAAGATTTTTAATTTTATTTTTACCATGTTTTTAAAATTAATATTTAAATATTAAATTATTATTGTAAACTTTTTAAAATCAATATATTTAAGTTTGTAAATATTTGAAAAATTAATATTTTTAATATAAGTTTGTTGTATAAAAACAAAAATTTAAATTAAGTTTGGTGTGAATTTTTAATTTTAATAATATGAATTTTTAATTTTATGCATTTTAAATTTAAGTTTGGTGTGAATTTAAAAACAAAAATTTACTTTATTTCGTTAAGTTAAAAACATGATTTTTAAAATTCGTCGTAAGTTGAAGACTAGGTCATTGAACCGAAATTGCTTTACCCAAGGGAGGGACGAGAACTTTTATTATCATTATTTTTAGCCTTATTAAATTAAAGTATGCCAAAAACATTTAAAAAAACCCAAAAACCTTTGTTTTTAAAACTGCGCTTAAAATTGGCAAATTTTAAAATTTTGTCGAGGGACGGACTAGGACATCGTTCCGAAACGCCCTCATCCTAAAAAGGAACAAATTTTTAAAATTTAATTTGATTATATGTCTTAAAACTTATAAGGTTTTCATAAAAAAAAAAGTGAAAATCACTGTACCCGGACCCCATGCGATCGCATGGGGTTTGCACTGCAACCTCATGCGATTGTATAAGGCTGGATTTCAGCTAAGGAACAAAAGACCAGCGAGCTATGTTCTTCACCACAACACACACATACACACACGAAATTCTCTCAAATCCTCACCAAATTTTACCAAATTTTCACCGTAATTCGTCAAATTTCTTGCTCTAATCATGCCTAGGTTCGGATTCTTTAACAAAAAGGAAAAAATTACACCCCTAAACTCATGAATTTTATAGTTTTTGTGATAATTACCAATATTTTACCTAATGCAATTTTGTTAATTTCTAGTGTAATTAGAGTTAAATTGTTAGTATATTATGCATGTATAACCTAGATTGATGCTATTTAACATGATTTGAAGCCAAAAACTTCAAAATTTTTAGAAATCTAGGGTTTGTGTTCTTGAGCAATTTGGGGCTTTTTGATATAAACAGGTTATGGCCGATTTTTGTCATGAATTATTGCTAAATTAAGTAGTCCAACATGTTTAGGTAGCTAAATGATCCAAACATTGATCCTAAACATGATTTTTGGAGATTAAAGTAGACTTTTTAAGTCTAAAATTCATGAACTTGATTAATTTGATATAATTGCCATTTGAGACTTGTTTAATTGTTAGTAATGACTATTTTGACATGTTATTTGAGTTAAATGCTTATGAACTTTGCATACATTTTCATATGTGCTTATTTGAAAAAGTGTAGAAATGTAAAAAATGTGAAAATGTGTATAAGTTTAATTTTGATTGAACATGTTATTGTGGTTAATTTAAGTTGTTATTTTGCTAACACAAATGCATATTTGCACAAATTTTGTGTTTAATGTGTTTTGTAGAAAACCGATACTGCTGGTGCTTCATCATCATCTAGACAACCACAACAAGAACCTGAACCAGAATATGAACCGTAATACGAGCCAGAACTCGAACAAGAACCACAACAGGAACAACAACATCAGCCTGATCAACATGTACCTTATTATGATCCTCTACAGTTTGTTAATGAATTCATAGTAATTCCGATGCATCCACCTGTAGAATACCCAACGATTCCTGAATATACATTGCATCCTAATCTGAGATTCGATAGAAGCTGGAGAGATTACCCGGTATATCAAAGTAATAAATTCAAATTAGTAACGAAAGATGTAGAGGTGCCTAGGGTAATTGATTGGAATCCTTTGGAAACGGTACATCTAGCTGACCGTGTTAGACTGCTACTGATTCAAAGGTATGGCAGTTCTTCTTTTACTGATTGGGAATGCTTATTCACCATTCGTAGGCCTGTATATAAGGAATGGTGTGTTGAGCTGATGAGTACTATAGCATTAAATGTAGATGTAGATAGATTAGATGATAGAAGTTTTCTTAGATTTATACTTGGCCGTAGGATGTACAGGATGTCCATGCTGGACATGACCAGGGCTTTGCAGATATATACGCCTGCTGAATTACTACTACCCGATTGTATTAATTTGATTTATCGTGGTGAAAGGGTAGATAGGAATTTTGATGCGAACGCCGTCTGGAGGCGTATGTCAGATTATAATGTTTTTGGGCGGGCAGGAACACATACCTACTTACATATTAACAGAGCCGAGCTTCGTATAATTCATAGATTTTTGGCTAACTCGATTACACAGAAAGGTCACAACAAGGAAAAATTGACCTTACATGATTTATTTTACCTAAAGTGTATTCGAGACCCAAGAGGCTTTGTTAATATCCCTTACTGTGTTGGTTTTTATTTGTGTAAGATGGTGGAAGGAATACAGGAAGGGGGGATAATAGGAGGAGGTATTTTTGTTACTCTCATTGGAGAGTATTTGGGTGTAGATAAGGACTAAGGAGGTCCACTTTTGGAATGTAGGGAACATGTTGAGCTTTTAGGATTGAGGGTTTATGCGGGTGCTAAAGTATTAAAGAGTAGATGTAACCAGGCAATACCCTATGAAGGTAGTCATCCTCAGGTAGAGAGAGGCTCAGATGAGGAGATGGAGGAAGCAGATGACGTTAGGAATGTCATTCGGGAGACTATGACTGATGTTTACCAGTTTGTAGATGAGGTAGATATGACAAACGCGGAGAGATTTAGACGGATGGAGCAGTGGCAAGCCCGGAATGATTATGAGCATTCCAGGTAACGACAGCATGATAGATGGGACTATCATCAGCATCAGATTATGAGCCGGCTGTCAACTCAGGATCACTACGTCCCGACCCGACCCGCTTACTATCCTCCACACCAGCCCGAGATGAGACCACCATATACTCTCTACGATCCTAACCAGGCCTACCAGTACACCTATCACCAAGCAAGGAACTCAGACGATGACATGAACTGGAACCCCTATCCAGATTGACATAGTTCCTGTTGATAATTTTTATGATTTTTATCTTTTTATTATTTCTGTTTATTTATGTTTAAACACATTATATTTTGATACTTTTATTGTAATGTTTAATATTTTTATTATGTTGTACTAATATTTCATATTTGATTTGCAAGTGGGATTTTAAGTCCCATTTCAAATTACCATGCATGTTTATATTTGTATGTATGTTGTAAATTGTACAAAATAGGATAAAATAGCGCATTTTTAAAGACTGACATTAAGTTCAGCAAAAGCTACTAATTTTGATGACAAAATAAAAAACAAATGTGATGTAACAACAAGACGGAATGAACAAATGATGTGCACCATTTATCATTCAGCAAACAAACGCCAATATGTTTGGAAACTTTGGTAAAATTTAATCATTTTTCTATGCTAATCACCCTCAATAATTTAAATTGTTACTGATTTCTTGCAAATGAGGGCATTGCAAGATCTTAAGTGTGGGAAGGGGTTAAATTCTTTCGGATTTTTAAAATTTTTTTAACTTATACACTTGGTTACCATTAGAAATACTAGTAACGCAGTAGTTGTATTAGAATCTAGTGCTCTCTGATAATAAAGAACAGCCCTAGTCTTATATACTGACTACCCAATTCTAGTAAAATTTTCAAAATTTTCAATTAAATGAACTCAAAATCATGTTTATACATATTTATGAACGATAAAACTAGGTGTTAACACCGAAATTATTGTTACCTCGGAAAGGACATAAATTGAGAAACAACCCAAAATATTAGAATTCATTTAAAATGGAATAGAGGACAATAAAAAGGCAAATAAAGGAAAATAAAAGCCAAGTGTGAGAAAAATTTACCAAGTTCTTTAAAACATATATCACATATTTTGTACAAAGATACTTTTGTTTTGGACAAAATTAATCAGTTTCACCCGATTTACTGTAATATATTTGAAAGAAAGATGGAGCTACACGATGAATCAATTCCATCATTAAAAGGAAGTAAAGTCTTCCAAAAAAGACACGTGCTTCTTGATTTAGGTCATGAAGTTGTCGTCCAGACCAGCTGTAGGTTGACGAAAAATCTAGAAAAGTCATCACTAACCATGAGAGGATCTGTCTCGTACAATGGGGAGGACGCCGTGCAAATTAGCTTGATAAGACTAATGAATCAGACCCCCAGAAAGGATAATCTCCTTAAAGATTAAAAATCAGCTTTTAAGACTGATATTACTCAATCCTTGAGATTGACCTGAAAGATTGAGAATTCAAACTCATGGAATTCGATGATATCTAAACTCGAGCTTGAACGAGAAAATATTTTGATCAAAATTACAAACCGATTTGTTTTCTAAAAACCCATTTTTAATGCGTTCATTACCATTGAACGTAAAATCCTAGGAATTCACCTGGAATTCATTAGGTCACCTGAATCAAATCGGGTGTCAATCGTAAGAACGGTGGTTGCATAGTATGGTCAAAGGCAGGACCTTGTGCCAGACCGAAAAACTATAGGGTGAGCTTTACTATTGCTCCTACAAAGGATAGTAATTGCATCCGACACGTTGTAAACCATAATTAAAAGCATGTCTGGAGACATTGCCTTAACAGTTGCTTGTTCAACGCTTTCCTTTACAACCGGACAGTAGTTTACCGAAAGGTAATATACGGAACAAGTATACTGGACGTGTTGCTTTCCCAATACAAGGTTAGCAAGTGGGTGACACAAAACCGCAATTTTTGAGCTAAATTTTAAAATCTGAAACCCACCAAACCCACAAAAACATTTTGCAACACCGGTGAAGGGTTATTCCAGAAAACTTATCTAGGGTAAAAGTTAAATTTAATTTTCAAAAGATCAAATGTTTTCATAAAGATCCAATTTCTTTAAGGATCTAAATTTTCATAGTCATGTGGGACTGTAAACTACAACATTACTATCATTGTTTATACCACCGTATAGAAATCACTGATGTACAAAGTGTGAAGAATAAAGAAGTGATTCTAGTATTTTTATTTCAAGACTATATTGCTTGAGGACAAGCAACGCTCAAGTGTGGGAATATTTGATAATGCTAAAAATGAACATATATTTCATAGCATTATCCCTCAAGAAAGACAAGCTTTTAGTTGGAATTGTTCTATTTACAAGTGATATTCGTTTAAATAATAAAAGGTGAAGACAAAAGACAGATTCGACGAATTGAAGACGCAAAAGACTAAAAAGCTCAAAAGTACAAAATACAATCAAAGTGGTTCAAATTATTGATGAGAAACGTCTCCAAATTACAAGAGTACAAGACGCGAAACGCAAAATACAAGATATTAAATTGTACGCAAGGACGTTCGAAAATCCGGAACCGGGACCAGAGTCAACTCTCAACGCTCGACGCAACGGACTAAAACTTATGAGTCAACTATGCACAAGAATATAATATAATATTTATATAATTATATAAATTATTTATATATTATATTATATATTATAAACGTCGGCAAACAAGAAAACAAAGGAGTGTGAGCTGATACCTACCACCATACGATCGCATGGCTTATAGGCATATTTTCCATGCGATCGCATGGCCCTGAAATCCAGGCCACATGCTATAAATTCGCGTCTTTTGGCTCAGTTTTAAAAATATATATCCATCATCTCTCTATCTATCACTCGTATATATATATATATATATATATATATATATATATATATATATATATATATATATATATATATATATATATATATATATATTATAATTTTAATTTTAATTTTAAATTCTAATAATAAGGGTATGTTAGCGAATGTTGTAAGGGTGTAAGTCGAAATTCTGTCCGTGTAACGCTACGCTATTTTTAATCACTGTAAGTTATGGTTAATGTTATTTTTAATTTAATGTCTCGTAGCTAAGTTATTATTATGCTTATTTAATACCGAAATAATCGTGATATTGGGATAAATACTAAAATTGGGTAATTGGGCTTTGGACCATAATTGGGGTTTGGATAAAAAAACCACACTTATGGAAATTAGACTATGGGCTATTAATGGGCTTTATATTAACTAAACGATACCTCGTTAATTTAATATATAGACTTATAATTTGACGTATTTATATATAACCACATACGCTTGACTGGGTACGGTGGGCGGGATATCTATAAATACCAATAATTGTTCATTTTACCGGACACGGAACTGGATTAATAGTTAATAGACTTGTTGAAACAGGGGTGGATTACATTCAAGGGTAATTGGTGTAATTGTTAACAAGGTAGTAAAACCTTAGTTTACACGCAGTCGATAACCTGGTGTATTCATTAAACAAAGTATTAAGACCTTGTTACAATTCGAATCCCCAATTAGTTGGAGTATTTGACTTCGGGAATGAGAATAATTTGACGAAGACTTTCGCATTTTATGATTATGACTGATGGACTATTATGGACAAATCCGTATGGACATATTGAATAATCCAGGACAAAGGACAATTAACCCATGGGAATAAACTAAAAATAACACGTCAAATATCATGATTATGGAAGTTTAAATAAGCATAATTCCTTTATTTCATATTTAATTTCCTTTATTTTATATTTAATTGCACTTTTAATTATCGCACTTTTATTTATTGTCATTGTATTTAATTGCATTTTTAATTATCGTTCTCTTTAATTATCACAATTTTATTTATCGCACTTTTATTTATCGCAATTTCATTATCGTTATTTACTTTACGCTTTAAATTAAGTTGTATTTATTTTTAATATTTTACATTAGGTTTTAACTGCGACTAAAGTTTTAAAATCGACAAACCGGTCATTAAACTGTAAAAACCCCCTTTTATAATAATAATACTACTTATATATATTTTTGTAATTTTACAATTATAAGTTAAAAATATAGCGTTAAGCTTGGCTAAAGATCCCCGTGCAACGAACCGGACTTACTAAAAACTACACTACTGTACGATTAGGTACACTGCCTATAAGTGTTGTAGCAAGGTTTAGGTATATCCATTCTATAAATAAATAAATATCTTGTGTAAAATTGTATCGTATTTAATAGTATTTCGTTATAAAAATAATACTATTTCATATACCCCTCGCATAACATCAATCACCCCCTAAAAGTACACTTGGCGAGTGCATAAGTTTAAAAGTATTAAACACCCGTTAAATGCTAGCGCTACTAGCCCGAGTGGGGATGTCAAACCCTATGGATCCATATCTAAGATTCACGTTCACCGGTTCAAAGACCAATGACTAAACGTTACCGAGCTAAGGGGAAAGTTTATGCCGTTGTTTAACCCACACATATATAAAGTTTAAGTACTCGTTCCTAGTATGTAAAATGTAAAAAGCGCATGTATTCTCAGTTCCCAAAAGAGTTAAAGTAAAAAGGGATGCTATAACTCACAATGAAAAGTAGTAAAGTCGGTACGAGATAAGTAAGCAAGTAGTTGGTCCGAAAGGTCCTCAACCTAAGTCAAAAGTTACTAAGTCAGTAAATCGTTCCCAAAGGTTTAAAAGTATGTAAATTAGGTCTTAAGTATCATCATTATTCAACAACATAAGTAACAAGTGAAGTAAGTTTTCAATCAAGAATAGAGATCGAAACAAAGGATGATTTCGTTCAGCTGCTACGACCTCTATATAAATCAAAAAGATGCGTAGTCAGTGGCTATGGCTCTGTATGTGAGTCCTTTAACCACTGACCAATTTTCAGAACCAAACTCGTCTTCGTTTGACCATGGCGACGGTTTAAGTGCGAGTAGGCCAGAAATTTCAGCACAACGTTAAAAGGGCGTAGTGACTTTCGGAAGGCTATAAATCCTAAACCGTAAGTCGGATTAAGACGAGTCTTAAACGAAAAGTCATCTACTCGAACCGAAAAATCTGGAAATCAACTTTTCCAGTAGCCCATTACCCTGATCAGTTCCAGAAAACAGTAAGAAAAGTACTCCGGTGGATTCTTGGTGCTTGATGCTCATCACGGTTCTCATCCTTGATGCTTATAGCTTCAAGTGTACAACTCGTTGATGTGTTTGCATCATCTTTACCAAGTTTTGACCATAATGACACTAGTGTATGTCTAAGATATATAGCACAACTCATTTAAGGGTTGTAAGAAGATTGATGAACCAAAGTTACATCAAGATCTTAGATCCGACACATTCATGAGTTCTAATAGTAATATTAAGCTATAAACTTGTATGTAAACTAAATAAACAAGATCTTAAGTTGTAGAACTTAGATATTAGTTAGATCTTGAAGATCCTAGACTAAAAAGTCTAGATCTAGTGTTCTTAAGTTAAACCCTAAGTTATGGAACTTGGATCTTTACTTTAATAAAACCATAAGTTATGAAACTTAGATTTTTATTTTGTAAAATGTATATAAGCTTATAAGCTTTTGTTTTAGACAAAATTGGAAGACCATAAGCTATAGAAACTTAGATCCAACATAAGTGTATGAAGTTATAACTAGAAAGTTTAACTTCCATGTTCTTGAACTTACAAAGTTTAAACTTTAGTTTCAAGAAAAATGAGATCAAGTTTAACTAGTAATACTTGACCAATATTATACAATCATGAATTTAAAACAAAAAAATAAAGTAATCAACTAAAGTTACAAGTAACAAGTTCATGTTTGTTTCATACTTAAGAAGATTCAAGCCAAAACTTGGATCTTAAGAAAATAAACCTTAAGTTTACAAAACATGAACACAAGTAAGATCTTAAAGCTTATGAACTTTAGATCTTTATAATATTTCAAGTGTAGAACCATAAGCTAAAAGCTTAGATCCTTGTTCTTGACTTCTCATCAAACAAAGGATGGAAGAAGCAAGATTCATGAAGATACAAACTATAAACCTTGATCTTTAACAACAAACACAAACAAGTAAATTGATGATGATACTTGGTGATTTTTAAAGGAAAAAGAAGAAAGAAAAAATAAAGTTGTTACTTACAATTTAGAGAGAAAAGTTGAGAGAAAAGAAGTGGTGTAAGTAAGTATGTATAAAATGAAGTGTAAACTAGCATATAAGTAACAAAAAAAAAAAAATTTTGAACTCCCTCCCCCCACCATAGGCCGACGGTTTTGTGCTCCCAAAGGGGGTGGTCAACTTGTTCTTTCATGTATGGGAGGGTGGTGTTTGCTAGGAAAGTGTATAAGTCAAATACATGGGAAAGAGGTGCATGCATGCTTGAGACATCTTTGTCTCCTACACCTTAATTAATCTTGTTTAATCCTTAATAAATCACTAGCATAAAAATGGGCTCACAATTAGTCCATTAAGTAATGTAGGGTGATCTTTGATAGCCCAAGTCCAATAATAAAGGCCCATGTATAAGTATGTAACCAATTAGTAACAAGCCCAAGTAATTAACTACTTACATTAGTTAATTAGAAATAATTAATAATAATTAATTATGAATGTAAATAATATTTGAAATATTATTCATGAAAAGCACATGTCGAAAAGACGAGTCGGGACATGGAAAGTCAAATACGGTAACAAGTAAAATGTATAAGAATACATTTAGTACAACGCAAGTATTAATAATAAATATTAACATATAGTTGGAAAATTCAGGGTCGTTACAGTAGGTGCCAGTTTATGAAGAACTAACCTGTAAACCTTTAGAAGTTGAGAGTTAATGATCGTTACTAAGTGTTGTAGGCTGTGTTGTCTAATTTTATGAAGACGACTAGGGTATATATAGGAAAACCCTAATCCTAGAATCATTCAAGATAACGATGATCCATTCCATAACAAACTCCCCGAATCTCGGATATAATTATGGATAAGATATCCAGGCTTGATGGCCAAGTAACCGCCATCCCAGGAACAAAGGTATTCGATACACTACCGCATACCGCATATAAAGTATACACGTATACACACTAGTGATTGCCCGCATACGTATAGAATGCACATGCGGGTTGCGGTATCATTAGCATAATTAATCTTAAGTTAGTTCTTTGCATATATACTAGTATTATATTTCAATCAATACAAGAGTACGTTGATATTCACTCTCCATTATTCGACTTTTCATAGATTAGTTGACCCAGTTAGGGTCAAGTGGTCAACCCACTGTTGCCTCGAAAGTTACTTTACTCTGGATTACTCTACTGGCAAACGGATACAATTTTTCTGTTTAGACTACTACACGAGGAAGGGGAGTATTATTTTTTTCCCCTTACTAAGATGTATGTGAACTATACGAGTATCAAGGACGGTTTCTGATATTTTTGCTCGGCCATCCAAAATATGTTTCTAATGAGGATTTGTAACGACCCGTCAAAATCGCTATTGACGCGGCATGTTAATCATTAATTCCATAGTGAGGTTTTGACCTCTATATGATACGCTTTGATAAAATATTGCATTCATTTAAATAAGTGACTTTCTAAACATAGAAAGTTATAAACATGTGGGTGAGTGCTTACGTATAAGCAAATCCCCAAATTACATAAGTTTTTAATTTACAGGTTGACATCACAGTCCAATTATTTGTTACACAACGCAGTTTTATTTTGAATGCAATAAACTTTGTACAAAGCATGAGAGACTCCATGCAGGCAACAAGCACATCACAGCGGAAGCAGTCTAAGGACCTGAGAATAGAACATGATAAAAAGGTCAACACAAATGTTGGTGAGTTATAGGTTTAATTGCTCGAGTCATAAGTATATAAAGATAGACCACAAGATTTCATCAAAAGTTTATCAATAGATTCTACGTAACAGAGCACCCTGGTAACTAAACTTAACGCTATAATGAAAATTACCCTATTCATTTTAATACACGCAAACCAACGTGTCATAAACTCAAATAACATACGTCAGTTAAAAGGCTAGCGCTCTAGCTCGGACGGGGATGTCAAGCCCTATGGATCCATATACAATTATTCGCGCCCACCAGTCCATATCCTATGTACTGGTAGCTACTAGTTACCAAAGCTAAGGGATTTTCAGTTTAACTCAGTGTAGAATTTAGTATCTTGATGTGCGAGCGGAGGGATACGAAATACTATTATTTTTATTGCGAAATATTATACAAGTTTTATTATTTTATTTACAGATGGGATATACCTAAACCTTGCTACAACACTATAGGCAGTGTACCTAATCGTAGAGTAGTATAGTTTTTAGTAAGTCCGGTTCGTTCCACAGGGAGCGGGCTTATTGTACACTATATTTTAATTAACTATATTTGTACAAAATATTTATAATTATATATAATAATATATAAAAGGGAGTTTACTATTTAATGACCGGTTTGTCAATTTTAAAACTTTAGTCGCAGTTAAAACCTAATGTAAAATATTAAATAAATAAAAGACTTAATTTAAAGCGTAAAATAAATAACGATAATGAAATTGCAATAAATAAAAGTGCGATGAAATAAAATTGCGATAATTAAAAATGTGATAATTAGAAGTGCAATTAAATATGAAAATAAAGGAATTATGCTTATTTAAACTTCCGTAATCATGATGTTTGACGTGTTGATTTTATTTTATTCCCATGGGTTAATTGTTCTTTGTCCTGGATTATTCAATATGTCCGTCTGGTTTTTGTCCATAACAGTCCATCAGTCATAATCATAAAATGCGAGTGTCCTCGTCAAATTATCCTTATATCCGAAGTCAAATATTCCAACTAATTGGGGACTTAAACTGTAACAAGGTCTTAATACTTTGTTTAATAATTACAACAGGATATCGACTGAGTGTAACCCAAGGTTTTAATACTTTGTTATCAATTATGCCAAGTGTCCTTGTACATAATTTCACCCCTGTTTTAATAATTCTAGTGGCTATTAATCCATTCCCGTGTCCGGTTAAATGAACTATTATTCGTACATATAAATACCCCGCCCATCGTGTCCGATTTGAGTGTATATGGTTATTTATAGGTACGTCCAATTGTAAATCTTTATATTAAAATTAACAAACTATCATTTAGTTAAACAAATGTAAAGCCCATTAATAGCCCATAGTCTAATTTCCACAAGTGTCGTTCTTTTGTCCAAACCCTAATTATGGTACAAAATCCAATTACCCAATTTTAATATTTTTAGCCCAACATCATGATTACTTCATCTTAAATAAGCATAATAATAACTTAAGTACGTGACATCAATTTAAAAAGGAGAACATAGCTTACATTGATTATTTATCGCGTAGTGTTACACGGACAGAGCTTCGACTTTAAAACCCGTAAAATAACCTTTACATAACCCAAACTAATCTAATATAAAACTACCCTATACTATAATATATATATATATATATATATATATATATATATATATATATATATATATATATATAATACTCCTCTAATAATATATATATATATATATATATATATATATATATATATATATATATATGTTTTTTACTCGTCGAATTCGTTGGTTATTTATAGATGTGGCCAGGATTTTGGCCCCATGCGATCGCATGGCTTTTTGCCTTCCAGGCCATGCGATCGCATGGCCAGCTGGATCCAGCCACATTTGCTTGTTTTCTTCTTTGTCGACATAATATATAAATATATATAATTTATATATAATTTATATAATTATATATATATTATATTATATTCTTGTGCATAGTAGACTCATAATTTTTGGTCCGTTGCGTCGCGCGTTGATAGTTGGCTCAGGTACCGGTTCCGGATTTTCGAACATCCTTTCGTATAATTTAATATCTTGTACTTTGCATTTCGCGATTTGTAACTTTGCACAAAAATTATTTTCCTTAACTTCCAAAATCCGTGCGAGTCTTTTACTCACTTTTTAGTGGCACTTTTGAGTGCACTATGGCTTTAGTGGCACTTTTCCAGCTTTAGTGGCACTTTTTCGTCAATTCTTTAATCTTCATGCTTTTCGTTTCGTAACTTGTACTTTTGTCAATTTTAGACGTTTCTCATCATTAAATTGAACCACTTGGATTGTAACTTGTACATTTGAGTTTTTTGGACATTTGCGTCTTCAATTCTTCGTTTTCGCCTTTTGTCTTCGCACTTATTTAATATAAACGATTACAACTTAAAATAGGACAATTACAACTAAATAATTTACATATTGGGAGGATATTGCTACTAAATATATGTTCATTTGGAGCACTATCAAATATCCACACACTTGAACATTGCTTGTCCTCAAGCAATACAGAACTTGAAATTAAGTCACACGAATCACTTCTTTATTCTTCACACTTTATACATTAGTGATTTTGATACGGCGGTATAAACAATGATAGTAACGATGTGGTTTACAGTCCCACATGACTATAAAAATTTAGATCCTTAAGGAAATTGGATCTTTATGAAAACATTTGATCTTTTGAAAATTCATTCTAGCTTTTACCCTAGATAAGTTTTCCAGAATAACCCTTCACCGGTGTTTGCAAAATATTTTTGTGGGTTTCAGATTTTAAAATTTTACCTCAAAACTTACAGCTTTGTGTCACCCACTTGCTAACCTTGTATTAGGAAAGCAACACGTCCAGTATACTTGCTCCGTATATTACCTTTCGGCAAACTACCGTCCGGTTGTAAAGGAAAGCGTTGAACAAGCAACTGTTAAGGCAATGTCTAATGACATGCATTTGTTCATGGTCTAAAACGTGTCGGATGCAATTACTATCCTTTGTAGGAGCAATAGTAAAGATCATCCTATGATTTTTCGGTCTGGCACAAGGTCCTGTCTCCGACCATGCTATGCAACCACCGTTCTTACGGTTGACATCCGATTTGGTTCAGGTGACCTATTGAATTCCAGGTGAATTCCTAGGATTTTACGTTCAATGGTAATGAACGCATTGAAAATGGGTTTTCAGAAAACAAATCGGTTTGTAATTTTGATCAAAATATTTTCTCGTTCAAGCTCGAGTTTAGATATCATTGAATTCCATGAGTTTGTAATTCTCAATCTTTAAGGTCAATCTCTAGGATTGAGTAATATCAGTCTTAAAAGCTGATTTTTGATCTTTTAAGGAGATTATCCTTTCTGGGGGTCTGATTCATTAGTCTTATCCAGCTAATTTGCACGGTGTCCTCCCCATTTTATGAGACAGATCCTCTCATGGTTAGGATAAGTCTGACCACTTGGCGACCCTGTTTGATGCTGAGGTCCGTGGATTTCCTGCTGATTTTAGAGATGACTTTTCTAGATTTTTCGTCAACCTACAGCTGGTCTGGACGACAACTTCTTGACCTAAATCAAGAAGCGCGTGTCTTTTTCGGAAGACTTTACTTCCTTTTAATGATGGAATTGATTCATCGTGTAGATCCATCTTTTCTTTCAAAAGTATTACAATAAATCGGGTAAAACAGTTAATTTAGTCCAAAACAAAAGCACCTGCAATAAACTTTACAGAAACATGTGATAGATAGTTTTTAATTGAATAACTTGGTACATTCTCCCCACACTTGGCTTTTTTCATGCGTCTTTTTATATCTTAATAAATAAATTCAAGCATTTTAGTTGTTTCTCAATTTATGTCATTTCCGAGGTAACAATAATTTCGGCATTAACACCTAGTTTTATCGTTCATAAATATGTATAAACATGATTTTTAATTCATTTAGTTGAAAATTTTTCAAATTTTCATAAATTTTAGGAAATAAGCCAAGTATAAACCCGAGAGAATTTATAACCCTTCCCCACACTTGAGATCATGCAATGCCCTCATTTGCATGAAATCAGACTCTAATTATAAATTCATGAGGGTGATTAGTGTAGAAAAGTGATTAATAATACCCAGTTTGTAATTACAAAGCTCGTCGAATGAAAGATGGTGCACCTCATCGTTCATTCCTTCTTGTTTTATCACACATATTTTTCTTCAAAAACGGTTGCTTTTCTGAACTGTTTGCTAATTTTTGAAAATGCGTCTTTTACCCTAATCATGCATTTTTATTAACGAGTTATGCACTAACCCGAACCCCTAATTTAACGTTAAGTGGGGTTAGACTTCCCCACACTTAGCTGAGGACATGTGAAGTCGGTAGAATAAGTTCCACGAATTAGAATAGTGAGCCAGTTATTTACATCTCGGATGGTGTATAATATATCAATGGGTTTAAAGTTTAGAACCACCCGATCGTCACTACTTAATTCTTTTTTTAGTGTAGCTTTTAGTAAATGGAAATGTCTCTTTTCTGGTTCTTGGTCAAATGGATCGATATACACCGACATACTTATTTCTATAGGGTGGACAATTCCTAAAATTTCTTTCCGTTCATTCTCGGGATCAAAGGTTTCACCTCTATTACCCAATTGGGTGAAATCCGAGGTGTCATTATCTATTACAGCTCGTAGTTCATCTTCAGTAGATGACTCGTCTATTGAGAATATTGGATTGGAAGGTTGTGGAATGGTGAATTTCGGGATCGAAGCAAATTCTTCTTCATTAATGGTACTTATCGGTCCCACCACTTTGGTCTCGGGAGTAAAATTTTCAACGTTATCATTTTCCCAAGAGTACCAATTTGTCACCCTTACTTCTTCTTCATTTATTGATTGATTGATGATTTCGTTGGTAGAGGCTAATGTGTCGATATGTTGTGAAATTGGTAAAGCTGAATAAAAAGTATCATCGGGATAATTGGTGATTTCGGAGCTCTCGAATTCATCAAAATTCGATGATATGAGATTTTCTTGCACAATACTCCTCAGATCAACAGGTGTGTAATCTGATAGAGTTTCAGCTTGCCGATTTACAAACTCTCTCATTTGTTCATTTTGAGCATCGAGTTCTTCGAGTTTGATTTTCATATAATCTAAAGAATTTTCAGGCACATAATTTTCCTCGTCTTCTGGTTGTTGAGTTTGGATATATTCTTGGGAATAATCCCAATTTGAATTGTATTCTTCATAATCATTCCATTCAGGTTCCATGGGTGCATAATTTTCCATAGGAACGTAATAATAACATTCCCATGTTGAGTGATAATCTCCACAGATTTCACAACCAGTTATTGTTTCGTCATTCGTGATCCAAGATTGACCGAACGAGTTGTCATCAACACTCGGTTGAGAGTATTGATTTCGTATGTCGTAAAGAGTTTCCAAAATATCTTCGAGACTTTTCATAATGTGCTTATTACCAAATTTTAATTATCCTATTAGTTATAAATATAAAAATTATATAAGTTATCAAATTAATAGACTCTTCTGCTTTTGCCCACGTTTCGAATAGCCAATAGATGCAGCAGGGAGCCAGAACCCTTTAAATCGGAAGCTCACAACTCAGCCACTAACAAATCCAACTATTACTACGAAGCAGAAAATTTGGATGTCTATCAATTTAACCGCTTAAAATAATTTTTCGTTTTGAATTATTAGAGAAGAAATAGAGAAAATTCTAAGTCCTAAAAACTAGAATGGCGAGAAATAAGAAAGAAAAAGAGCGCGTCGAAAAATGTTGAAAAATGAAAATAAGAAAATAGCGCGTCGTAACTTAAAAGTCTAAAAATTAAATCTAAAAAGTTACGCCTAAAGGTGTTAAAGCTTAAAGGAATTCTATATTCAAAACGGTAATAACTTAATTAGGCACTAAGATCTAAAAACGGCGTCGCAAAATTCTAAAGCATCTAAATCTTAGTCTAAAGAAAAAGCACTTAAGGGATTTTACGGCAATGCCTAAAAATCTAGAAGTAAAAATAACTACGGCAAAAACTAAGTTTAAAACTAAGTACGAGCAATAAAATACAAATATTACGCTAAAACAAACAAAAAGATACAAAATATAAAAATAATCTTAAAGTTGTAAAAAGTACAATTTTTATAAAAATATTATTTTTATATTATTATTTTTATAAAAGTATTAATTTTATAATTTATAAAACTAATTAAACTTAAAAATACAAATTAAATAAATAAAACTAAAGTAATTAATATTAATTAACTAATAAACCCTAATTAGGGTTTTAATAATAATAATTAAAATATACTCCGTAATTAATGCAGTTGCAGAGTCAAACCTGGCGTGTCAGTTGGCTTCATGCGATCGCATGGTTTTACGGCACCTGGCTCATGCGATCGCATGGGTCTGGGTTCCAGGTTTTTTTTTTTAATTTTATATTGTTTTTCTAAAAATGAAATATAAATAAATGTATACAAATATATATTAAAAATATAGCGTTTCGCCGAGTCCCCGGCAGCGGCGCCAAAAACTTGATGTGCGAGCGGAGGGATACGAAATACTATTATTTTTATTGCGAAATATTATACAAGTTTTATTATTTTATTTACAGATGGGATATACCTAAACCTTGCTACAACGCTATAGGCAGTGTACCTAATCGTAGAGTAGTATAGTTTTTAGTAAGTCCGGTTCGTTCCACAGGAGCGGCTTATTGTACACTATATTTTAATTAACTATATTTGTACAAAATATTTATAATTATATATAATAATATATAAAAGGGGGTTTACCTTTTAATGACCGGTTTGTCGATTTTAAAACTTTAGTCGCAGTTAAAACCTAATGTAAAATATTAAATAAATAAAAGACTTAATTTAAAGCGTAAAATAAATAACGATAATGAAATTGCAATAAATAAAAGTGCGATGAAATAAAATTGCGATAATTAAAAATGTGATAATTAGAAGTGCAATTAAATATGAAAATAAAGGAATTATGCTTATTTAAACTTCCGTAATCATGATGTTTGACGTGTTGATTTTATTTTATTCCCATGGGTTAATTGTTCTTTGTCCTGGATTATTCAATATGTCCGTCTGGTTTTTGTCCATAACAGTCCATCAGTCATAAATATAAAGTGCGAGTGTCCTCGTTAAATTATCCTTATATCCGAAGTCAAATATTCCAACTAATTGGGGACTTAAACTGTAACAAGGTCTTAATACTTTGTTTAATAATTACACCAGGATATCGACTGAGTGTAACCCAAGGTTTTAATACTTTGTTATCAATTATGCCAAGTGTCCTTGTACATAATTTCACCCCTGTTTTAATAATTCTAGTGGCTATTAATCCATTCCCGTGTCTGGTTAAATGAACTATTATTCGTACATATAAATACCCCGACCATCGTGTCCGATTTGAGTGTATATGGTTATTTATAGGTACGTCCAATTGTAAATCTTTATATTAAAATTAACAAACTATCATTTAGTTAAACAAATATAAAGCACATTAATAGCCCATAGTCTAATTTCCACAAGTGTCGTTCTTTTGTCCAAACCCCAATTATGGTACAAAATCCAATTACCCAATTTTAATATTTTTAGCCCAACATCATGATTACTTCGTCTTAAATAAGCATAATAATAACTTAAGTACGAGACATCAATTTAAAAAGGAGAACATAGCTTACATTGATTATTTATCGCGTAGTGTTACACAGACAGATCTTCGACTTTAAAACCCGTAAAATAACCTTTACATAACCCAAACTAATCTAATATAAAACTACCCTATACTATAATATATATATATATATATATATATATATATATATATATATATATATATATATATATATATATATATATATATATATATTATTAGAGGAGTATTATATATATATATATATATATATATATATGTTTTTTACTCGTCGAATTCGTTGGTTATTTATAGATGTGGCCAGGATTTTGGCCCCATGCGATCGCATGGCTTTTTGCCTTCCTGGCCATGCGATCGCATGGCCAGCTGGATCCAGCCACATTTGCTTGTTTTCTTCTTTGTCGACATAATATATAAATATATATAATATATATATAATTTATATAATTATATATATATATTATATTATATTCTTGTGCATAGTAGACTCATAATTTTTGGTCCGTTGCGTCGCGCGTTGATAGTTGGCTCGGGTACCGGTTCCAGATTTTCGAACGTCCTTTCGTATAATTTAATATCTTGTACTTTGCATTTCGCGATTTGTAACTTTGCACAAAAATTATTTTCCTTAACTTCCAAAATCCTTGCGAGTCTTTTACTCACATTTTAGTGGCACTTTTGAGTGCACTATGGCTTTAGTGGCACTTTTCCAGCTTTAATGGCACTTTTTCTCCAATTCTTTAATCTTCATGCTTTTCGTTTCGTAACTTGTACTCTTGTCAATTTTAGACGTTTCTCATCATTAAATTGAACCACTTGGATTGTATCTTGTACATTTGAGCTTTTTGGACATTTGCGTCTTCAATTCTTCGTTTTCGCCTTTTGTCTTCGCACTTATTTAATATAACGATTACAACTTAAAATAGGACAATTACAACTAAATAATTTACATATTGGGAGGATATTGCTACTAAATATATGTTCATTTGGAGCACTATCATATGTACTTGTGGCTTATTGCGTTTAAAATAAATTGCATGTATTCTCAGCTCAAAAATATTTAAAGTATTTAAAAAGGGAAACTATAAACTCACTGTTCAATATTGAGACTCAATATTGTAGGAAATTGCGTAGACGTAATGATGGTAGACGACTAATTGGTTGGCCTTGGATTCAAGAACAATACCCCTAACAATACCCAATATTTTCTTAGCTTAAAACGGTTTGAAATCCGAATTAAAACACCCTCGAATATACTTTATTATTATTAAACTTAAATTATAAATTATAAATTATAAATTATAAATTATAAATTATAAATATAGATTCAGAAGAAAATAAAGAAAGAAGGTGTAAAGAACTCGTTGAGAAAACTGGCGTATTTATAGTACTTTTCCATTTACTGTAGCTCATGCGATCGCATGGGTTTTCAGTGTTTTTGCCATGCGCTCGCATGGCCGCTTGATCCGCTTTTGTTTGCTAGTTCGCCGACATCAAATAGCATTTACTGTAGCAAATAGTGTTTACTGTAGCAAATAGTGTTTACTGTAGCAAAGTCATTTTCACTGTAGCAAATAGTGTTTCACTGTAGTAAAGTCGTTTTCACTGTAGCTACTGTAGGAAAGTCGTTTCACTGTAGTAAATAGTGTTTTACTGTAGGAAAGTCGTTTTTACTGTAGCAAATAGTGTTTTACTGTAGCAAAGTCGTTTTTACTTGTACATCTTATAATATATATGTATATATATATATATATATATGTATATATATACATATATATATATACCGGTTTACATAATATTAAATCATATAGAGAATTGGTTTAAATTAGTCGAAATTTTTCGGGTCATCACAGGATTGAACCTGACAACTCTTTGGAGGAACATATCGATAAAAAAGAGCCACTAATTTGTTTAAGACCCATCCATAATCCACTGTAATTACATTTTACTTATAATACAAGATTATCCATCTATACTATAATAAAGTCAATTCACAGAACCCTAGTTCTCCTTTTTCTTCGGCCGATTAACGGCGATCATGCCTATCTGATTCCTTCAGTCAAATCTTTCCATTGTTTTGTGACAATTCTTTCAAATTTATCTTATATTTGGTCTCTATCTTGTGGATTGTGGTTATGGGAAACAGCTCGTCTGGAAAAAAGAAAAAGAAAACGTCAAATACGTCAACAGTAGGGTTGGTTAAGGAGAATCTTGTTGCTGAGGAGAATTTGCTTTCTGATTCGTGTCATTCAAATTCAAGTAATAAGAGTGATGGCAATCTTCAATTTACGTTGGATCCAATGACAGGAATACCTAGGTCATTGTTTGTAATAGAACACCACACAATTGATTTCGATAAGGCAACGTACATATGATTTCGGAAGCATCGGATGATGAGAACAAGTATGCTAGGTCGTAGAGTAGAGATAATGAAAAAGAGCAGACCACTCTTTCAACTATTGGAGGCATCTTTCAATCGTCTTTGTTGGTGGATGATACAACTCCCCAAATTCTAGTATCAAATGAGTTAACAGCTAGTTATGGGCAGCAACATGGACAAGGGAGTTCTCGTGTTGATAATAAGGAAAACCCTAAGATAATGTTGCCTGAGTATGAATTCCCTGAATTGAGCTCGACACATCAGTGTAATAATGGAAGTGAAAAGAGTGATGAAGGCGGCCAAAGGTTCTAGGTACATATCTAAATGTGGCGGCTAAGTCAACCAATACACATAAGGTTAAGATTCGGAAAATTATTTGTGATGATGTATTGGATAATAATGTTGACGTGGTTATTCTTGTATCTTCGGTATAGGAGGCTACTAATTGTTATAGTAATACTCTGTAGGGTTTCTTCCTTGGTACACGTATGGCCTATCCTGTTGTCCAAAACTATGTGTTGAACGTGTGGCGAAAGTATGGTATTGAAAAGGTGATGATGAATGCTAAAGGATTTTATTTTCTTTAAATTCACGTCACAAAAAGGGATGTTGGATGTGTGTAACACCCCGTTTTTCCCCGTACGTGATATATAAGAGTATTGTGTAGGTACGACTAGAGTATGAAGGATTGAGACATGTTCGTGTGTGAAGTTCATGTGTGCGAGAAAACGGATCAGACCATGTTAAAGGTCGCGACGAGGAGGTATGGGTTGCGGCGCGAAAATACAAGCAATTTAGAATCAGGAGACATGGTAAGACAGGCACCAGACTACGCCTAATGTCGCGGCGCGATAAAGGTGGCTGCAGCGCGGCGATACTGACGAACTGGTACCAGATTTTAGTAATTTTAAATAAGGTTCAAGGACATTCTGGTCTTTTCACGTATGAGCCAGATTTAAGATCTTAATCTCATCCACTCATTTCATTTCTTCATTTCTTTTTGTAACGACCTGTCAAAATTGCTATTGACGCGGCACGTTAATCATTGATTCCACAGTGAGGTTTTGACCTCTATATGATACGTTTTGATAAAATATTGCATTCATTAAAATAAGTGAGTTTCTAAACATAGAAAGTTATAAACATGTGGGTGAGTGCGTAGGTATAAGCAAATCCCCAAAATACATAAGTTTTTATCATACAGTTCAACATCACAGTTAAATTATTTATTACACAACGCAGTTTTATTTCGAATGCAATAAACTTTATACAAAGCATGAGAGACTCCATGTAAGCAACAAGCACATCACAGCGGAAGCAGTCTAAGGACCTGAGAATAAAACATGCTAAAAAGTCAACACGAATGTTGGTGAGTTATAGGTTTAATTGCTCGAGTCATAAATATATATAAAGACAGACCACAAGATTTCATCAAAAGTTTATCAATAGATTCTACGTAACAGAGCACCCTGGTAACTAAACTTTAACGTTATAAAGATAATTACCCCATTCATTTTAATATACGCAAACCAACGTGTCATAAACTCAAATAACATACGTCCGTTAAAAGGCTAGCGCTCTAGCTTGGACAGGGATGTCAAGCCCTATGGATCCATATACAATTATTCGTGCCCACCAATCCATATCCTATGTACTGGCAGCTACTAGTTACCAAAGCTAAGGAATTTTCGATTTAACTGAGTGTAGAATTTAGTATGTACTTGTGTCATATTGCGTTTAAAATAAATTGCACGTATTCTCAGCCCAAAAATATTTAAAGTATTTAAAAAGGGAGACTATAAATTCACGGTTCAATATTGAGACTCAATATTATAGGCAAATTGCGTAGACGTAATGATGGTAGATGACTGTATGGTTGGCGTTGGATTCAAGAACAATACCCCGAACAATACCCAATATTTCCTTAGCTTAAAACGGTTTGAAACCCGAATTAAAACACCCTCGAATATACTTTATTATTATTAAACTTAAAATTAAAAATTAAAATTAAAAATATCAATATAGATTACAGAAAAGTGTGAAGAGTTCGTGCAGAAATCTGGCGTATTTATAGTACTTTTCCATTTACTGTAGCTCATGCGATCGCATGGGTTTTCAGTGTTTTTCCCATGCGCTCGCATGGCCGCCTGATCCGCTTTTGTTTGCTAGTTCGTCGACATCAAATAGTGTTTACGGTAGCAAATAGTGTTTACTGTAACAAATAGTGTTTTGATGTAGCAAATAGTGTTTTACTGTAGCAAAGTCGTTTTCACTGTAGATACTGTAGCAAAGTCGTTTTCACTGTAGCTACTGTAGCAAATAGTGTTTTGCTGTAGCAAAGTCTTTTTTACGGTAGCAATTAGTGTTTTACTTGTACATCTTATAATATATATATATATATATATATATATATATATATATATATATATATATACACACCGGTTTACATAATATTAGATCATATAGAGAATTGGTTTAAATTAGTCGAAATTTTCCGGGTCATTACAGTACCTCCCCGTTAAAGAAAATTTCGTCCCGAAATTTTGAGTAGTACCTGTTTTATGAGCGATATCAGTGAACAAATGTGGATACTTTTGCTTCATTTGATCCTCACATTCCCAAGTAAACTCCGTCCTCGTCTAGCGTTCCAACGAACCCTAACTATCGGTATTTTGCTTTGTTTTAATTGTTTGACCTCACGGTCCATGATTTCAACAGGTTCTTCGATAAAATGGAGTTTATCATTGATTCGTATTTCATCAAGAGTAATTACGACATCCTCTTCAGCTAAACATTTCTTTAAATTCGACACGTGAAATGTGTCATGAACACTACTAAGTTCTTGCAGTAGCTTTAATCGATAAGCAACTGCTCCAATTCTTTCGGTGATTTCAAAGGGTCCTACGTACCTAGGACTTAGCTTTCCTCGTTTACCGAATCGTACAACGCCTTTCCAGGGTGACACTTTCAACATGACTTTGTCGCCTACTTGAAATTCTAGCGGTTTTCTTCTTACATCAGCATAACTCTTTTGGCGACTCATGGCCATTTTCAATCGCTGTTGTATTTGAATGATCTTTTCGGTGGTTTCATGAATAATTTCTAGTCCAGTAAGTTGTCTTTCTCCTACTTCACTCCAACAGATAGGAGATCTGTACTTTCTACCGTAAAGTGCTTCAAATGGCGCTGTGTTGATGCTCGTATGATAGCTGTTATTGTATGAAAATTCTGCCAACGGTAAGTATCGATCCCAACTGGTTCCAAAGTCAATCACGCATGCCCGTAACATGTCTTCCAATGTTTGTATTGTTCTTTCACTTTGACCATCTATCTGTGGGTGATAAGCGGTGCTCATATCTAATCGAGTTCCCAATGCTTTTTGTAATGACTGCCAAAAACGTGATGTGAATCGGGTGTCGCAATCAGATATGATGGAGATGGGTACACCATGCCTGGAAACTACTTCCTTCAAATATAGGCGTGCTAATTTCTCCATACTATCTGTCTCCTTTATTGGTAGAAAGTGAGCTGATTTAGTTAGACGATCAACTATCACCCAAATAGTATCATGACTACTTGCAGTCCTTGGCAATTTCGTAATGAAATCCATGGTTATTTTTTCCCATTTCCACTGCAGAATTTTCGGTTGTTGCAGTAATCCTGACGGCTTTTAGTGCTCAGCTTTGACCTTTGCACACGTCAAACATTTGCTTACATAAGTAGCAATTTCTGTCTTCATATTAGGCCACCAATAGAACTTCTTGAGATCGTGGTATATTTTCCCATTTCCTGGGTGAATTGAGTACCTCATTTTGTATGCTTCATCCAGTACTAGTTGTCTTAGATTACCATGTTTTGGTACCCATATCCTATCAGCAAAATACAGGGTTCCATCGGCTTTTACTTCAAGCTGTTTTTCTAATCCTTTGCTCATTTCGCCTTTTTCATTTTCTTCTTTTAAAGCTTCTAACTGTGCTGCTTGAATTTGCTTTGTGAGATCGGTATGAATTGTAATGTTCAAAGCTCGGACCCTAAGAGGTTTTACTCTTTCTTTTCGACTTAGGGCATCAGCTACAACATTAGCCTTTCCGGGGTGGTAACGGATTTCACAATCGTAATCGTTTAATAACTCTACCCAGCGACGTTGTCTCATATTGAGTTGTTTTTGATCAAAAATATATTGAAGACTCTTATGGTCGGTGTACACTATACACTTGGTGCCATATAGATAGTGTCTCCATATTTTGAGTGCAAAAACTACTGCTCCAAGTTCCAAATCGTGCGTCGTATAGTTCTTTTCATGAATTTTTAGTTGTCGTGAGGCATATGCGATAACTTTTGTGTGTTGCATTAATACACATCCTAAACCTTGCCGCGAAGCGTCACAATAGATCACGAAATCATCATTTCCTTCTGGTAATAACAAAATGGGTGCAGACGTTAACTTCTTCTTTAATAACTGGAATGAGGATTCCTGTTCCGTGGACCAATCATACTTCTTTCTCTTTTGAGTCAATGCAGTTAAGGGTTTGGCGATTCTAGAGAAATCTTGAATGAATCTTCGGTAGTAACCAGCAAGACCTAAGAATTGGCGGATTTGTGTTGGAGTCTTCGGTGTTTTTCATTTTCTAATGGCTTCGATCTTGGCAGGGTCAACTTTAATTCCCTGTTTACTGACAACATGGCCCAAAAATTGTACTTCTTGTAACCAGAAATCACACTTCGAAAATTTTGCGTACAATTCTTCTTTCTTGAGTATCTCTAGTACCACTCTTAAGTGTTGCTCATGTTCTTCCTTGTTCTTCGAGTAAATCAATATGTCGTCGATAAAAACAATGAAAAATTTGTCGAAATACGGTCTACAGATGCGATTCATTAGATCCATGAATACTGCTGGAGCATTAGTCAATCTAAAAGGCATGACTAAAAATTCATAGTGACCGTAACGGGTTCTGAACGCGGTTTTAGGAACATCTTCTTCCTTCACTCTCAGCTGATGATATCCGGAGCGTAGATCAATCTTGGAATAAACACTTGATCCTTACAATTGATCAAACAAATCATCAATCCTCGGTAATGGGTACCGATTCTTGATCGTTAATTTGTTTAATTCTCGGTAATCTATGTACATTCTCATAGATCCATCCTTCTTCTTGACGAACAGAATAGCACCCCAAGGTGAAAAGCTGGGACGAATAAATCCACGGTCCGATAATTCTTGCAACTGATTTTGTAATTCTTGCATTTATGAAGGTGCAAGTCTATATGGGGATCGGGCTACAGGTGCGGCTTCTGGTACGAGATCAATCTGGAATTCTACACATCTGTGTGGAGGTAGCCCCGGTAATTCTTCTGGAAATACTCCGGGATATTCTCTTACAACCGGCATGTCATCAATGCTTCTTTCTTCAGTATCGATCTACTTTACTTGTGCCAGAATAGCATAACAACCTTTTCTTATAAGTTTATGGGCCTTCAAACAGCTGATAAGGTTCAGCTTCGAGTTGCTTTTCTCCCCATAAATCATTATTGACGTTTCATCCTTTCGAGGGATGCGGATTGCTTTCTCAGCGCAAACAACTTCCGCTCTTGTTTTGGACATCCAATCCATGCCAACGATTACGTCAAAACTTCCTAATTCTACGGGTATCAAATCGATTTTGAAGGTTTCACCAGCGAGATTTATTTCGCAACCATGACAAATTTTATCGGCTTTTATCAGTTTACCATTAGCTAATTCAATAGTATATTTATCGTCTAGAGGCAATGATGCACATTTTAGTTTAGAACTAAAGTCTTTACACATATAACTTCTATCAGCACCCGTATCAAACATAATAGAAGCTAGTTGATTATTAACGGTAAATGTACCCGTGACAAGATTAGGATCCTCACGTGCTTCACTGGCACTAACATTAAATGCCCTCCCACGTGCGGATTCTTTGTTCTTCTCCTTATTAGGGCATTGATTTATAAAGTGACTAGACTTCCCGCATCCAAAACATTTCTTGACATCGGTCGGTTTTGTTTTTACTTCAGAAACGGTGGCATAACAATCTTTCGCCACATGTCCTTTCTTGTTGAACTTATCACAGAACACTTGGCAATAACCTGCATGATGTGTGTAACATCTTTTGCAGAATGGATAGGGTCCCTTATAGATTGGACTTGCAGTTGCCCCATCTTGTTTACCTTTAAAAGTTTCTTGTTTCTTCAGGTGAGTACTTTTGCCCTTATAGTCTTCCCATTTCCTCTTTCCTTTAGTTGTCTTGACTTCAGTAATTGGTGCCTTAATCGAACTCTCCGTGATCTGATCCATGAGTTGGTGTGCCATTCTCATAGCTCCTGCATCGTATTCGGTTTGGACGATGTAACATTTTCTTTGATATTGATTGACAAACCGTCAATGTACATTTCTATCTTTCGTTTCTCGTTTGGCACCAATTCGAGACATAACAAGGCTAGTTCCATGAAACGCTTTTCATAGTTATTGAGATTCGCGCCGATAACCTTCAGATTACGTAACTCAGATTTCATTTTTCTGATCTCGTTTCGAGGACAGTACTCCTCGATTACAGTTCTTCCCAAGAGATATCATATGTTGTATGTACTCCTTCTGCTTTAGCATAATTGTTCCACCAAGTAAGTGCACCGTCTTGTAACGTGCACCAAGCATACTTTGACTTGTCTCCGTCCGCACAATTACTGATTTTGAAAACGGACTCCATCTTTTCAAACCATCGGGTTAGACCGAATGGTCCCTCAGTTCCACTAAACGTCACTGGTTTGCATGCTTGAAAAGTTTTGTATGAGCATCCGTTTCGTGAATTTGTGTTTACGGCTGCTGCTTTGGCTGCTACTTCAGCTGCTGCTTTTGCTGCCTCAGCTGCTGCAATTCTTTCATTCACACGTTTCTCGATTAGTTCCTCAAACTCAGCATCCGACATTTGAGACATGTTTCTTCAATAAACACAACAGAGATAAATTAATCATATAGAATATTATAAGTAAAATGAGTTGTCAATAGTTAATCGTAGCATATTAATAATATGAACCAATTATTATAAAAGCCTTTTCTTCTTATTAGCGTTTTATAATTATTTCTAGGGTATTAACTACTCGTTAAAGTTCATACTTAATAGCTTAGTACAACAATTAACTACTACAATTCAAATAATAATCTATTATGAAAAATTATAGCGAGTTACTACGTTATTATGTAATAATAATAATAAGAAGTAGTAATAATACAAATAATCATTCCATGCATTTATTATTAATAAACCAAAATAATACAATACCATACAATACCGATATTTTACATATGCTTATTTTACATAACAAGATAGAGTAGCACACATAAGCAATAGAATAGCGCATGAAAGATTTATGGTTGCTAGGTCGTTTATTCAGAACTATCAGAAACTTCTTCCCATTTGGTTCTCTCTGCCAATTGTTTGTGTGTGCATGGTCCGACAGACATTCTAGCAGTGTATTTAATTTTTGGTTGAGGTTTTGAGGTACCCGTTGCCTCAATGGGTTTAATACAATAAGGGTGATTACGGATCGAATGGTCCTTTTCCTTTTTAATAATTAAGGACTTTTTATTATTGTGGTTATTTTTATTATCTATAGCAAGTTGGAATTTCTCCTTAGTGACTTCTTTTATTTCATTAGCGAAATCCTCTTCCTCACTGATCTCGTCTGATGACGAACTGTCTGAGTCATGTGTAGGAGAATATGATGACGAACTGTCTGAATCATGTGTACAAGAATATGTACCGGTGGTCATGAACCAAAATCTTTCAGGCGTAATCTTCACAACCCGCCCGTCGGCAGTGTATCTGGCCCAATGTCCATGTTCGTTTAGAAATGGACGATCCTCGTTTATTCTAGGGATCATGGGTCCATACCAACGATACTGTGGCTCCGAAAAACTAGAGTTGGGTGGAGCTGGAACCTCCTCTGGGTTTACCGGGAGTTGAGATTCCCCGGCTAACACAATTTCTTCTTTAATAGGTATTGGAATGCCCTTTTCAGTTGTGGATAGAATAGATTCAGTGTCCGATTCTGAGTCGTACAAAATGATAGGATTAGAAGAAGTCATCTATCACATAATTGAAACAACAATTACGTTAGCATATAAATATATCACATATAATGTTTTTGACCAAATGATAAGCAAAAATAAGTAAAAACAGATATGGTCATAGTCCAGACTCACTAATGCATCCTAACAATTATCAGTTAAACACACTAATGTAATTTCTGGTTCCCTATGACCTCAAGCTCGGATACCAACTGTAACGACCCGTCAAAATCGGTATTGACGCGGCACGTTAATCATTGATTCCACAGTGAGGTTTTGACCTCTATATGATACGTTTTGATAAAATATTGCATTCATTAAAATAAGTGACTTTCTAAACATAGAAAGTTATAAACATGTGGGTGAGTGCTTAGGTATAAGTAAATCCCCAAAATACATAAGTTTTTATCATACAGTTTGACATCACAGTCAAATTATTTATTACACAACGAAGTTTTATTTCGAATGCAATAAACTTTATACAAAGCATGAGAGACTCCATGCAGGCAACAAGCACATCACAGCGGAAGCAGTCTAAAGACCTGAGAATAAAACATGCTAAAAAGTCAACACGAATGTTGGTGAGTTATAGGTTTAATTTCTCGAGTCATAAATATATATAAAGATAGACCACAAGATTTCATCAAAAGTTTATCAATAGATTCTATGTAACAAAGCACCCTGGTAACTAAACTTTAACGTTATAATGATAATTACCCCATTCGTTTTAATACACGCAAACCAACTTATCATAAACTCAAATAACATACGTCCGTTAAAAGGCTAGCGCTCTAGCTTGGACGGGGATGTCAAGCCCTATGGATCCATATACAATTATTCGCGCCCACCAGTCCATATCCTATATACTGGCAGCTACTAGTTACCAAAGCTAAGGGATTTTCAGTTTAACTCAGTATAGAATTTAGTATGTACTTGTGTCTTATTGCGTTTAAAATAAATTGCACGTATTCTCAGCCCAAAAATATTTAAAGTATTTAAAAAGGGAGACTATAAATTCACGGTTCAATATTGAGACTCAGTATTGTAGGCAAATTGCGTAGACGTAATGATGGTAGATGACTGTATGATTGGCCTTGGATTCAAGAACAATACCCCGAACAATACCCAATATTTCCTTAGCTTAAAACGATTTGAACCCCGAATTAAAACACCCTCGAATATACTTTATTATTATTAAACTTAAAATTAAAAATTAAAATTATAAATATCAATATAGATTACAGAAAAGTGTGAAGAGTTCGTGCAGAAATCTTGCGTATTTATAGTACTTTTCCATTTACTGTAGCTCATGCGATCGTATGGGTTTTCAGTGTTTTTGCCATGCGCTCGCATGGCCGCCTGATCCGCTTTTGTTTGTTAGTCCGTCGACATCAAATAGTGTTTTACTGTAGCAAATAGTGTTTACGGTAGCAATTAGTGTTTTACTTGTACATCTTATAATATATATATATATATATATATACCGGTTTACATAATATTAAATCATATAGAGAATTGGTTTAAATTAGTCGAAATTTTCCCGGTCATCACACTTTTTCTTTTTCTTCTCATTTTCCTCTCAAAAACTTCAAACCCCAATTGATTCAAAGGAATTTTTGGAAAGGAAGAAGCGGGTTTTGATCGAAAGCGTAAGAGACAAGATTGTTCTCCTCGTTCTTAGCTTCAAGGTGATACTAGCGGTAAGCTCTAACTCCGAATTTCATTTTCGTGTTCTTCATCTAAATTTAGGGCTTTTGATTGTATGTTTATACATGGAACCCCACTAGGTGTTAATGGAAGATAATAACTAGGATTCAGTTTATTAGTGATGAAGGTGGGTTTTGGGTTGGTTGATGATTTAGCCTTGTTTAGGGCTTTAAATTGAGTGTAATCACTATGATTAGTGATTATGGAAGTGTTGGAACTCATTTGGGTGTGTTTGGTTGACTAATTTTGAAATGGGTCAAAACTAGGGTTTAAGTGTCATTTTGGGCAAGATAGGTGTTTAACACCTATGATTGGGTTTAATCGGTGTATTAGGACCATTGTCACTATTGTTAGTGATTATTGGTTAGTTTGGGTGTAGTTTGAGCTTGGAAGTGCATTTGGTTCGAAATTGTACTAGTTGTCGATTTGGGTTGATTTGTATATACACCCTAATTGTGTTACTCGTTATGTGATAATGGTATAGGTACGTTCCATTGGCGTTGCGGATTTTGGTTTGGCATCCATCAAGAGTTCAAGGTGAGTGTTAATATCTTATGTGCATATGTATGTGTAGGATGGGTGCGGGTCGGGTGAAGTGATTCTCGGTTATAGAGCTCATTTCACATATAGGTGGGTTTGATGGACTTGCGTATAGGTCCAATTAGCACGGTTGTGCGTATTGGTTGACCACCTTTGGCGAGGTGTACATTTTGTGTGTACGTTATCACATGTGCTTGTGATGTGGATTATATAACCCCAATGGCGAAGGGTTGGTATTGAGTTGTGATTGGAGAAGTGGATCACATGTGGATGCGGATTCACAATGACGCGTGTAGTTCGGTCATCTTATTGAGGTAGTGATCTCGTGTGGTTTCGGATTCACTAAGGCTCGTGTAGTTTGGCCAACCTCGATGTTGTTGTGGTATTAAAGATAGTAGTATCGTGTGGATGCGGATTTACTAAGGCTCGTGTAGTTCGACCAATCTTCATTTTGGTATTTAGTTTTCGGTACTCGGGTTAAGGGGTTAACCTTGGGCGGTTTACGCTTTGTTATATATATATATATATATATATATATATATATATATATTGTTGTATAGTTGCGATGTAGCTAACCCTCCGGGGGTAGCTTAATGGCGTTGTTCACATCTTCATTGGTGAATTTATATTTGTTGATGTATCTTTAGCTTGTTGCTTAGTGATCGTACGGTATGCTTAGTTTAGCTTGCCTTTATGCTTGGATGCTCCGGTATGTGATATTTTGATTTGTTGTGTGGCGTGTCCATTTTATGCATATATATGTATGTAGTATATCTTCACTCACTAAGCGTTAGCTTACCCTCTCGTTGTTTAAATTTTTATAGATTTGCATGGAGGCGGTGCCTCGGGTAAGCGTGGGGACTAGTGGACTTGCGTAGTTTGCTTTAGAAGATGTGCTTTTGGATCGAGTAGGACTGGGCAGCGTATCCCCAATCACCATGCTCGGTTTTGTTGGACATTAAAATAGTCGGGTCGTGTTTGCCCGTTCGGATATTTAAACTATGTATTAAATGTTTTAAAAGTCTATTGAACTTACTATTGTTATTAAAGATGTTTTTGTAAACATAATTGGTACCTAAATATTAAAGTATTGAAGAAAAAATTTTACGGGCCGGTTTAAATATGGGTTGGGTTATTTCAAGTGGTATCAGAGCATGGTCTAAGGGATTTAGGCGACTTGAGATAGGTGCCTAGACTTAGACTTTTGTGTGTGCTTATTTGTTACGGGACTTGTAGGTGAACCGGTCAGAACGGGTTATAGTTAGTGCCTTGTTTGTAGGTGGACTAACGTTTATTTTGATATGTGGATACTATTAATATATTATCGCGTTGTGTTTTGTTTATGTTGTGTTGGTTTATATCATCAAACAAGGTAGTCGTTGTACTAACGAGTTGATACGGCGTGTTAATAAGGACTTGCAAACCTTATCACGGGTGCAAATCGTGTCTAACGAGTGATGTACGACGAGTGTTGAGCAAGATGGAGCGGTGTTGTGCGTGTGGTTTTATACGTTCGTGGACTAATCGTTTTGCATTCTTTAGAATGACGACGCGAAACGAGATCGAGACGAATGACTTCGAGTTTAACGCTAGAGTTGCGGCTGTAGTGACCCGAACTTTTCCATGATTATTCCATGATTATATTATATATTAAATGAAAACTATATTTGCATGATTAAATGTTTCCAACATGTTAAGTAATCAAACTTGTTAAGACTTGATTATTTGAAATGAGTTTCATGTTGACAATTGACCACCCAAGTTGACCGGCGATTCACGAACGTTAAAACTTGTAAAAATGACATGATGATATATATATGGACATATATATGGTTAACATGAGATTATAATAGGTAAGTATCTCACTAAGTATATTAACAATGTGTGATATACATAAAAAATGAGAATATTGAATTATGAAGCTCGAAACGATATACATAACGATTATCGTTATAACAACGTCTTACTAAATACATATGTATTGTATTAAGATATTGATATACTATATTTAACATTATAAAATGATAATTAAGTATATCATTGAGTGTATTAACAATGAACTATAGAAGTAAGATGAGACTACTAACTTAAGGATTTCGAAACAATATATATATATATATATATATATATATATATATATATATATATATATATATATATATATATATATATATATATATAACGATTATCGTTGTAATAGTATTTTAACATATATATGATGTTAAGATATATTAATACACCATGTTAACATGTTAACATAACAATTTAACATCTCATTTAAGTGTAATAACAATGGATTAATTACATTTAACAAGATCGTTAACTTAAAGGTTCCGAAACAACATTTACATATAACGACTAAGGATGACTTAACGACTCAGTTAAATGTATATACATGTAGTGTATTAAGATGTATTAATACACTTTTGGAAGACTTCATGACATATATCAAAGTACTTCTACTTAACAAAAATGCTTACAATTACATCCTCATTCATTTTCATCAACAATTCTATTTGTATGCACCCGTATTCGTACTCGTACAATACAAAGCTTCTAAGATGTATATACTATTGGTATATACACTCAATCATCAGCTCCTTAGTAGCCCATGTGAGTCACCTAACACATGTGGGAACCATCATTTGGCAACTAGCATGAAATATCTCACAAAATTACAAAAAATATTATAAATCATTCATGAATTATTTACATGAAAACAAACTTACACATCCTTTATATCTAATCCATATACCAACGACCAAAAATAACTACAAACACTTTCATTCTTCAATTTTCTTCATCTAATTGATCTCTCTCATGTTCTATCTTCAAGTTCTAAGTGTTCTTCATAAATTCTATAAGTTCTAGTTTCATAAAATCAAGAATACTATCAAGTTTGCAAGATTACTTCCAAGCTTTCTAATCCAATCCAAGTAATCATCTAAGCTCAAGAAATCTTTCTTATTTACAGTAAGATATCTTTCTAATACAAGGTAATACTCATATTCAAACTTTGATTCAATTTCTATAACTATAACTATCTTATTTTGAGTGGAAATCTTACTTGAACTTGTTTTCGTGTCATGATTCTACTTCAAGAACTTTCAAGCCATCCAAGAATCCTTTGAAGCTAGATAAATTTTTGTCACTTCCAGTAGGTTTACCTACTAAACTTGATGTAGTAATGATGTTCATAACATCATTCAATTCATATATATAAAACTATCTTATTCGAAGATTTGAACATGTAATTACTAGAACATAGTTTAGTTAATTCTAAACTTGTTCGCAAACAAAGTTAATCCTTCTAAATTGACTTTTAAAATCAAATAAACACATGTTCTATATCTATATTATATGCTAACTTAATGATTTAAAACCTGGAAACACGAAGAACAACGTAAAACCGGACATACGCCGTCGTAGTGAAATCGGGGGCTGTTTTGGGTTAAAAAACAAAAAGTATCTTAATCTTTGAATTGGAAGTTTTTTTTTTCTGGAAAAATGATATTACATATGAACATGATACTATAACCAAAAATCATGGTTAAACACAAAGTGGAAGTATGTTTTTCAAAATGGTCATCAAGATGTCGTTTTTTCGACGGAAATGACTACCTCTTTAAAAAATGACTTGTAACCTGTATTTCTGACTATAAACTTATACTTTTTATGTTTAGTTTCATAAATTTCAGTTCATTATGAAACCATAGCAACTTTAATCACTCAAAACGGATTTGAAACGAAGAAATGACGGGTAAAACAAAATTGGATAAACTTGCTAGTTTTAGCTACGAAAATTTTGTAACAAATCTAGACTAAACATATCCTAACTAATTTATATTTTATTATACATATTATGTAATCTTGGGATACCATAGACACGTATACAATGTTTTGACATATATATATATATATATATATATATATATATATATATATATATATATATATATATATATATATATATATATATATATATATATATATATATATATATATTATTTGGAACAACCATAGACACTCTATATGCAGTAATGTTTGAGTTAGCTATACAGGGTTGAGGTTGATTCCAAAAATATATATACTTTGAGTTGTGATCTAGCCTGAGACGTGTATACACTGGGTCGTGGATTGATTCAAGACATATATATTGATTTATTTCTGTACATCTAACTGTGGACAACTAGTTGTAGGTTACTAATGAGGACTGCTAACTTAACAAATTTAAATCATAAAAAAACGTAATAAAAAATGTTGTGAATATATTCCGATCATAAATTGATATATATGTACATATTTGTTATAGGTTCGTGAATCGACCGGTGGCCAAGTCTTACTTCCCGACGAAGTAAAAATCTGTGAAAGTGAGTTATAGTCCCACTTTTTAAATATAATATTTTTGGGATGAAAATACATGCAGTTTTATAAATGTTTTACAAAATAAACACAAGTACGCAAAACTACATATTATGGTTGGATTATTAAACCGAATATCGCCCTTCAAGTCTGGTAACCTAAGAATTAGGGAAATGGCCCCTAATTGACGCGAATCCTAAAGATAGATCTATTGGGCTTAACAACCCCCATTCAGGTTATGGATGGTTTAGTACTTCGAGATTATTATACAGACGAGAGGTTCTGTTTTGGGGATATTCTATGCATTATGTTAACGTCGGTTACCAGGTGTTCAACATATGAATGATTTTTATCTCTATGCAGTTTGCGAAATGCCTGATATGAGATGTGCTATAAAAATGAAATCTTGTGGTCTATTATTATGATTTGATAATATATAGGTTAAACCTATAACTCACCAACATTTTTGTTGACTTTTTAAGCATGTTTATTCTAAGGTGATTATTAAGAGCTTCCGCTGTTGCATACTAAAATAAGGACAAGATTTGGAGTCCATGCTTGTATGATATTGTGTAAAAACTGCATTCAAGAAACTTATTTTGATGTAATATATTCTTATTGTAAACCATTATGTAATGGTCGTGTGTAAACGGTATATTTTAGATTATCATTATTTGATAATCTATGTAATGCTTTTTAAACCTTTTTCGATAAAATAAAGGTTATGGTTGTTTTAAAAATGAATGCAGTCATTGAAAAACGTCTCATATAGAGGTCAAAACCTCGCGATGAAATCAATTAATATGGAACGTTTATAATCAATATGAACGGGACATTTCAGTTGGTATCCGAGCGTTGGTCTTAGAGAACCATAAATTTGCGTTAGTGTGTCTTATCGAGTTCGTTAGGATGCATTAGTGAGTCTGGACTTCGACCGTGTTTACTTGAAAAACATTTGCTTAACATTTTTGTTGGAAACTCTATATTGTTAACATGTAAATATTATGTGATATATTAATCTCTTAATATGTTTGATATTGTGTGTTAGATGTTTACCTGTAGTACAAATCCCATCGAATCACCTAAAAATGTTGTGAATATATTCCGATCATAAATTGATATATATGTACATATTTGTTATAGGTTCGTGAATCGACCGGTGGCCAAGTCTTACTTCCCGACGAAGTAAAAATCTGTGAAAGTGAGTTATAGTCCCACTTT